>NC_090437.1:133539919-133845902 GCF_031143425.1 Pleurodeles waltl
CCATAGATTCCTTCGCGCCATTTTTTGGGACCCCTTAGCGCCTGAACGCCACCTTGCATACATTATGCCTGGTGCTGGTATAATGTGGCGCCAGGGGTTACAAAGTGGCGCAATGCATTAATTGCACCACTTTGTAAATATGGTGTAGCGTTTTTCCCCTTTCAACGCCACATTAGCGTCACAAAAATTACGGAATGGCGCAAGGGCTCCATAAGTCTGGCCCTTTGTGCGTATGAATGTCATGCACTGTGGAGTAGTGTATGAATTCCATGCCATTATGTGATCTGCATTGCCAAATGTCCACCAACCCGCTTTTTTCAGAGATATCGTTTACGGCTCTAGCTACTGCCAAAGACCATCATGGGGGGCCTCTAGACTTATCTTGCTCTGGGTTCAAGACACAATTAAAGTCACCACTTCACAATTGAGGCAAACCTCCATATTGTGCAAGGATGGCGTGCAAATCATAATAAAACTCTTGGTTATTGCAATTAGGGCCATATACACCAACCAATAGCATTAGCTTGTTATCTTTATAACATTGTGCTGTGAGATACCATCAGTCTGTTCTCACCTCCCACAGCTTGTGGCCAGAGCCCTTCCTCATACAGAACATAACTCCACTTGCCTGTGAAGTAAAACACGCTTCATAGCATTCCACTTTCAGGTGATGCTATAATATTGCTGCAATATCAAACCACGGTCAGGGGCCAAGTCTGCCTCCTGAAGAATAGCAATGTCTATGCAGTGTCTCTGCAGGTATGCAAACACATTACCCACCTTCCTGTGATTGTTCATTCCCTGAACATTCCAGAGAAAGAACTTTAGTGTAGGTGAGCCCCTCACTGTTGTCATCGTGTCATGGACGTCTACAGGCACCACCATGTAACACACTGTTCACTGTATAATCCATCATGTAGGTTTTGCTGTATAGTAGCCTGTAATTGTTGACTCCCCTTCCCTCACCCCACCCACACTGCAATCCCCAACTTATCATGTATAAATATAAAGCCCTTCCCAATACCCATCTCCTCCTGAAAAATATAGAAATCAACCAAACCTTGTGGAGCTCTCATTGGGACAGATGTTGCCCTACCTAGCCCCTCTGTTGCAGATAGCAGCAGGGGCCAGATTCGTACATAAGGTGTGCTGTGTAAAATGTGCTAACCACTTTAACAGGAAACAATCTAGCTAACATCAGTCTCTTGCAAAACCAAAACTTGTTAGGTTTTGAAGATACCCTTCACTGGTTTTTGTCCACACTGCCACAATAGATGCAAACAACAGCAGGGACCAGCCTCCTAAGTAACATCAGATATTACAGTTTGGTGAAACCCAGTGCAGTTGAGGTTCCAGGGACCGAATGAGCCTATTCCACCACAAACAGCTCTGAAACATTATCTTGCCCCATACTGTCTATCAGAAGTTCCTCCACAAATTTCTCCTTGTTTCCGGTATTGGTCGACTCAGCCACTTCCACAATCAGAAAGTTGTTGCACCAAGATATTGCCTCGAGCTCCTAACACTTAGCCTGCACAGCTGCTAGTACTTTGGCCAATTTTTTATGAAATGCTAAAGTAGCTACCCGCCCATCTTTAATCTCCGACACCTGTCTTTCCACCATATCCAGGCATTCAGTGTGCTTATTCAGGCGCTACGACATTCGTCCCATCTGAAAAGAGCAAGCATCAACTTTCCCATCAATTTTGATGAAGCTATGCTGCATCTCTATCACTATATTCCGCAGGTCATTGCCAATATCCTCTTGCCTATCGCCAGCCATCGTATCCTCCATTGCGGAGCCTCTTACTCAGCCCTTGCATATTTTACGCAGTTCAAACTGCAGCTTGGGTTGTGATTTATCAGGTTTTCCCGTTGTTTGGATACCTCCAAACACGAAGTCTAAAGTGCTCTAAAATGGGGCCTTAGGGGCACTTTCCCTCCACCTACCATAAGTTGGCCCTGTCAATATTCTGCACTCCAATAAGATGGGCCCCCAAGCTCATGGCAAGGGACCGTCAGATGTGCTGCCACATGTGGAAGCTATCCCAGTCACTGTCCACAACTGACTACACGGAAAGGCCCCGCTGCCAAACCTCACAAGTCTCTGAAGCTTTAACTGGGTTAAATTGCGAGGCGCACCCAGTGGGCCCTGAGTGTGACTGGCCCGCAGGCTGCTGACATTGTTCTGCGACTCAGACTGCTGCCGGAGCCCCTGAAACCTCCTCACTGAGATGCTCAGGTCCCAACACAGAGACACCATGCTGCATCAGTGCTGGTGAACTTCAAGTCCGGCGTCAGGAGCCTTCCAAGCCGATGCCCTCTGCTGTCGCAAAGCAGGCCCCCCTCGGCCCTAGGTACATCAAACAGGCAAGGCCACAGCTGATCTCAGGCCGAGCATGCCCGCCCAGTGCACCACTCTGTCCACCCCAGTAGCATCCACTGAGCTGCAATTGGGGTCAGCGTTGAGCAGCAGCATCTCTAGTCCGCCACTAGCTGGTGTGTTCCAACACCGTCCTGTCTCCTTCCATAGCAGGCCTCAAACGGATAGTGCGGCCGCCATGTTTCTGCTGGCAGCGCCATTCAATGTATGCCGCTATTCTGGGCCAGGGAGGCAGCCAATCCTTGCATTTGTGACAGCTGGGTGTGATACGAACAGTTCAGCTACCTTTCCATTTTCTTCTTAAGTCAAACAGCACCAGTATGTTGCATGAGTATTTGCATCCGAAGAAGCTCACCTAGAAAGCAGCCATTTTCAGTTCAGGCAAGCTTGCCCCCTCTAACCCCACCCCTGACTGATGTGCTTAATTGAACTGAACCAGAATTAATAATTCTATAATATACTGATTTGCAGCAGAAAAAGAGGTGTTCTCATAACATGGAGCCTTATAGTAATCCTATATTTGGCCCTTGTACATCTCCATGGCTTTGTGAGTAAGAGCAAGTATATAGCTTTGGAAGAGTAAAGAACTTTAACTAATCTGGCAAAGTTCCTAATCCTCTTTATTATTATTTTTGTTAAATTTCTTTACTGCATTTATATTGTAACAGAGGACATAATGCATAGTAAGAGACGTGTGTCTCACACATTTGCAAATAATTTCAATACACAACGGCAAACATCTGGGGAAGAAAAAACGCAGGCAAAACAGCTCCATATATCTACATTACAGAATTCAGTAACAGTGTGATACAACTCACAAGCGCTCAGGAGACTGTCCCTGTACACCCATGTAAATTAGCTCTCATTCAGTTTATTGTTCTGCAACCTGAAGTGAGTATCCATCTGGCTTGGTCATATACACAGGCATGTAACATGTTTAAATTGGATATATACTATCAGTGATCACCATTACCTGCAACAGGGGAATCACAACCGATCAGATGTAGGCATCAGTGGAGTGGAGATATCCACTAACATGAGCTCCCATTGCGCTGTAAGAGGATACTTGCGTAGCCCCAGGGTATCTTCACGCCGGAGAGCCGTATATTCCGCTCCTGCCCAAACAGGGAAGGAATGTTCCCATGGTTGATATGTCGGTGGCTTAGGAGACCGCCATTTGCCGGTTATAAGGCGTTTGGCTACCACAAGCCCCAAGTCTAAAAAACTGGATGTGGGCTTCAGCTTCTTACCCCTAGGAAACAAACCCAGGATGCACATTTCCCATGTCAGTGGTAAGGGTCGGTCTACGCAATGCATTAAGCGCGCTAGAATTGAGGACCAGCACTGGCTCAAAGTGGGGCATGACCACAACATATGCAGAAAGTCTGCACCTAGGCTGTCGCAGCGCAGGCAAGTGGCATCTGTTCCGGCAAAATATCTGTTAATTTTTTCTGGTGTAAGATAGGCTCTTTGATTAACATAATATTGGATGACTCGAAATCGCATATTGCGTGGGAGTTTTCAATATGGTTACCCATTCCTTGTCTGTGAAAGGCTTCCCCCGTCACCCTCACAGCATGCCCAGAGATCCACAAGTGGTCCGGATGTATGCAGCCGTAGCGAATCCGCTATCCAATGTACTATATGCCTTCCTTCTCCAAAGACATGCATATATTACAGCATGTAGTGAGTCTGGGGTTCCACCGTGATGACACCCCATGCACGCTGCAAGGCCCGCCTGATGGAGCCGTATAGAAGAAAAGTGCCTGGGCCCAGTCCAGCAGTCTCCCTCAGTGTGTCACTGGTATTGAGGGTACCACATGTGTAAAGATCTCCTAGGGTGTATATTTTCACTGCATGCCAGTAAGCGAGCTCCGCAGCAGATGTGACAAACACACCATGGGGTGTCCCTAATGGCAGTATGGCTGGTGCATAGGGGATAATATCCCTTGTGAGGTAGCAGCATCTATGAAAGGAACTATAGGCTAATTTCAGTAATAGGTGGTGCCGGCGCTGACGACTTAGCACAGGGATGAAATAAATGAAGTAGTTTACATCAGGACCATGTTGGGCGATCAGTGGCCGTGACCACTAGCTGTCTCATAGAGAACCAATGGGCCACCCACTGTAGCTGCGCAGCCAAGTAATAGTGCTCCAAATTCTGCAATGATAGACCTCCCGAGGTTAGTGGACAATAAAGCTTAGAGAGGGCTACTCTACAGCGGGATGTATTCCAAATTAAATTACGCACATCTCGCTCCATGGAATAGAAGAAGTAGAGAATTAAATTTACGTCGTAACAAGGCTGCATGGATTTGTCGTTTACGTTCTGTAGAAACGGGCCACAATACGGATGATGAGTTTCATTATTTTTTATAAATCCATATAACATTTTTGCATAGGGATTTGGTTTTACACCATTCAATCTAGCATGATATTTTTGTAAATAGAATAGATCATAGTATAGAGGGACTATGTTGTTACCAAAAGAATGACAAACTTAGGTCACGTTACATTCTGGATACAATTGGAATGTGAGTATATTATATGCTAATTCCTCGTTAAAGTGATCAATAAATGTAAAATTGGATTGTATAATTGATATGATGTTGGTATCAAATAACTGAGTATGATATATTTAAGCTAGTCAATGGAGTAGCTATTTATGGGCAATGAATGAAATTTGTCAATGTGATCGATGTGGTTGCTTACTCCATGTTAGGAATAAATGAAGGGATTCACTTAAGGATGGTTGCGATTATATTTGTTTGACGAATTATTGGAAAAGTGCCTTTTGGCAAATGTGAGTAGCTTCCTTGCATGTTTTGTTGGTATATCTTAATGTGATCATGGTTCTCCGGCGTCGCCCTGGTGACTTTAGATAAGGGTTAAATGTGTGGATCTGTTTAAAGATGGCAGCCACGGCTACGATGAAGTTTTGGGAATGGTGTTTTTCTTTCCTTGTGACTGGTCCAGGATGAGGAATTGTGGGAAGTGGAAATGCAGGTGTTCATAAATCATACACCTCGAACAACCTTGCTTGTTAATTATTCTGTGGATGAATCTTAAAGAACTGGTACCTTTCCTACCTCCACCCACCTCTTTTTCGGCATGCACAAAGCTATTGCCACTTTCAAAAAAGCTTTTTGTTTGTAATTGAATTGAACTATTCTTGGTTAAAAACAAGCAATTTGCTTTAAGATGGCCACCATGATTATGATGAAATTTGGAAAATGGTGTTTTTCCTCACATGTGACTGGTTGCTTCGAGAGGATTGTTTTGACATCCACGATGAGGAATTGTGGGTAGTGGAGAGGCGGGTGTTTAAAAAATGGGTATTTCGAACAACTTGGTTTGTTATATGTTCTGCATACGAATATCGAAGAACCATTACTCCCCCTTTTCTTGGAATGCAAGAAGGTATTGTTAATTTTAAAAAAAAAAGCTTTTTGCAAAATGTTACATTGGAATCATTCTGAATTTCGTTTCAGGCTTTTAACTATAAAATATTTTATGGCAAATGTTAATGTTCTACGGTAATATGTGATTAAGGAAAGGTATGGACTTAGCTTCTGCTCTAAGAGTACTGGCGAGAGTTACAAAATATTTATAAACTTGCCCTCTGAGAATCCGTTTTTTTGGCTGTTTTCAAGTAGTACTGTTAGATGCATATATAACTTGTCTCCTGAGTATTCTGTTTAGGGTTTTTGGTGTTATATATTAATACGCAACTGCTACAACCGAGTTAGAGCTGTTTCTCATGAGTAGAGTATAATGAACAGTTGATATACTGGAAGTTTAGAATAATGTCGATGATTTTATTTGATTGTGAGTGGTAGGCAATTGGTACTGAATAGATTGAAATGTAGAGCTTATTTGCCACAATATGTTATGTTACACAATTTATAGAGCGCATGGCTACCCTTGGGTTTCCCAGCGCTACTAGACCCTAACCACAGAGAGGATGAGAATGATACGCAGCAAGAGAGTAAAAAAACAACAGACCTAAAATACCAAGTTTTCAAGGCCTTTCGAAATTCCAGTTCTTGCACCATCAGTCGAAGATTAAGGGGCAGCGAGTTCCACAGTTTGGCTCCTAAAAACATCAGAGAGGACCCACCCCATCTCGCTTTCTTTTTTTTCGGTACAGTTACCAAAGCTAGAGTAGTGGATAGATAGTGGGTATTATTTAATAAATTAATTAATGATATTTTAATCCTTCTTATTATTAATGGCTGATTGTCTGATTAACAAAACATAGCTGGTAACTTTTGATAATTAGGAGTAAGAATTATTTTTGGGAAAAGTGATGCAGCATTTTTTCTTATATTAGATATTTATTTTGGATGCATTTAATGCTATATGGGAAATGATCTGCTGAGTGTGGTGAACCGAAGTGGAGTCGATTTGTTTGGTGCGTGTAAGGTCATTTATTTAAGCAAACAATTATGGCTTGAATAAAAGTCTAATAATATTATTATTGTAGATATCTTTGGTGGGTGCCTTTTTTACAGGTTTTGGGTAGTAGGTAGGTTTTGACCTTTTTCTTTGTTTTATATATGTTTATACATGTATATTTGTTTATTTATTTATAATTTTTTATAAGTTGTCCAATTGTCTGTTTTTTGTTCCTATGCATAATAAGTCATTATGTATATTATTTGTATGTTTTTTTGTATATATACATTTTTTGTTACATATAAGTCGAAGTATTCCCTTGTCAGGTTCTTTCTTTTTGTCACAAGGGTATTGAGTAAAGCTTAAAAGTTGTTTTGGAATATATTTTTTGTCCTTTATAATATGCATATTCTATATATTCATTATTCTGTTGTATTTTGTAATGTTCTTTTGTCAGTCATGTTTGTCGATTTATATGTGTATGTGTACCCAGAGAGGGAGTTATATTTATTATATTACAGCCCTGAACAAGTCCTTTGCTAAGGACGAAACGCATTGGCTGTTGCTGCTATGATTATGTGCGTTCTTAAGAAAAAAGAATAAAGAGAATATTTGAATAACACTACACTAAAGAACTGGACATTCAAATATTGTTGTTGTGGTGCACTAGCCGTGTTCTAATTTTAGTTCCCACCTTCGCATGAGTGTTGAACAATGGTATTATATCTCCAGGGAAGTCCTCTAGGTCTCTAATATACACTAGAAGGTCATCTGCTTACAAACAAACCACAAGATTCCCATCCCCCTGTGTTATTCCCCAGGACCGTCCCGCACGGCGCAGAGCAGCTGCCAATGGCTCCACCGCAAGCGCAAAAAGCAGGGGAGGCAAGGGGCATCCCTGCCTTGTGCCCTTCTTAATGCTAATAGGGGGTGACAGGAGGCGCCCTGTTTTGGTTCGGGTCGATGGAGGCATATACAACAAGTTCACCATTTGTATAAAACGAGGGCCGAAACCATACTTCGATAGGGCGGCAAAAACACCATTCCAGCGAGTCAAATGCTTTATCCAAGTCGATTACTAAACAGCCCACTTGTGGCCAGTAACAAGGAGCAGACATCAGTATCCAAAAAAATCTGCAGAGGTTAAGGGATGCCATGCAGCCTGGTACAAAGCCGTTTTGGTCCTCATGAACCAATGCAGGCGACAACTTTGGCTAATATTTTATAATCTGTATTTGGGGCACTCTGGATTAGCCATGGCTGTCGTTGACTGTGCTGTTGCCCCCGTCCGCTGGCGACCATAGTCCACAAACCGATGAGTCGGTACAATGGGTCCCGCGTTTCACATCTGTGCCTGGGGTCAGCAGTGAAGGACCTTTTAGGGGGCCACAGCGTTAGGAGGGCCATCCCACCGATAACACAATCCACTGGTCAAAGATAAAGATCTAGATGGTGCACCCCCTCGAGGAGTGATTAACCAAAGCACCTTCCAGAGCCCATCTCTATAAGGACAGCACAACCGGTTCACCGACAGGCCCCGCGCTACGCCATCAGCAGAGCACGGGGCCCCAACACATGCAGCTGCTGGGAGACGTGTTCGTTCAGTGGGGCACATATAATGAGTGCATCGTGCCATCCGGTGCCTCAAGTCCGCAATTGCACAGCTGTGCGGTAGAGTGGATCAGGGCCGTTGCAACAGCCAAATGTGCCAGCGCCAGTTTTGGGCATATATCTCCTGTGCACCAGCCCCTTCGCCAACGGTGGCGCCACCACCGGTCCCTGCCACATTCGTCCCTTTGCCAGAGCGACTGCTCCGTGAGTTTCAGGCTCCTCAGCAGGGGGCCCCCCTGCAGTCCCAGGGCAGCCCGCAGCCCTGTGCGATCCTCCCCACGATAGCGCCACTCACTGTGCTTGAGTCTGCCTGCTGGTTCTATGCCTGGATCGGCTCCGCTGCACCTCACCGTAAATGGGGCCCGCCTGCATCCAGTCGGGTGGTGTGTTGTTATGCAGCCCCGATGGGACTGCTGGCCCGCTCTGCACTCAGCACACCATCTTGCCTCCTGGGCCGCATCGTCTTAGAGGAGCGTTTCGGTCCCCTGCGGTCATGCGGGGGGAAATGTGCACCGGATGGTAGTGTCTCGGTTCGTCAACTGTTTCCCCCGCGCTGCCGCTGATGGATATCAGCCCATGAATAGGCCGTAATTTGCTGGAGAAGTGAGTGGCGGTGCGGAGCTCCTCTTTCAGGTGTCCCTCGTGTTCGCTTCACAAGCCACGCCCCCCAATCATCTTTATCATTAGTCACATCTGAAGATAAATGCAATGGAGAAGGAGCATTTGCAGAGCACGAGACTTCTCCATAAAGGGTCCTCTAAGTCACTATGCCTTGGCCCACAGTGTAATGGAGTGGCATTCTGTGCTATGTCTGTCAAATTAACTTGGAAACATTCAAACATTTGGGACTTTTAGACTTATAAGTCACTGCCTGCATCTAAGTCAGTTTTAACATTAAGGGCCTCATGATGGAAAATCACAAGGTGTGTGGCCACAAAAATACTAATCATTATGAAACAAACCCTTTTTATGAGTTGGAAATTTCTTTAGACTAGGAAAAGGACGTTTTCAAATATTTCTGAATTGCAAATAGGAGGGTTCATGAGAGGGTTTTTTTCCCTCCCCTTTTCATTTTGAAAGGAATGTATTGTTCGCTTGTGACTGCAATTGCTGTCGCAAACCATTAGCTAATGATCCCTGACTTGGGGTGGTAACTAAAGAGGAAGGGGAATAGAATAGGATATTGGTAACCTCAGAGGAGGGAGAGTTTTCTGAAACCTACTGGCCGAACAGTGCAGAATCTCTACTATTTAGACAGCGACTGGATACATTTTAAAGATTTTCTGCTATCCACACAGGTGCTACCTGGACAGGGCAAAATCTCTACTATTTAGTCAGCATCCAGGGAAATATTTGAGTGTTCCTGCTATTTGTACAGCCACCAGTTGGCCAGTGCAGAATCGACACTATTTAACCAATTGCTGGTAAATAGTGCAGTTTTTCTGCTATTTATATGGCTGCTGGGCAAACAGTGCAGAGTCTTTACTATTTAGCCAGGTGCTGGGTAAATAATGACGTTTTTCTGCTATTTCGAAGTCTGCTAGCCGATCAGTACAGAATCTCTACTACTTAGCCAGCAGGTAGGTAAATCCTGAAGTTTACCTGCTATTTGCATGGCCATTGGCCAAACAGTGCAGAATGTCTATTATTTAGCCATCTGCTGTGTAAATAGTGATGTTTTTCTGCTATTTTTAAGACCGACGGCCAAATTGCATATATTTTCCACTATTTAGGCAGTGGCTGAGTAAATAGCAGGAAAAATTCACTGTTTACCTGGCAGTTGGGTGAACAGCCACTACGTTAACCTCATTGGTGTGGAGGACGGCTCCAAGCCCCACTTGTGCCAATAAAAATGCTGCACTACTTGTGTGGTTATGCCTAGTGCCAGCTACAGGAAGGGATCCATCCGAGTCCCCAGTAAGGGCTGACATTGTCCTTGATTTCACCTGTTCCTGTTGTGGGCACTAGGCACAGCCACACAAGTGGGGCAGCGTTTTTATCAGCATAAGTGGGGCAATTCTGGGTGGTAGGAAGTTTGTGGATTCTGGAAGTTTCTAACACATAATGTAAGGAAAATGTGTGAATGCCGGCAAAGTTTGGGTTTGGAAGGCATTATGGGTAAAACAAAAACTCATGGGATCCACACAAGTCACCCCATCCTGGATTCCCCTAGGTGTCTAGTTTAAAAAAATGTACAGGTTTGTTAGGTTTCCCTAGGTGCTGACTGAGGTAGGCCCTAAAATCTACAGCTAGGCACATTGCAAAAAAAGGATCAGTTTTGAGAGGAATAATATGATGTGTCCATGTTGCGTTTTTGGGGCCTTTCCTGTTGTGGGTACTAGCCCCACCCACACAAGTCTGGTGCCACTTTTATCAGGAGGGTTAGGGAAATACAGAATAGTAGAACCTATTACCTATTGTATTTCTCTGCATTTGTGTCTTCCAATTGTAAGCCAGTGTGTAAAAAAGAAGACATTTTGAGAAATGCCCTCTAATTTACTTTCTAGTATGGGTATCTACAAATTTGGAGATGTGCAAATAACCACTGTTTCTAAGCTCCAAATCTTGTGCCCATTTCGGAAATACTTAGGTTTCCTTGATACCTATTTTTGACTCTTTATATTTTACAATGTGAATTGCTCTATACCTGGTACACAATGAAAACCCATTGCAAGGTGCAGCTCAGTTTTTGGCTCTGGGTACCTAAAGCTTTTGGAAAACCCACAATCCCTATATATCTCCACAACCAGAAGGGTCAAGCAGATGTAGTGATTTACTGCTTTTGTAAATGATCCATCATGACGAGAACTTAAAACATTGTCACAAACAGACGTTTTTTCCAGCGAATTTTCAATTTTTCTTATTTCAACATTTAGGGCCACCACATGGTGCATATGCGATGCAACTCATAAGGCAGATTTATAAAGTCACCCAAGGTCATCTTTAGGTGGCCTTTTATGTCTTAATAAATCTGGAGTAATGCAATGCAGCACAAATCACTGTGTTGCATTACTCTGCCCTGGGAAGTTGTTCCCACAGATTTTGGGGCATTCCGAGATTTACTAGAGCTGGTAAATCTGGGAATGCATCAAAACGCTACACTTTCTCAGGAGAGGCATAACGAAGAGAAATATCTTTATTTCTCCTTGTTACTTCTTCTTTTTGAAGCACACATAAGAAGAGGAGCATGCCTCAGGGGATTGGTTTTGTGCCAGAAGGTGCCCCTTCCTGCACAAAAACAATCCTCCTTACAATGAAACACCTTTGCACTATGGTGCAAGAGTGGCTGCATTGTGCTAGGCTGCCAATACCGTGCCAGCGCAGGGAGAAAGGCAGGAATATACTATATTCTTTTAAATACGGTGTGTTCCTGCCCATTCCCTGCCACATAGTCCAGCGCAGCAAGGTGACTTGCTGTGCTGTGTGACTTGGCCATGCATTTGGCCCTTAGTTGCTTTGAGAGAATCTTGAAGGATCTACACAAATTCAGAATTGTGTCTTGTTTTCAGAAATGTATAGCTTTCAAGGATCCACCATGGGGTTTCACACCTGTTTCCACCACAAACTGGAAGGAGATTGAAAGTACAAAAAATAAGAAAAATGGGGCGTCTCCCAGTAAAATTCCAAAACTGTGTTAAAAAATTAGGTTTTCTGAATGTCTTCTGTTCCTGAAAGCTGAGAAGATGGTGAATTTAGCACCCCAAATCTGTTGTCGATGCCATTTGCAAGAAAAAACAGACACTTTCTTCTGCAGCACTTTTTTCCCCAAAACCCTCCACATTTATCTATATTTTGGATCATTTCTTGTCCCCTCCAGAGGAATCCACAAACCCTGGGTACCTTTATAATCCCCAGCATATTGGAAAAAGAATGCAAATATGGCGTAAAACGTTATGGAGGCCTAAGTGCGAACTACTTACTCCAAATTGCCAAAAAAGGCTTAGCACGTAGGGGGAGGGGATGTGGGCTACCAGCGAAAGGGTTACTACAAAGTTTAAGAAAGTCAATTCTTCACTGTCTCTCTTGTAAGGCTTGAAGCTTGGAGACTTGATGAAAGAGATGTGCTTTCTTCAATCATCTCAATGTTTTTCACTGTCTCATCTGACTTAATCATTGCATTTGTATTAGGTAAAGTTTCCATTTGTTCCTGGAGGCAGCTATACTAGATGGAATTATGTGCAACGATTAGTTGGAGTGGGTGTCCATGGGAATAAAAGGTTAATAAAAAACGAATACTTAGCAATAATACAAACTAAATAAGGGGAACGCCCGACAGGCTTGACAAACTACGCAGTCCTGGGAACTGGTCATCCGCGTTTTCAGACAAATAATGCACTGCAAGGCACACACCCTTATCAAGACCCACGATATATTTCGGTATAGCTCCAATTAAAAAGAGTCTGCTCAACTTTTCAAGGATGAACTGGACAATTTTCTTTCCAGTTCTATTGCTTCTTCGGCGCTGCCGGACGTTTATTTATTCAACTTAATATATGGCCCAAGGGCAATAGGCTGCTGGAGAAAATATGGCACAGATGACGATTAGAAATACAGAATAAAAGTATAAATAAAATGTTGTGAGAAGAAAACATGGAATATGTACATTGGAAGCTAACAAGTGCACATCAGTGTAGACAAGAAAACCAGAAAAGCGATCACAAAAATATGGTACTAACAAAGAAATGAGAATTACCAATGTCTGTGCAGAGAGAAAAGGGGAATATGAGAGACCCAACTTGATATTTAAAAAAACAAAAATAAGAAAACAGAGGGAGATTTGCACTATCCAGTGTTACTCGCCAACCCCTCTTAAATGATGTAATGGGATGATAGCTCTCATTTTCGCATATCCCCGTCTAATGCTGGGTCTGAGTTAATATGATTATTCCATTCGGCCTTTGAGACCGCCTTAATTGTCTCAAATGCCCGACCATTATTTTGCCAAAAAATATTCATAACATACATAGAGGGGCTTTATCTAATGCCTGTTAAATTGTCATATACTTGCCCACCACAGAGAGACATGTAAATGATAAGTGGGGAAACGGGTCAGTCCACTTTTGCCTGCACATATTTTTTTTGTGTGCTTACAAATATTTCCTTTCTCCTTATTTACAAAGCTGGCTCAAAGTGTGTTTTTTTTTTTTTTTTAATAATAACGTTAAACAGCAGTTATTTACATCCATGCACTCCTCATAAACCTTGTTATAAAATGCATAAGTGACATTGTAAAACTGTGACGACTGTTATTTGAGTGCTTGGTTAGGTGATGATTTATTCTTGTCTGCTTCACAAATAAAAATATTAAAATCACTGGTAAAGCTTCTACATTAGGAAATATTTTTTAAATATACTTTTTTAATTGCAAGCATAAGACAGCCTAGTTTACAGGACGACTTATTTTATTTTCTCCCTTTTCATTTTTGTGCCATATGCTTAGAATAAAAAATGTAAAAAATAATCAGTGCACCAGCTTGGCAAAGCCAGAACCATTTACTTTCCTAATGCTTGTTCATAATTTAAGCCAGTTTGCCATGACTGGATCTCAGTTGCTCAGTGTAGCATACTGATGCTCCACTATGGTTCATCTCTAAGCAGCCAGACAATCATGTTCCTACTACCTGCCAAACATAACGCTTTGCTAAGCCCGGGTGTAGAATTCCGCTCCGCCGGTTGAGTTTGTGGAACTCAAGCACTCTGCGGAACAAGGAGTTGTGTGGAATTCCCAAATTCCACATACTGATGTTGAGCGGAGTTCGTTGAACACGCAAGGTTTGGTTTTGGCGTTCTCTAAAGAGCACCATGATACTGTAGGGCTGCTAGCGAGTGTGCGGAAGACTTTGCGTTCGATCACGCTGTTTCTGGCTGCACGTGGAAGACTTCATGTTTACCCACGCTGCTTCCTGCCAGACAGTCCCGCTCGTGAGGGCGAATGCAAGTGGAGTAGATTTTCTACTCGAGGTACATTTAAATCTAGTCAAACAGTGGTTTTTGTATAGATTTTCTTCTCCAATGGACCCTTCAAGTTGTTTTTAGACTGAGAAGTGCTCCAAAGACTCTAACGTCCTGTTCCTGTCCAGCAGGCTCTTCCCTGTGCTTTGTCCATCTCATGGTCACTTTGCACTTGGTTTTCAAGGTGGAAGAATCACTTTCTTTGTCTCCTGGATATACCTTTGGATTTAAGGACTTTGTTTTTGTGAAATCACACAACTAAGTTCCAAAACTATTGAATAAGGGTGTTGTTTGTTTGCTTAGGCATGCACCAGTATTTAATTTTACTTTAATTTGATTTTAAAAATGTATAGTGGGGGTGGCCTGGAGTTGAAGTATGAGCCTAGCTATTTATTTTGAATTTCATTGATTTTTCATCTTTTGCAAAGGAAAAGTGTTGCACAGCTCAGTACCTGTCTTTTTCTGCATGCTTGTGACACTTGCAATATTTTGTTTTTTATGTGGCCTAGATTTCCAAAGGGCCATCTAGCCAGTAGGCCCAGTACTAGTAGTCATCAGTGCATGAAATAAATATTTCAGTGGTATATGATTTAAAAATGTAATTTCAGTTTTTTTTTGCAAAAAGTGTATATATTGTGTGTTAATATTTGATGGCATAGGAGGATGTGTACTGTTGTGAAATTTTTATAGCTCAGTTAATTTTTGTGTTTTGCATTGCTGAATGAATGTGAGTGTTTTCTTCAGTGTTACCACCATGCCTCCTTATGACCAGTGTGTGTGTGTGTGTGTGTGTATTTGTCATTGTCCACCGTTTTTCTTTGATGTCCATGCTGCGTGGCCAGGAACCATTTTGTATAGTCTATGTCTATAGGCTTGCATGTGTTCTGTGTCCTCCATGCCTCCTTGTTCGCAGTTGTTGTTTCACCATGTGGCTGATAGCCATTTTGTCCAGCCAGCCAGAGTCCCTTTTTCTTAGGCTTGCATGTGTTCTTTGTGTGCCAGGACTCCTTGCTCTTTGTTGTTGTTTTACCATGTGGGTGGCAGCCACCATTTTGTGAATCCAGTCTGTGTGACATTGCCAGATGCTTGCATGGATTCTTCTTTGTTCCCCATGCCTCCTTGCTACTTGTTGTTTGACCATGTGGCTGGTGGCCATTTCATCCACCCAGCCGGTGTCCCTTTGCCATAGGCTTGCATGTGTTCTTTGTTTGTCATGCCTTCTTGTTCCTTGTTGTTGTTATACCATGTGACTGGCACCCATGTTGTGCATCCAAATAGTGTGTCTTAGCCATAGGCTTTCAATGGCTCTTCTTTGTTCCCTATGCCTCTTTGCTTCTTGTTGTTGTCGTCTGACCATGTGGCTGCCCTTTTGTCTATCCAGCCAGTGTCCTTTTTCCATAGGCTTGCATGTCTTCTTTGTTTGCAATGCCTTCTTGCTCCTTGTTGTTTTATCAAGTGGCTGGCAACCCCTTTTGTGCATCCAGCCAGTGTGTCTTTTATTGATCATTTTTTCTTTTTTTTCTTTTGTAATTTCTTAATTTTTAGTTTTGTATTTATTTTATTTTCTTTTTTTTATTTCACATTTAATTTTTCTTCCTTGTTTTTTAGTTTAATTATCATTTTAGTTTTTAAATTTTTTATCTTTAAAATTTGTATTTTTTTTATTCCATTGTTTTTAATTCTGTATTTGTTCTTGATCCATCCATCCATCCATCCATTTACATTCATTCCTCCATGCATTCATCTATCAAAGGCGCACAGCTGCACTATCAGCATTCAATTTCTTTAGGTGTATAATAATTCCACTTCCTCCTGGACACCCTAGCCGTGGTGCACTGCAGAAAAATCAGCAAGATATTTTTTTTAATTTTATTATTCTTTAATTTCCCCTGCACCACCTTGCTGCCATAGGTTTTTTAAAGGATTATTCCACTAACCTATGCACCTCTCTCTGACTACCACAGGTGTCTGTTTTAAAACAAATATAGATAAAGCAAATAGTTAGATCTGCATATTGTGCTGCCTGATTTGAAATGGCATTTTATGGTGTGATGGTGTGATTTGACTTTACAATGTTTGATTAAATCGGTATTTGTAACATAAGTTACCAACCACAGTAATAGTGCATTTGTCTGTACTCAACCTGCAACAATGCCAGGTTTCACTTACTACATGTTTTTCTTGCTTGGTTGCTTTTGGGTGCACAAGAGAAGAGATGTAACATCACCCGCAGTACTGCCAAAGAGACCTGTACAGTTAATTCCTCAAATCCCTTCCACTTGTGCAGCTTAGTGCCACTGCCGACTGAGAGCATTAACATGGCCCCAAAAAAAATTGCTCCGAAGAAAGTGGTCACTGAGAAGAAGCAGCTTTACACCAGTGGTGTGCTGACTGCAACATTTTCCGGGAGACATGTGCCTGCAACACCGGCCCTTCGGGAAAGAAGCTGGGAGCAGCACTCCCACATTTACAGCACCACTCCAACCTAAGCCCAAGACCATGTCTGTCAGTGAGGCAACCACTGCAATCATGGCAACACCAAGCAGTGATGTTGAACTGGATTTGTCTCTTTTGCAAAATAGTACCCAATCATTTCAGAAAACAGAGCAAAGTGGACAGCAGCCGCAGCCAGCAATAGTAGATCTTCCCAGTGTTGGAGCAGAGCAGGAGGTCGAGGTTCCTGCTAAGCAAGAACCTCCTCTTTTAGAATCAATGGCTACCAGATGTTTAGCAAGAAAAACTAAGGGTACTACTCCACTCTTCTCCAAGCACCGCTTCTGATGACGGTTATAGGGACATGGAGTGGACCTTGGCAGATGCCAGGAGATGCCAGGAGATGCAAGGGAAAATAAACATTCCAAAAAACCTTAGAATCATGGAAGGGGATGATGGTGAGGAAGATGATGATGATGAACCACTCGTTGTGGAAGCTGGTACAGAGGAGTCTGACATTACTATCAAACCGGCTCTAAGGGATGTGGCACAGGCAGCACCACAGGCTCCCATATTTGTAAGACCCCAGCAGAGACCTGCACCAACCTGTACCTCAACAGTAGTGTGAACTGCAGAGAGGCAATCAACACACCCACCTGTCTCCAGTTCTTCAGGCATTGGCAGTGGCCCAGTAAGATAGTACTTCTCCCCAGTTTAGGACATTTTTATGATTAGCAAACAGGAGGAGAACATTGCGATATGCTACATTTGCCACACAAGTGTTCATCAAGGTAAGCCTGGTTCACATTATAGTACTGGAGGCCAGACGACCCATAAGAAAAAACATCATGTAATCTGGTTAGAGGAGTACCTTACAAAATTGCTGAACGTGGTTGCAGTGGTGAAGGTGAGAAGAGCTGGGAAACATCAGCTACAACTGGTCACGTCACAGTGGAAGTTGAGGAAGAAGAGGGTGACATCTTCACGCAAAGCAGCCCTGTCCCCAACAGTGCACCAGAATCACCTGCCTCAGCAACCTCACAATTGTACAGAAAGACTTAGAGTCAGATGGAGACACCACAGCATATTGTGACTGCACCACAACGCACATTGAGTCTACCACTACCTACATCTCAAAAGTCATCTGCGTCAGTTACCCCAGAAAAGAATAAAATGCAGGCTACTTCTACAGGCATGTTTAGGCAGAAGGGACCCTACAAGTGCAACCACCAAATAGCAAGTTTGTACATTAGGAAGCAGGCAAAAATGTTAGCGTTGGATCGTTTTTTTTGTGGAAGGAGTGGGATTCTTAGAGATTGTGACATCCATCTGCCTGAAATGGAAGGTTCCAAGTCAGACCTATTTTGCCTGAGTTGCTGTTCCAGCACTGCATCATGATGTGCTGCAATTGGTTGGACAAGCTGTGCAGCAAAGTGTTGTCCACTCTATCTACCTGATGACAGACATGAGGACCCTTTGTCATGCCACTGATTGCATCTGCATCACTGCACACTGGATCTCTTTTGCGGGGGCAAAAGCTATCTACAGGTCTTGGACATGAAGCATATTTTAAGAGTGTTCGGTGGCATGCAACAGTAATGATGTTCGTCATGGGGAAATCACATACAGCTGCAAACATCTTCGACAAATTTAATAGCAAGGTGTCTGAATGGCAGTGACCCTGAGGTCTCCAAATTGGATTTGTTGCCACAGACAAGGGCAGTGACATAGTCAAGGCCATGGCAGACAGTGGCTATTTCAGGGTCCTGCATTTGGTGCACTGCATCAACCTGGTTATGCAAGACTTCTTCAAAAAAGAAGACATCGTCAACAACATACTGACCACCTGCAGATGAATCTGCACTCATTTCAGCCAATCTTTAAAAGCCTGGAAGCAGTTGTGGATTATTCAGCGTGGTAAGAGAGTACTAGTTAATGCCCTGATACAGGAGGTGCCAACACGTTGGGACTCAACTTATTAAGTGTTGCAACGTCTGCTTGAGCAGCACAGACAGATCTATGACTGTGTCATTCTAAGTGGAGTGGATGTGGACAAATTGGGCCTAGTCAAATGCCTGAGACAGATGCTATTCCCTTTTGACGTTTTCACATGGGAAATTAGCAAGGAGGGCAGTACAATGGGTCAACCTATTCCATTGTTGCATCTGCTACAGGAGCAGGAAAAGAAGGTGCCGGAAAGGTTCGCACTTGGAGGTGTGAACGAAAACTCAGAAGTGCATGCCTTGGTTGAGAGCCTAAGCTATCGCTTGACTTGTAATGCATGGCTGCAAAATGACATTATCAAGTCCAAATAGTACATTTGCGCCACCCTACTTGATCCTGACTGCTAAAATGTCTTCCCACTTTCATTCCTTTTTCTGAACTGAGGGCTATATTTATAGGTCTCTAGCGCCACAGGAGTTTCACTTTTTGTGATGCTCCTGTGGCGCTAAGCACTGCACCGTATTTACAAGGTGGCGTTAAGCCACTTTTTGTGGCTTAATGCCACCTTGTAAATACAGCCCCTTCCCACACAGCATCGTGCGTGGAAGGGGCGTGCAATGGGTGTTGCTATGGGCGTGCAACAGCAAGACCCATTGCATTTTGACGCTGCCTCAGATTTATGAAATTGAGTAAACCTTAGGCAGCGCCAAAATCTAACAGCAGCACGCAACGAGGGGAAATACTATTATTCCTCCTCATTATTTGCTTTTTCTACGGGTGCGGCATCTGCCACACGCATAGAAAAAGCAAAATGCCAGACATGATTGTTTATGTGCGGGAAGGTGTCCCTTCCTGCACATAAACAATCATTTGAACATGGCGCTATGGCAGTTCTGTGTATGCTGCATTGTGCAGAACACACAGAAGTGCCAAAGCGCCATTAGTGATTGTTTATGTGCAGGAAGGGAAACCTTCCCGCACATAAGCTATCACACCCCTCAACGCAGACATCTTTGCACAATGGTGCAAGGATGCCTGCATTGGCGCTGGCAGCTACATTTAGCGCCAGAGCAGGGGGAATTGCACGGGTGCACCATATTCAGTTAAATACAGCGCATCCCTATGTTTCTAAAGTGACACAGTGCGGCGTGGCCAATTTTGGTGCAGCACCACGCTGCACAACTTTTCAATCAATCTGGCCCTGAATATTTCAGAATACAAGAGGTGAATTGTTGAGCAAGTCGGGGAACTGGAAGAAGAAAGGTTGGAACTTAGAGTCTTGCACTGCAGTTCTGGAGTGCCGCCTTCAACTTCCAGTGAAGGCAGTCTTGTCTCACAGCAGCCAACACCAGCAACAAGAACATTGGCAATAACAATATCAAAAGAATTAGACCCAACCTCTGCATTGGCTTGATCTCAAGTGGCAGGTCTTAAGTACACTGCAGAGGCAAAGGCAAAAGAGGTCGAGCAAGTGGCAGCACCAATGATACTTCAGAGGATGTTCCAGGAGTATCTGGATGACATAAAAGAGGTGTATGTGGATCAAAACCCATTAGTGTATTAGCATGGGAAGATGTGCCATTGGCCATAGCTCAGCAGGTTAGCAACAAAGCATCTGGCTTGTCCTGTAGCCAGCGGGTCTGATAAACATGTGTTCAGTGCAGCTGGTGCAGTTGTTACAGTGGGAAGGACCAGTCTCTCACCTCAAAACATAGAGAGTTTAACCATGATCAAAATGAACCTTCATTTTATAACACCTGATTGCACTGTTCCCGAAGACCCAACCTCTGCATTGGCTTGATTTCAAGTGACAGGTCTGAAGTCCACTGCAGAGGCAAAGGCAAAAGAGGTCGAGAAAGTCGCAGCACCAATGATACTTCAGAGGATGTTGCAGGAGTATCTGGATGACATAAAAAAGGTGTATGTGGATCAAAACCCATTAGTGTATTGGCATGGGAAGATGTGTCACTGGCCGTGGCTCAGCAGGTTAGCAACAAAGTATCTGACTTGTCTTGTAGCCACTGTGTCTGCTAAATGTGTGTTCAGTGCAGCTGGTGCAGTTGTTACAGTGGGAAAGACCAGTCTCTCACCTCAAAACGTGGAAAGATTAACTATGACCAAAATGAACCTTCATTTTATACCACCTGATTACATTGTTCCCAAAACACCATAGGAGGAGGAAGAGGATGATTGGTCAGAATTAAGTGTGTTTGCTGACCAACCTCAGGGTGAACCACCTGAGTCAGAGGACAAAATCTACTTTGTGGCTTGAATATGCCAGTGCCACCATAGAACTTTTTAATTATTTCTGGTTGAACTTCTTTCTTTCTTTGTAGAAAATAGCTAGTGGAACATTGTTTGTGTCAATTTTTTGCTGCTCCACCATTTATAATAATCACACATATGGGTGGATTGAAAATGGACCTGTGTGCAGTGAAGAAGCCCCCATATTCCTTTCAGGGCATTCGAAACAATACCTGTCTCCTTCACATGCCATTACATATCTTTTTTTCATTTTTAACTCATCTAGCCGGGCTTCCCTAGAAAGATCAATAATTAAAAGACTGCCATTGCCAATGCCAAATTCTGATGTGTTGCTAGCATCAAAGAGGAGTTAATATTTTGTATCAACAACCATGCTTGGATTGGAAGAGATAACTATTAATTATTGCACCAATGAGTGGTGATATATTGGGTGATTGTGAGTGATTATTGATGATGTATGTGGTGGCTGACAGTGAGGGAGGGAGTTGAAGAAACTGAAATTTGTAAACTTGATTTTGATGATTTGCAATGTTTGGAGACTGATGGGTGATAATTTGTTCTTGAAAGTGATTGGCCTTTCAAACTTAGCAAAATTTATCTGCAGGGTCTGCTCTTTTTTCAGGTTCTTCAGAGACCAAAGCAGTCACTTGAGTTGTCAAATACAAATCTACACAAAATACTCAAATTCTGTTTCTCTATTTGTTCTTTAACAGCAGTGCACTACACAGGTCTACCTCGCTTGGTTTGGGATTGGGACAGAGTTACTCAGAATCAGGAGAAGGAGGAGGAGGATGGAAGGACTCAGGGTGGGACTACCTCAACAGCTAGAAGGAAAAAGTTATCCACTTCAAAGAAAAACCATGATGATGGGGAAGGCTCTGAGGCCTAGTACTCACTCAGCTCTGTGGATGACAGAGAGGAGCGTTTATTTGGGAGATGCTGTTGGGTGTGTGTTTGCTGAATTGCTGATTCAAACTTGAAAATCCTCTTTATGTCCTTGCTTTGCCTTTGAGTCTTCTTGGTACACTCCTGGCTCCTCATGAAGCTCATCTTGCTTCCATTTGTCCTCCTCCTTACCTCTATAATACAGTTACTGTTTTTCAATACACAGGTCTTCTCCTTGCACTCTCCTGCATTATCAAAATTTGGTGAAAGCTGAATACTGCAGCTTACCTACCCAGCAGGTTCAGCCAGCACCCAAAAGTGACGGACATGCCAAGAAGACTGGAGGTGCACCGCCCAATTTGGCAGTACAGTATCATTTTCCTTTAAACAATCATCATTTTTAGAACTGGGTGGGTTAACTCTATAATGTGTATTTTTCAAACCTAGGAGACATAGCATTTAGAGATATACTATCTTGGGTCCCTCTGGGCAGAAGGTCTGTTTGCAGAGCATATAAATGAACTGTTCATACTTATCCCCTTTTTGTTTCCTTCCACAGCAGATTGATGATGGTGTGCTGCTCAGCACCCTGATGATTACTATTGTTGTGGTTTCTTTTGTGTAGTGCTTGTCTTTGTCACACCTTTCCCCAAATCCTCTTTCCCATCCATTCATCGAGCCCCTATCCCTTTTTCCCCGGGCTGTATGATTTATTGAGGTGTGACTTAATTAACTTTACACCATAAATGGATCACACACTTGCTGGGGTGAATTTAGTGAAAGTGCCACCAACTCACTGCAGGCCCTTCTAATACCTGAGCAATAGTCTACACCAGTCCCATCATCATTAAGGCCTTGTGTTGTGTAAACGCTTAACCTTGTCCAACCACTCCTGACTCTGAGCCCACTTCTCCTGACTCGAGTATTTCATTTCCTAAGTTTATTTTTTAAATGCTAGCTCCCAATTGCTCAGAAGGATTTGGCATTGCTAGTTTTTATCAGGTCTTCTTTGTTGTGCATCAAATACTGCCATTGTGGTAGTCTGGCCTCAGTCTTCCGAAAGTTATAATATATGTCCCACTAACTCTCTGTTTTCTTTCAATCTAGTTGACAGTGTTGGATAACCCTTTGATCGATCCTGCAGTTGGAGAGGAATTCACATAGGTGGGAGGAACACCTTGTGTCTTCCCTGTTAGCGTGCTAGCCTGCTACTACTACTACCACCCCCTTAAGATGCCACAGTGGGAAAAATCCTGCAATATGAAGACTGAGGTACTATTAGCCCTTACTTCATCTAGTCAGGTTTGGTTTGGTTTTCAATCTATGGATTGAAGTGCACTTGTTTAGTAGTAATTAACTTCTACTGAAGAAGATGTTGTTTGTGTGTATCTAGGATTTTATTTTGTAGGCAAAATAGGCAGTGGAAATCATCCCCTGGTAGTCCATATAGTTACAGAGGGTAGTATAGCAAGGGTATAAGCATATGACATACACTTTTTTTAGCAGATTTAAAAAACATGCTACACTGAAAGACAGCAAAGCAAACTAAAACACCAAAATAAACTTTTGAGGCATAAATCAAGTAAAATTAATTATCCCCTTTTACTTTTACAAACAGAGCACCCTAACATTTCACCCCCAACAGTCAAACCCCTCTCCCCAAAGAAATGGCCCTATCCTCCAAAGTCAAAAGTCTGCAACAAAAGACAACAACAAAAGTCTAAGGGGGTTATTACAACTTTGGAGGAGGTGTTCATCCGTCCCAAAAGTGACGGTAAAGTGACGGATATACCACCAGCCGTATTACGAGTCCATTATATCCTATGGAACTCGTAATATGGCTGGTGGTATATCCGTCACTTTACTGTCACTTTTGGGACGGATTAACACCTCCTCCAAAGTTGTAATAACCCCCTAAAAGTCCAAAACCCGGTCCCAAATCCCTTTCCACCCTCTCCACTCACAAACAGTCCCTCCCATCAAAATAAAACTTTTTAAAAAGGGTTCAAAAGAGGGCACTGCTGATGTGGGTCCGAAGTGGGTCCATGCTCTGCTCGATCCTTCCCAGCCGGTTCTCTACCCATCTCTCCAGGCAGTCCTGCTGCTGCAGGATGGGCTGCAGCAATGTCCTCTGCACGTCAGCTCAGGAGGGGACAGTAGCAGTTCCTGACACGTGGTGGGGGCGCAGGCAATGGGATGGCCAGGAGGCTGAAGGCAGGGGCGGGCTTGCTGAACTGGGGCCCGGTTCAGAGGCACCTTGTATTTTGGTCTTTTCATCCTCCAGGACCACCAGCCACCAGTATTCGATCCGGTTGGTCTCCAGCCTCTGCTGCTGGAGACAGGCCGCTATCTCCTGTCTGCTGGGTAGTGCTGGTGGACCAGCGGGAGTAGGCATATAGAGAAAAACAGAAAATAAAGAACATTTTTAAACAATGCTTTGTGCAAGCACTTGTTTAAAATTAAGTAGTGGGTGGCACAGTAGCAGTACATAGCTGGTCCTTTAGGGCCATTGTCATTTGTGGTTATGATTAGAAAAGTCACAGGGCCAGTCTAATTTTTTACCCACACATGTCTGACATAAAAAGCACTGACTGCCTGACAGAAAGAATTAAGGCAGAATAACACCAGAATAAGAAAACAGCAATTTTCTTTGTTTTCTTTTAAAGGCTTTTCTAGTAACTAAACAGACAGTTTGAGTGGAAAAATAAAAATAAGTTAACTCTCATTTACAAGTAAGGCATGATACACTATGATGTACAGGTTGTTGTGCTGTTAAATTAATGGAGGCATGCTAGCCAACACTTTAGGTACTTTGCTACTATCTGCAGTTGGAGCAGCTATAGTTGACAATTATCTATCTTTAATTCAAATGTCCCTTCTCTTCTCCAAATGCCTTTTACTTTCTACCCTGACTCCAAAGAGACAGATGAAAAATGAATACCACTTCACACACATCACGTATAAAATGTGGATATCATTATCCTGTCTGCCGTAAGTAGACGGTGTGGAAAACGATGCACTGCACTCTAAGGAAAGTAACGGGTTATATAGATTGTATGTGGCACGTTCATCATAGAGTATTCCTTACACTAAACTTTAAATCAAATCAGGCAAGTAGTCCCACTTTACTCACTGGCCTTGTCCACCACCACAAATTATTTCCAACAAACTAATTCACTGGTAGAGTGATTAGGGGGCACATGAACATACCATTTTTCCTGTCGCAAACAGTCCAACTCGCAGCATCAGACCATTTTCGACAGGAAAAAACATTTTGGTATGTACAGAGCCTATTTTGCGATTTGGTAATCTATTTCCCGAATCGCAAAATAGGTTTGAGAGTCGCAATTAGGAAGGTCAATTCCCTTCCTAATTGCGAGTCACTCTGCGATGTAGCATTGTTTTGTGACCGTGAATGCGGGCACAAAACAATTGCAGTTAGCACCAGTTTCAAACTGGTGCTAACCCATTCGCAAACGGAACGGGGTCTCCATGGGATCCCTTCCCCTTTGTGAATGGCAGCAAAAATATTTTTTCAGAGCAGGCAGTGGTCCGACGGACCACAGCCTGCTTTGAAAAAATTAAAAGAAAACTTTTCATTTTTGTTTTTGAAATGCATCTAATTTTCCTTTAGGGAAAACGGGCTGCATTTTTTTTTTTAAGTGCTTTATTTAAAAGCAGTCACAGACATGGGGGTCTGCTGTCTCCAGCAGGCCACCATCCCTGTGAGGGTGGCCATTCCCAATGGGGTCGCAAATTGCGACCTACCTCATGAATATTCATCAGGTAGGTAATTTGCGACCCCATTGGGAATTGCAAACAGTGTAAAGTACACTGTTGTACGTCCGGTTTTGCGAGTCGCAAATTGCAAGTCGCTAAGACTCGCAGTTTGCGAGTCGTAAAACCGGATCTTTGTACATGTGGCCCTTAGTGTGTATAAGAGCTTTTGTTTTAGAATAGAGGGGCGTCATTGATCATGTGCCTAAGCTTTGGCTCATTTCCACACTGTAAAAGACAAAAGTCTAAAGGAAAAAATCTGAACAGGCATAAAATAAGTATGTTATGGGAAACCATAAAATATATTTTGGAATCACTTCACATGGCCATAGAAATTGGCACATGTAAATAATGGATTTTTAAATTTTTTGGTAAGCTGCGACGGAAGAACTTATGAAAGAATAAAGAAGTGAAGTACTAAGAGGTGACTGAATGGGCGAAGGGAAACACTCTTTGTGTGTTCGATTTGCAATGCATCGAAAACTTTGAAAATGCTGCATTACCTGAAGCAGACACACATTGCACTGCCACACTGGAGTCACAAATTGAACCACATTGCATTTTGGTCATGGGTGGCCAAATGCTATTGGCAGGAAGTGGGTTTCTGAATGATGATGGGTGGGATACATATCTGCCTCGCTTAACAAATACAGTGAGTCAAGGGATTAGAACAAAAATTAAAATACTCCCCACTTTGAACCATAGGTTTGATAACCATAAAACAAAGTAAGCCAAGTAGATGAGCAGCATGCCCCTCTCCAGAAAAGCTCCCTTGTTTATTCATCCAAGCAATCATTCAATCATTCTTTCATTCTTCCTACTATATTGACCGATAGCCACCATGAATTATGCTTTACTTTCCCTCATCCATTCTTTTACCAAAATGTCCAATCTATTATTCATCCATTCAGTATCCACCCTTTCTTTCAATCATCCTTCCACTTACCCACCAATTTATCCAATACTCACAGACTGATCCTTTCACAAACCCACACATCCTTTCCTTTCACTAATTTCACCCATCCTTTCTTTTAACTTTCCTTTTGTTTCCATAAAGACATAATTTTTAGCTTACATTATGTGAGCTTTAGCTGAGTTGCAGATAGAAAAGGCCATAACTCAAACACCACTGTAGCTGGTAAAGCAGGGGGTTTCATGATCACAAGTCAAAATGACCGCCTTGTAGCTAGTGAGTATAATAGTAATTGTCAATAAGCAAGCAATGTGACTTTCCACCTCCCGTCCTGCTGCTTCTCCCCCTCCAACTGACACTCCTCCTGCAGCAGCATTTGAGCTAGCAGCACTGGTGGACTGTGTGGCTAGAAATAAACTTTATACATTTTCTGGATGCCAGATATGCTTCCGCTTAATTATTTTAATAAAAATATCACTCTGGGAATTATGTTGGTTCACAATGTTAGAAAAGCCAGATAGTCAAGTCAAACAAAAACTATTTGTAATGAAGGGGCAAAGCCTATGATGATGATGACTCTAAATCACTAAAGCACAATGAAGGGGTGGAATAATAAAGGTCAATGACAGACATAAGCTGTTGGTTGGCAAATGCAATGAGACCACGTACTTTCCAGCCATACTGCACTGTATTGGGAACTGCTGGTATACTGTATAATTGAATTACACAGTACAGCATTGGGGTGTGAGGGATGGTCTATGACAATGGCCACTCTTTTGTTACCTGTTAGAGCATGAGAAAGAAAAAGAAAGCCTTCTCAACAAACCTTATATGGTGAATATTATTTATAATACTAGCTTGCTTGGGCCTGCAATCTTCACAGTAAACAGTAGAGTACCAAAATCTGTTCTTAGTCTTACGGTACTAGAAGGTATATAGGGGAGAGAGAAAGATTACCAACAAGCAGAACAAATCTACAAAGTAGTACAGGTCAGAAAAACTCAACTAAAACACCATGAAATAAGGGTAAAAAGATAATGCGGGGATAACAGGAATTAAACAAAATTTGGATAGGGGATTTGGTAAAAAGAGACGGTATAAAAAAATAAACAAGACACAAATAAAAGTAGTATAATAGTGGGCAGAGGTAAAAGTTAGGGAAATAATAATAATAATAATAAATAATAGAACTTACTGGGATGAGAAGAGCCCTCAGCATTGGCACTGGTGGTCGGAGCCTCTTCCCCAGCTCTTGCCGACCCGCCTCTGTGCTGCCTCTCTTCTTGCGCTTGGGGGCTGATGTAAGAAATAAAGAAAATAAACAAATAGATAAGTGCCACAGATAATCTCCAAAAAATGATTATTCAAGACAAATGCAATAACATTGTACTTATCTAAATCAGATCGTCTATTGTTCAGTTGAGTATACTCCTAAAATCCCTATTTCAAATTTCCTTAATCAAAACTACATTTGGAACTAATGCATTGCACTGAAAGATCTTAGTATAAACTAAACGTAACTTACCGTTGAGTATGAGCAGCATGCTATTTGGAAAAAAGTTAGCTTGGTAGAACACAAACAAAACAGATATAGTTAATACTCACCGACCCTCGGAAACTTGATGCCTAGCAGGTCGAGCAGGTCCTGCTCCCGGTCGATGATATCCGCTCAGCAGTGTGTTAGCTGCTGGGTGGTGTGCTGGATCTGACTGGTGCACCGCACATACCTGCACACCCTCCCCCTTTGCAGCCGATGCTCCAGCAGGGGGTACCCACTGCCAAGCCTGCTGCCATCATGGAGGGGAGGTGGCACTGCATGTAAAAAACAGTGTTTCCACCTCCAGCTCACAAAAAATAGCCCTGGGCTGCACACCTTGGCTGTGCCGCTGTACGCAGGGTAGACGGCTGCTGCTGGCTGTTTGGGGGGGCCTGTCGCCACCGCTTCCCTGTTTGCTGCCCTGCTCAGCCATGGCGCTGTTTATGGTGAAGTAAAAAAACAGGAGAAGGAAGGAAGAAATAAGGAAGTAAAGGGAAAAATAAACAAAAATACGAAAAGTCACGAAAAACCCCCAAAAAGGAAAAAAATATAAAAACACACACTAATACAATAAATAAAAATGAGGGGGTAGATTAATTAGGAGGGTGAAGGATTGAAAAGATCAAATAAAAAAAACAGGTCAGCTCCATGAACAGAGTAAAAAAACAAGATGCCCACACCTATGCGAACCACGTGGTGCCGTTCGTGCACAATCCTGACTGCAAGGACATACTTCTTGTTGCGTTTGATATAAAACTCAACACGAACAGGCACGACCTGGAAACTCCACCCGCCCGCACAACTCCATGTAGTGCAGCAGAGTTTTTTAACTACTCTGCTGAGTACCACGTAGCACGACTATGCAAACTCTGCCCAGGCCCACTCTTTGCTTCAATGTACTTGTTCTCTGCCTCCCCATGAATTTTATGTGACACAGACTATCTTGCTTGAGGCCTATTAGAGCACTCCCTACTCCTCTTAACTTTGGGAAATTTCGACTATCAAAAAGAAAATACCTGGAGCTTAAATGCGTAGGAACAACGCAATAGCAATATAGGCCTGATGTTGAGAGAAGCTACAAAACAATAATTTGTTGAAAATAGGGGTACAGTCCAATCTGAAATTACTTTGTGGAAGATCTAAAAGGCAGTACTCAGAGAATGGGTCCACATGGTAATATGTGCAAAAAAAGCAAAATTTAAAAGGTCGTAACACTAGAGGGAAAAGTGCTAGAACAGGGAAGAAACTTAGCAAATTCTGTATGAATAGGTAGGTGGCATCATAAAAGACAGGTAGTGAGTGACTGTCTCCAAAGATAAAGAGGTAGCACAAACCTTCATAGGTTATTATCAAGACTTATACAGAGCCAGGAGGAACAGATCTGAAGTAGATATAGAGGTTTTCCTGGAAGGCCTTGAACACCAAAGACTAACAGCTGTCTCCTTGAGGAAGGCATCACGTCGGAGGAGGTGATTGAGGCAATCTCCCTGCTCCAAACTGGAAAGATGCTAGAGCTCAACAGTTTCTCAAGAATGGTTTCAGTGTCCGGCCTCGTAGGTGACACCTCACCTCCTGAGTATTTTTAACAAAGCTTGAAAAGCTGGGAAATTGCCTTTCGAACTCTGTCATGCAACAATATTAGTTATACTGCCGCAGAGTATGCCTCTTACCAACCAATTTCACTACTTAATACTGAAACTAAGGCTTTGACAAAAATCTTGGCTTACAGATTGATCACAGTAAACACCTCTATAATAGCCAAGAACCAGTAAAGATATAGAACCAGATGGTTGACAGAATTAAACATATGCAGTGATCCAGTCCTTAGACCCCAAAAAAGTGTTTCCCTCAGTTGTTGGGAGGATTCTGTTCCAAACACTTGGGCATTAAGGAATTAGCCCTAATTATATGTTGGGTAACATTACTCTACACAGAGGCAATGACCATAGTAAAATTCAGTGGTACAGTCTCCTGCTATTTCACACTGGGTAAGGGCACAAGACAAGGGTGCCTCCTTTTTCTAATTATGTTTGACTTGGCAATTGAACCACTGGCATGCTGTGTCAGAATAATGACAGATGTATGGGAGTGTGAAAAAAAGGGTGAGATGGAGGATAGAATCTTTAGTCAATATTCTATTGAATCAAAGAAAATGTGAAAGGGAGGGATGCTTTAATCACTGTTGATTGCTCAGGGTAGCATTTCAACCGATCTTTCTTTTGTCCAACTATGCTACCTCAGGTTAGACTCAGTCATATGCAGTGTCTTGGTCCTGCTCTAATAGAAACAGCCCAGTCCAAATTGCCAAGCCAAGTCTTCCCTGAACCACAACATAAGCAACCCAAGACATTTGTTGGCCTATTGGGCCTCTTCAGTTGGGGGCAGCTTAGTTCCAGTGGCACATCAAGCACATGACCCATGTCTGGGCATTCCCTAGGCTGGGTCTAATCTGAGGTAGCATGGTGGTCAAAACATGATGTGTTGGAATGCTAGCAAGCATTCCTTTCATCACATTTTGTGTATTTTATTCTATTGTATGTGGAACAGTGCCAGACAATACCCATACTCATGCGATCTTCAGTGATTATGTGAAGGACTCAGGATATAAGACCTGGGACTGTATTGCATAGTGCCCCAAGAGCACAATATGTGTGTGTGTGTGTGTGTGTTTGCATGCTTTTTGTGCCCCTGGGGAACTACAGTATTACAAAATGGACAATAGATGCTTGTGTAGTCCCTTCTGTAATACTGATAGCGCAGACACACATGTAGCATCATCACTGTCTTCAAAGGGCATACCCTCATTTGCATGGGAGTGCGGCCCCATGCAAAGAATGGAATCACTTTGCCTCTGTGCTTACACTATATTATGGACATGGGCACAGAGGCAAACATGCCCTTTGGAGGACCACTGAAGTGCGCAGAGGCAAACATGCCTTTTCGAGGTGTATTGAAGTGCACACAAAAAGCACTATCAGTGTCCCTAATGGCATCTTTCTGAAAGGTGGAAAGTATGTCCGCTGGAAGCCCTAGACATCCCTGTGCAGATGGTTACAGGCACTCATTGCACCAGCCTGCAGGGGGATCTCTATCCCCTCTTTAAAGTTCAGGTGGTTGTCACCCGCACAAAGAAACACAGAGCAGCTTTGAAGCATCTGCGCCGTATTTCACTGAATGCGTTCCCCACAAGGCAGAGGGAGTTCATGGCTGCCACTGTAATAGGGTGCACTGTCCCTGTTTGCACCAGGCACACCTGCTTAATGGTGCACCTTGGCACAAACAAGGACGGTGCGTCCTATATGTAAAACGGACCCAAGTGGTCCATATCTACAGTGCTGACAATTAACAACTGAGACATGACATTGATCCAAAGTGGCATCCGTGTGATCTGTGTTGATTTCACATGTATGGAATAGAAATGCTTAGGTAAAAGACACCTTTATTGTATGAAACCTGGATAGTGTAATATCTGGGTGTCAAGACAGTGTGAATCATTGGAGAAAGATGCTTGTTTTCCTTATGGGAAAGGCAGATATTTTAAAAAGGATTTCCCTGACTAAATTCATATCTGTCCTGCAAAATATCACCTACATTGTATCTAACCCCATTATTAATTACCTGGACAGAGATGTGAGGAGCCTAATATGGGATTGTGGGGACCTGGGTGTACTATATTATAGGGCTAGGTATCTTATCATGGAGTACACTCGCAGAGACCTTTTTGGGAAAGAACAATGGGGGTCATTCTGACCCCGGCCAGCGGCGGAAGCCGCCGGCCTGGCTGGGACCGCCAGAATACTGCTGCGCGGTCAAAAGACCGCCGCGGGTATTCTGGCTTTCCCGCTGGGCTGGCGGGCGACCACCAGAAGGCCGCCCGCCAGCCCAGCGGGAAACCCCTTCCCACGAGGAAGCCGTCTCCGAATGGAGCCGGCGGAGTGGGAAGGGTGCGACGGGTGCAGTTGCACCCGTCGCGATTTTCAGTGTCTGCAAGGCAGACACTGAAAATCTTAGTGGGGCCCTGTTACGGGGGCCCCTGCAGTGCCAATGCCAGTGGCATGGGCACTGCAGGGGCCCCCAGGTGCCCCACGACACCCCTTACCGCCATCCTGTTCCTGGCGGTGACAACCGCCAGGAACAGGATGGCGGTAATGGGGGTCGGAATCCCCATGGCGGTGCAGCAAGCTGCGCCGCCATGGAGGATTCCCCAGGGCAGCGGAAAACCGGCGGTACACCGCCGGTTTTCCGTTTCTGACCGCGGCTGTACCGCCGCGGTCAGAATGCCCATGGGAGCACCGCCAGCCTGTTGGCGGTGCTCCCGCGGTCGTTGGCCCTGCCGGTTTTTACCGCCAGGGTCAGAATGACCCCCAATATGACTTACTTGACCTCTGGCTCAAGCCTTGGTATCTATGGCTGCAATCATTAAGGCTCAGTAAAGGAATTTAGGGGCAGATTTATGAAAAGTGGTGCTGCCTTGAGTGCACCACCACTTTTCTTGTGCCCCTTAGCGCCCCCCCTAAAGCCACAATGGTAATGCCACATTTAAAATATGGCGTTCCATGGCGGTAGTTAGGGTGACTAGCGTCATAATTTTTCACGCTAGTCTGGTGCTTTGTAGGATCAGCATCATAAATTATTACGATAATCCTACAAAGTACCCAGAGGCCCACTGGAATCAATGGGAGCATCTTTGTAACACCTGCACTTAGCAGGCATAAAAAAATGCTGATAAAAATGGCGCAAAGGAATCTCAGAGATTCCTTTGTGCCATTTTTGCACCCCCCCCAGTACCGGAATGCCCCCCTTGCATACAATATACCTGGTGCAGGCATAATGCGGCACATGGGGTAACAAAGTGGCGCAATGTAAGCATTGGGCGATTTTGTAAATATGGTGCTGTGTTTTTTCCCTTCCAACGTCACATTAGCGTGAAACAAAAATGACGCAAATGTGGCGCTGGAATGGCTCAAGGCCACTATAAATCTGGCCCTTAGTGTAAATCATTTAACAGCACCATATAGCAGAATAAGAAAATCACAAACCAATAAAAAGACACAATAACAATTTATAAAACTATAGAGTATTTTTATGAATTTTTAGAGTCTGTGATCATCAAAATCGTCCAGAGGGTTCTGAAGTTACAGAATTTAAAACTTTTAAATACTTTTAAATGCAACCGCAAACAAGCATTGGTTAAACATAAAGGTGGTCATTATAACATTGGCGGTCATCTGACCACCATGCCGGCGATGGCGGTAGTACCGCTGCCAGGTCGGCGCAGAGGAGCGCCAAATTTTTACCATGCCGGTGAACCCTCCCATAGACAACCAATGTACAACCCCAATCGCCAGTGCAGTAAGACCACTGAACATGGCGATATCTATCTCCAGACAGGCGGAAGACAATGATCCACCCACCATATTATGACATAGCAGACCGACAGGATTTCCAGGGTATTAGCAACGCCACCAGAAGCCTGGCGGAAGCACATCATATAAAAGGAGACACTCACTTCCATGGACACAGAGGACCCTGCGGCCGCCATGGAACCAGAACTGGAAGTCTTCCCGATGCTGTACCACGTAATGACAGTCCAGGAGCACCAATGCCAACAAAGACAATGGCGGTGAGCACAGCCGCCTAGCACACAAGTCTGGGAGGGGAGAGTGACACACACACGCACAACACACATTGTACACACATACCACACACCCAGGACCATCTGTAGAGAAATCCCACACCAACATAATCCAGTATGTAAGAAAGCCAGGACACAAACCTTTGGTCAAACCTCTGTAATATGTTGGGTATAGTGACCTCAAGATTGTAAATGCAAATATTTACAGACAGGGCCATGAGCCAGTCCACGTATATCATAATTCCACAGGGCAAAGTCCAACGCCCAACTTGACTCCTGACAACCCAGTTACTCCACTGGGCAGGGGCATCATGGTAACAGTAGGCAGGCACCTCAGGGGACAGGGGGCAGTGGGTGGGTGGGGGGATTTCATCTTCGCAGGAGGGTCCTTGTGCTTGGGTTTAGGAGGGAGTGGTTCCTTGTCCTTCTGCCTTGGGGGCAGAGAAGGTGCCTTGGGACGGGGTGCTGGGGTGCCATCCTTCATCCTAGTGGCAGGAGCACACTTAGGGGGAGGAACAGGAGTCAGTTTGGAGCTGGAGGTCCTGTGCTGGGGGGATGGGAGTTTCCTCTTACGGGCAGAACGGGGAGAGTGGAGAAGGGAAGAGGTCAAGATGGGAAAGGAAAAGCTTCTTAGGACCAGTGGGGCGGGCTGTGGGAGGAGGTACGGGAGTGGAGGTATAGGGAGTGGTTGTAGGAGGAGTAGGTGTGCTGGGCTTGGGGGCAGGTTCATGGACAGTGTGCGTGTGTGAGGTGGATGGCTCTTGGGGGTCTGAGTGGTAGCATTTGTGTGTCTTTAGAGGGGCAGACAGAGTGGTGGTAGACAAACAGGATGTGTGGATGGATGTTGTGGTGGTGTCAGCAAAGTGAGGTGGGCGGGCTACATGAGGTGGTGATGGGGATGGTGGTGGTGGTGACTGCGTATGTGGTGTGTGGGGTGCGTGTCTGCGGGTCTGCTGTTGTGGTGACTGTGGGCAAGGTTATGCAGGTGGCAGAATCTGGGATTGTTGATGCTGTGCATGCAGGTGTGAGTGCTGATGTGACTATGAGGGAGGAGGAGAAGGAGACAGTGGAGGCAGTGGCTGATGTTGTGTGTTCATCTGTGTGTTGGCTGTGTGTGTGTTTGTGGACTAAAATGTGGTGCCTGTGTTTGTCTGTGTGAGTCCTGTCTGTTGTTTTTGGGTGCATGCTTGTCAGAATGTGTGTGTGTGATGGGTTGGGGTAGAGGAGACAGGGACTGGGAAGAGGTAGTTGGAGCAGGATGGAAGAAACAGGGGCCCTGGCTGCCGTGAGAGAGGAGCCAGTAGGGCCGCCAAACTACCGTGAATGCCCTCCAAGAAGACATTGCATTGCTGCATCTGGGATGCCAGCTCCTGGATGGCATTCACTATGGTTGACTGCCATACAGAGATGGATCTCAGGAGGTCAATAGCCTCCTCACTTAGGGGAGCAGCGCTGACTGGGGCAGGGACTGAGGTGCCTGGGGCAAAGGAGACGCCCACCCTCCTGGGTGAGCAGACACAGGCAACTCAATGGGGGGATAGTGGGAGGGTGGTGCTGGTATGGAGGGGTGGCAGAAGTTGAAGTTGCTGTGGTGGTCCCAGAGGGGTTCACCACCACCAGGGAGCTTCCATCGGAGGAGGAATCAGAGTCAGTATAGTCACCTCCTGCCCCCGCTGTGGTGCTCCCCTTGCCCTCCATCCCACTGGTCCCCTCGGTGTCGGTGGACTCTGCCTCCTGGGTCCTGTGGGCTGCAGCTCCCTCACTCGCTGGTGCCCCTGCTCCTTTGCCAGATGATGCTAATGCACACATAGAGGGGGAGACAAAAGGAGAGAGAGGAGAAAGAAAGGCAGCACATGGTCAATTACAGCACCTACAGCACAGATGGCATACACATCACTATCACTCACTGGGACTAAGAATGGGCAGTATGGACCACAGTGGCATACCATTGGTGAGGTACTACAGCAGGTAGGACCGAAACACTCTCATCTGCACACCTACTGGGACCAACTAAGCCCTGTCTGATATGGAAAGCTAGCTACCTAGCAATTAAAAATATGAATACGACCCTACATACCTAAGTAGGACCACACAGCAATGTCTAAACTGACATACTGGGGCATCCACTGACTGGAACCCTGCACCCAAATCCCGTGCCAGGCAACAAATGATGAATATCACACACACTGTACTTATCCCCTTGTGGCTGCTGTGCTGCCCTCGAGGGCCCATCCAGCTCTGGGTAGGCCACCGCCAGTATGCGAGCCATTAGGGGGGGTCAGGCTCTGATGGGCACCCCTCCCTCGTTGAGAGGCCGTCCCCAGCTGGGCCTCTGCGGTCTTCCAAGCTCAAAGTCTCAGGTCCTCCCACTGTTTCCTGCAGTGGGTGCTCTGCCAGCTATGGACCCCCAGAGTCTGCACGTCCTTGGCGATGGCACGCCACAACTCCTTCTTCTGATGGGTGCTGACCTGCAGAGGAAATAGAAGGTGAGACATCATGGACATGACAATCCAGCCTCTCACACATATGGCCCAGAAAAAGCATTATCCCCTCATCAGACACACACATGACCTGCACCCCTGCATTAGCGCTACCACCAGCCCTACACCCCCCCAACTGACACACTGCCAGCACACACACGCCCATGGTGTACTCACCTGTTGGTCTGGAGGCCCATACAACTGCCCATACTGGGGTAGGACCCTGTCCACGAGGCACTCAAGGTCCTCCGATGTGAAGGTTGGGGCCCCTTCCCCTGTTGCACGAGCCATGGCAGGCTCCAGACACAGGTCACCGCAGCACACGCAGTGGAGATGTCATCCTTTGGAAAGTTAGGAATCAAGTGAAGTGGTAGAAAGGAAATGGCGGTCACGTCCACAGCGATGAACACGGTCACCGCCGGCGTTGATCGTCATTGGTTACCATTCTCCATAGAGGGCCATGTTAGCCAATGAAGAATTGCACGGTGGTGCAGACCACCTTCCGCCATGACATGAACGCCAGCGGAGTGAGGTCACTTCTACCTGTCCATGAATACAGGACAAGCAGGTGCCATTTTCTAATGCTGGTACATATTTAAAGATTAATAAGTGCATCATTGTAGTCAAATGTACTCACCTACACAATTCCAGTGTCCAACATACAAGCATGCCCTGTGTACACTGCTGTAGTGTGTTCGTGGTTCATGTTGTCACTTCTTTCTTACATTTGGGTCGCTTAGGTACCAACCACTGCAGAGGAATAGGAAGAGGCATACACTGGTGTAAAGACCCCTTGTAGACTTGGCTAAATTGGAGGACCTGCACATCATTCTTACCTATCATGTGGACAGGGCCACAATCACAACTGTGTGAGCAACTGGAGTCTGATCTGCTACCTGCTATCTGTAGCACCACAGCAATCCCCCCCTCTTGCGCAGGTACTCTCAGTGTTTCATTTCCTGGCAACTGGCTTTTTCCAGGTGACAGTGGGCTTGGCTGCAGGGATGTAACAGCCAACGTTCTCTAATGTGCTTGCAAGACATTTTTCTGCCTTGCTCAAACACATGTGCAGCTACATCGCAAGCACCCAGGTAGATGATTAACACCCTGTGAAGGCTTGATTCTATGCAATGGGACACATACCACATGTTATTGGGACCATCAATAGGACCCATATTGCCTTAGTTCCCCTCAGTGCCAATGAACAAGTGTACAGGAATCGGAAGAGTTTCCACTCACTCAATGTCCAGATGGTGTGCCTGGCTGACCAGTACATCCTCCACGTCACTGCCACGTATCCAGGGTCAGTGCAAGATGCCTTTATCTTGAGGAATAGCAGTGTACCACAGCTGATGGCACAACTACAGAGGCACAGAGTGTGGCTAATAGGTGAGTCTGAGTCCCCACCCAATGTAAGTGAGTGTATTCCTTCAGGAGTGAGAACCCATGCCATTGTGCAGGGCTAATGTGTGTCCCTTACTTCTTGCAGGTGATTCCGGCTACCTAAATCTGTCATGGCTCATGACCCCTGTTAGGAATCCAATCCGAGAACAGGGGCTGAAAATAGGTACAATGATTCTCATGGGCATACCAGGAGGATTATAGAAAGGACCTCTGGGCTCCTGAAGGCTAGGTTCAGGTGCCTCCATCTGACAGGTGGATCCCTATGCTACTCCCCTGAGAAGGTCTGCAGAATTGTTGTTGTGTGCTGCAGGTTGCACAATTTGGCCCTTAGATGGCATGTACCCTATCTGCAGGAAGAGGGGGGTGACAATGCAGCTGTGGCAGCAGTGGACACTGAGGACAATGAGGAGGAGGATGTGGACAACAGGTCACATTTGATCCAGCGGTATTTCCAATGACACTCAGGTAAGACTGTTGAACTAAACAGTTCTAAATTTTAGTGTTGTACTGTGTGGCTGCAGCAGAATGCAAGTCATTCCCTTTGCATCCCACCTGGCTGTGACCTATGCCTTACCTTATTGCAGATGTTGGTGTCGTTCCAACTGTGTACTGCTGTGATGTGACAGACTGCTGAGACACATTTGTTGGATGGATCAACATGTCACTGGACATTTAACAGAACCTTGCAGTTCATTACAGTTCATTACAGTGTACATTACCTGTAGATAAAGCACTATTACTAATATTAAGTTGTGTCCATGGGTGTTCATTGAAAATTGTTCTAGAATGGGAAGTGCAATAGAGTGGGGTGATGGTTAGGAATAGTCCAGTGTAGTGGGCCAGTCTGTTTGTAGCATAGGTCCAGTGTCCAAGGGGCCATAGGAAGGAGAGCAATGGCAGTTCAAAGTGGACAAGGTGACACAGTGGAACACAAGGGGGACATTTAGGAGGGGCTCATTTCCTGGTGATGTTCTTGGTCTTGCAAGTGTCTCTGGTGTCTGTCCAGGATGAAGGGAACGTTTGCGGGATGGTTCACCTTCTGCAGGGGAGGGGTGCTGGTGGCCTGTGGGTCCTGTTGCAGGGCCTCCTGTCCACTTGCTGCAGCAGATGTGGAGGGCTGGTCAGTATACTGGCTAGTGGAAGTGACCCGCTGGTGTGATGCGTAGTCTGTCATGATGTTGGCCATATCACCCAGCACCCCTGCAATGGAGACCATGGTGGTGTTCAGGGCCTGCAATTCTTTCTTGATCTGCTGGTGGTGTCCCTCCTGCAGCTTCTGGTTCTTCTGCATGATGTCTATTACCTGGCCCATCTTGTCCTGGGATTGTTGGTAAGCCCCCAGGACATTAGTGAGTGCCTCCTGGACAGTCGGTTCCCTGGGCCTGTCCTTCCCCTGGTGCTCAGCTGTCCTCTGACTGTCCCTGGCCCCATGTGCCTGTGTCCCCTGAACGGTGTGCCCACTGCCACTGACCCCAGGGCCCTGAAGGCCTTGCCTGTGAGGTGTGGATTGGGGTCTCTGTACAGGTGGGCACACTGCTGATTGACGTGTCCTGGGGACAGTGGTCTGGGGACGTTGGGTGGCTGCTGTGGTGTTGGATACTGAGGGGGGAGGCTCTGTGGTGGACTGGGTGTGGGCTGGGGTAGCCGACTGACCAGTGGTCCCTGATGGGCCAGGGAGTTCATCCAGATCCAGAACTCCAGAGTTGCTGTCATCACTGAGGGTATCTTCTGGTGGGGGACTGGGTAGTTGTGGCACCTCCTTGCCTCTGAGATTGGCTAGGGCACCTGCGGGGTGGAAGTGGTGTATTATGCTAAATGTCTCTGACATATTCTGCATCCCTCTCTTCCCCCATATTGTTGCTGTTGCCCTGCCACCTTTGTTTGTGTATGGTGATGTTTTGTGGGATTGTTAGTTCTCTATGCTATGAGTGCATTGGTGGTGGGTGTACATGCAGGGCTGGAAGGGATGTGCATGCAGTGGGTATGGCATGCAGGGCTTGGCATTTGGGTTTGTTAATTGCGGTGGTGCACTGTGTGGGATGGAGTGGAGTGATGGGTGTCAGGGTGAGGGGTGGTGGCATGCAAGTATGGGGGGTGATAGGTAGTAACTGTTGACTCACCAGTGTCCAGTCCTCCGGCAACTCCAGTGAGTCCCTCAGGATGCAGTATTGCCAAGACTAGCTTCTCCCATGCTGTCAGCTCCGGGGGGGAGGTGGGGGTCCACCGCCAGTCCTCTGGATAGCGAGCTAGTGCCTTGCTGCTATGGAACGCACCTTCCCCCGTAGGTCGTTCCACCTCTTCCTGATGTCGTCCCTTGTTCGTGAATGCTGTCCCACGGCGTTCACTGTGTCCACGATCCTCCGCCATAGCTCCATCTTCCTCGCAATGAATATCTGCTGGATCTGTGCTCCAAACAGCTGTGGCTCTACCCTAACTATTTCCTCAACCATGACCCGCAACTCCTCATCAGTGAAATGGGGTGCCTTTGTAGGGACATGGGTGCTGTGTGGTGTGTGTGTGTTGTGCAGAGGGTGTTGAGTAATGTGGTGGGGAGTAGAGTGTGTGGTGTGTGATGGATGAATGGGTGGTTGTGGTGTGTGTGAGAAGTTGTCTCTGTGATTTGCGTGGTTAGCTATTGCGGTCTTTTCGTGTTTGCGCAGGATAGCGGGTGATGTGGGTGTGTGTTTTATAGTGCTGTTGGTGGGTGTGTGGGGTGTGTGTATTTGTGTCAGGTGTGGGGTTTTTCTTCTGGTCAATGTTGTCTTGGTTTGTCTTTGGGTGGCCATATCCACTGCGGCGCTGTTCACTGCCAATGGTTTACCGTTGTTAAATGTCCGCTGTGGGAATTGGTGGGTCATTATTTGGAGGGTGTAGTATTGGTGGGGTAACGGTGTGGGTGGTAGTACTGAGGGTTTATCACGTTCAGTGGGTCTGGCTGTTTTCTGTTGATTTTGTATGTATGTGTCATAATGTGGCAGATGGATATCTGCTTCCGCAGCAGTATGCTGGCGGCAGCCAGCACAGTGGTATTCGGTATTTACCGCCAAGGTCATAATGAGGGCCTAAATCACAAAAAGCACACTTCATGGGTAAAGATAGCTTTCTTTCAAATTTGTTGTAGCTGTGTTCAGCCTGTTTTGTTGTAGCTATGTTCAAAAATACCTATGGAAAATGCATGGGGAAACTGGGTTTTAGTACCCCCCTCTTTCTCGAACACCACTTGAAGGACCACTCCAAAACTTTACGCGAAGGTGGATGAAGTTTTTTTTTAAAGTTTCATAAAGATTGTTCTTGCAGCACCAAAGTTGTTAACAACCAAAAAAATCAATTTCCTATGGTAATCAGGTCCTAACTACAACTACAAAGTGGTGGCTGCCACTTTGTAACACACATACTGCACAACGAACTGGGTGGTCCGGTACGGGTTCCGGTAACCCTATACATCCAAGCAAAAACAATTCAGTCATGGAGTCCTCTTGGCGCACTTCACTGCTGGTGCTGGTGATGAAGAAGACCGAACTTGTAAATATCAATGTAGCAGAGAAAGGTTCACCGCACTCCAGAAAGTCGAAACTTATCATCTTTATTTCCAATTTAAGAAATCGGAAATAAAGACGTTTGGACTTTCTGGAGTGCGGTGAACCTTTCTTTGCAACATTTATTTATATATATATATATATATATATATATATATATATATATATATATATATATATATATATATTCATTGAAAAAAAAACAAATGTTAAGAAACTATAGCTCGTGGGCTAAAGTTACTTTCCGGCATGAGTTATATTTTCTTCAGATAAGTATACTTATAAGTATAACTATAACTGCTGAATTTCTATGGTTTTGTATGAGTAAAATATCAACCTAACTATAATGTCCCTGTGACGTTTGTTTTTTTCAGAGAATTTCAATTTCAATTTCAATTTTTTTTTTAACGCATACATTTGTGTCAGGTTCCAGCAAGCCAATCAGGGCCTTACTTTTCCCCAGGATCTAAGGATCCAAGGAGATCCTCGCATCCCCAGATTGGTTGAAAAAAAAGGACATTTTTTTGCCCAGGAGGGGTACCTAAGGGACCACTCCATGTGTCCTACGGAGTCAGGATACCTGTGTCCTGACCCTTTATGTGTTTTTACACAGTTTTTCCCCACCCTCCAGGCAATGCAAGAAACAAAATGGTGACTGCAACAAGGTCCTTGCTTTTCCTCCGAATCCGCAGAGGATCCTAGGAGGAATCGCATCCCTACATACAAATTTGTTTTTCATTTAATAACTAGAAAACTACTGAATACACCAAATAATAAAAAGGGCTCTTTCTAGACCGAGATCTACCTTTCTGCCAAATTTGGTGCAATTCCGTCCAGTGGTTTCAGCGCAATCGCTGATCAAAATCCCTATAGAAAAATGAATTGGGAAAACGGGTTTTGCGACCCCCCCTTTTTCTCAGCCCCCGCTTGACTAATCACCCCGAAACTATCCAGACAGCAGCTGACGTGAACGTGAACGTTTTTGAAACTTTTGTGAAGATTCATCAAATTGTACCAAAGTTATTCGCAAAACATAAAATGCTTTTTCTGTGGAAACTAGGTCCTAACTACACCTACCTAATGGCAACGTAGTGGCAATATATATATATTTATTATATATAGTAATTTTACAGCTCGGCAAGCATAGCACTGTGCACATCCTATGCTTAGAGATTTTTCTGTACTAATGGGTAAAATACTTTTTCCCTTTCTAGCTCGATGTGGATGGCACTGTGCTAATCCTATGATTAAAAACTTTGCTTGAAAAATAGACTTTTGAGGTTAGCAAATCAAGAGTGTCATGCTCCTTACTTGAGAAGCTCCCCATCTAAACCCTGGGAACTACCCAGAGTTCTTTTTGTATACATATATATATATATAAATATATATAAATATATATATATATATAATATATATATTATACGTATATATATATATATATATATATATATATATATATATATATATATATATATATATATATATATATATGGCAAAGTCCAGTCCTTTCACTCCCAGGACTAAAGGAGCAAGCAGCAGGCCATCACTGCAAAGCAACAGGCAGAGTGGCATTCTCCCCTAGAGCATCCAGCTCTTCTCCCTGGCAGAATGTCCTCAGTCCAGAAGGATTCTAACTCTGTGGTGTCAGAGGTCCAGTACGTATAACCATTTCTGTCTTTGAAGTAGGCAAACTTCAAATGGAGGTCTTTCTAGTGAACAAGACCCTGCTTTGTGTAAGGACAGGCACAACCCTATTCAGGTGCAAGTGTCAGCTCCTCCCACTACTCTAGCGCAGGAAGAACTACCAGGATATGCAAGGCACATCTCAGGTCCCTTTGTGTGACTGTCTAGAGTGAATTCACAAACAGTCTAACTGTCATCCTGACCCAGACGTGTATTCCACAGACAGGTAGAGACACAGAATGATTAGGCAAGACACTCTAAAAGTGGGATTTTCAAACTTACAATTTAAAAACCAACTTCACCAAAATATATATTTTTAAATTGTGAGACCCCAAACTCCACATTTCTGTCTATCCCCATTGGGAAACTAGACTTAAACGTTATTTGAAGGCAATCCCAATGTTACCATATGGGAGAGATAGCCCTTGCAATAGTGAAAACCGAATTTAGCAGTATTTCACCATCAGGATATGTAAAACACACCAGTACATGTCCAACCTTTTAAATAGACTGCACCCTGCCCATGGGGCTACCTTGGGCCTACCTTAGGGGTGTCTTATATGTAGGTAAAGGGAAGATTTGGACCTGGCAAGTTGGTGCACTTGTCAGGTCGAAATGGCAGTTTAAAACTGAACACACATACACTGCAGCTGCAGGTCTGAGACATGCTTACAGGGTTACTCATATAGGTGGCACAATAAGTGCTGCAGGCATTTTACTCACAGGCTCTGGGCACACATAGTGCACTTTTCTAGGGACTTACTAGTAAATCAAATATAGCAATCATGGATAAACCAATCACCAATCCAACTTAGACAAGGAGCACTTGCACTTTAGCACTGGTCAGCAGTGGTAAAGTGCCTAGAGTCTTAAAGCCAGCAAAATCTAAATGCAGCACACAGTCAAAATCAGGAGGTCAGAGACAAAAAGTTTGGAGATAACCCTGCAAGAAGGAACATTTCCAACACTATTTGATTCAATTTCAATTCCAGAATAATCCAGATTCTGAGCCATCCTAACAGTGGGCCTAAGGCCAAGAGATCTGAAATGTAGTTGATACCTAGTTCCTCATGCACTCTAAAGGAAGCTGTCGATTGGGGTACAGCTATCCGCCTTTTCAGGAATTTGTACTCCACTATCTGCATGTCTGACTGGACCTTGTGCCCCGATAGCCCACAGACATAGCTGGCAAGGGAGATACATTTAGAGTGATACACTTTCAAAAGAGCCTGCACAGGTTTAGCACGTAACCTACTGGCAAAATCATAGACCGCTGTGGCGGCTTTAGTCATGGTGTTCCTTTCAACCCTCCTTAGAGAGGCCCAAGACCCCTTTTCTTCAAAAAGTATCCCTAGGTAAGAAAGAGAGTTAAGCCTTATGATTTCTACTCTGTCCCCAAAACATCTACTCACATTATTGTTTTTACCTTTGTGTCCCATTATCCTTATATGAGACTTAGTATAGTTAGGTCTAAAATAGATAGATAGATAGATAGATAGATAGATAGATAGATAGATAGATAGATAGATAGATAGATAACGTTTATTAATCAGCTAATGAAAACCTTTACAATTATAATCTTCAACAGCCCTCACAGTTCAAAACTATGAATCTGTGTTCAATTCTTAAAATACCTCGGTGCAGCATCAAGTGGGATTTTGCAGCAAAACTGACTTTTATCACAAAGCCATTTGACATTAAATGAATCAGCCTGTACTTAGCAGCTATAAAACGTATCACAGGTCAACATATTTCATCAGTTATCAAAGGTTCAGAAGTTCTCGCAATTTTTTAAATTACTAAGGGTGCAGAGAAAGTGCAATCTCATAAATGTTAAGAAAATTATGAGCATAATAAAATATGGCAATAACTTTAGCCAAGAGCTACAACTGAACCACATTTTGAAGCAATAATTATCAAAAGAATTGCAGTCTCTCAAGTATATACACAATTCTGGAAATGTGGAGACCAATTTTTTTGCCTCCTGCTCTAGTTCAGTCAGGCCTCAAAATTTCATTAAAAGCACTAAGAGGCAGATTTAAGAGCCCCTAGCGCCTTGCGGCATACTAGCGTAATGTTTTTTATGCAATGTGGCCCAACCAGGCCAAAATTGCTCCGCCAGATTTACAAAGTGGCGCAATGCATGCATTGCGCCACTTTGGAACCCTTTGTGCTACATCATGCTTGCGTGAGGCATAATGTATGCAAAGGGGGTGTTCCCCGTTAGAGGGGCAAAAAAATGGTGCAAAGAAATCTAAGAGATTTCTTTGCGTAATGTTTTTGGCACTTTTAACGCCTGCTAAGAGCAGGCATTAAAAGGAGGCACACCATAGTTTACAATGGGCCTCAATGGGCTTTGCAGGATTAGCATCCACATTTTTAAAGCTAATCCTGCAAAGCTCCGAACTAGTGTGAAAATTCTGATGCTAGTTACCAAACTACCACCATGGTGTGCTGTATCTTAGATACGGCGCACACATGGTGGTGTTTGGGGAGGGGCTGCGGGGTGCAAGAAAAGTGGTGCTGCACTGGGTGCAGCACCACTTTTCTTAAATCTGGCCCTTAGGACCTTGTGTAATTACTTCTAGACCTCTTCATAATGTCCACCTACAGTTCCTTGCTGCCTCCCTTGCATCTTGTGGTAGATATTACATCTAGATCGCAGGGTAGCTGTGCTTCACCTGCCTGAGGTCCGGGGGTACTTGAGATCTTCCAGTCAAGTTTCTCTGGGTATTTTGCAAGACTGCAGCTGAGCTGCATGTCTGTCCTGTTAAAACAAGCTAAAATCACTGGATTACAGCTACAAAGGTCTTTCTGGTTCCAAATTGGTCTTATAATTATTTTCCGTTCTTCCATGTTGCCTTTACAGATACATATCAGGTGAACCCATGTTTCAGGGGCTAGACCACAAAGTCGGAATAACCATGTCATGTTTGTATGCTTCCATGGAGGGAGGTGTGAATGTGACAACAAACATCCCATTCACCATTTCATGAAGGCTCCTTTTAGTTGCCGTTTAAGAGCTATGCCCAGGTATAATTGGAGGTCTAATACAGTGTAGATCAGGCATGCTATCTCTTCGCTAATTGCTCATTATCAGCTAGTATGGAGATGGTAAGAGCACAAAGATTTCCATTGGTCCAGAATGCCCAATGATACCAATGAGCTTTTGAGGTAGACCTTGGGTGGGGAATGGGTCCTGCCATTCATTTCTATCTAGAGGAGGAAGCTGAATGTTGCTGCAATTGCCTCTTTTAGTTTGTAGCACAGCTTGATAAATGCACCCTGCCTTGCTATTGATTGTCTGACTAAACCAAATTTGAGGCGTACCTGGGCTGGATGACATAATAACTGGTAGAACAAACAGCGATCTAAACAGTTTGGTGATGAGTTTCTCTAGGTGTGGTCTGTCTCTGCATCTTAAAGTTTCACTGCCATAGGTAATGGTGGGAATTAGTTTTGCATGTATTATTTATAGCAAGGGTAAGCAGACAGACGAGCCTATGGCAGTTGTAATGCACTTAAATGCAACAGTAAGGAAAAATAATTTCTGTTGTATCTGCTCCCGGTGTGGTTTGTAAGTTCCCTTACTACCTGGGAGCACTCCCAGGTACTTGTATTCATGCATGTCTTCCATTTTGCCGGTCCCCAGGTGTCACAAATACAAATGGGACTGCCGTTGAGGCTCACTAAAAGACATAGGCCATCATTTTGACATTGGCGGTAAATCCCACTTACCACCACGCTGGCTGCCGCCAACTTACCACCGCCGCAGCAGATATCCGTTCACCATATTATGACACACACACACCAATCCATCAGTATTCAGCCACATACACAAACCCGCCAGCCCAAAGGTCAGTGATAAACTGGTGGTATCAAAACCCACACCGTTACACAAACAGAACAACACTCATCACATTATGACCCACGAATCACCATGGCGGACATTCAACGGGGGTAAACCATTGGCGATACATACCGCCGCGCTCAAAATGGACACACACAAACAAAACAACACCACATTGGACAATTCAAACAACACTCACCTGACACCCATACACACACCACACCCACACCACTATAAAACACACACCCACATTACCCACACCCATTACCATTCCAAGCCATTGCCAGCAGAGAGACATCAAGATCACTGACACAACTAGAGTCACACACTATTCCCACCAATTCACCACTCAAGCACCCCACATCACACCCCAACACACCCTCACCTACATACCTCACACAACACCCATGGCACCACAAAGACACCCCTGTTTCACAGAGGAGGAGCTAAGGGTCATGGTGGAGCAAATTATCAGGGTAGAGCCACAGTTATTTGGAGCACAGGTGCAGCAGATATCGATAGCTAGGAAGATGGAGCTATGGCGGAGAATCATGGACATGGTCAACACCGTGGGACAGCATCCAAGAGCAAGGGATGACATTAGGAAGAGGTGGAACGACCTACGGGGGAAGGTACATTACATTGCAGCAAGATCCCAGGTCGCTGTACAGAGGACCCCCCTCCTCCCCCACAACTAACATCATGGGAGGAGCAAGTCTTGGCAATCCTGCATCCTGAGGGCCTGGCCGGAGTAGGAGGCGGACTGGACTCTGGTAAGTCAACTCTCTACTATTACTACCCCCTACCTGCATGTCACCACATACCCCCACCCTCACTCCCATCACTCCACTATATCCCACACACCCCACCATCACATCTCACTCATCCCAATGCCAACCCCTGCATGCTGTACCAATGCATGGACACCACTCAGAGCCATGCATGGGCACTCATCACTAAAGCATGCAAACTATAGAGAACTAATCATCCCACCATACACCAACGTACACAAGTGAAAGCTGGCAGGGCAAATACAACCAAAGAGGGTGATAGCGCGTGGGTCCTTAATAAGTAAACTTACAAGGGGACGCGTTTAGGCTGATGAACCTTTTGATTTGTTCAAGGTGTTCTTGCCATAGTTCCAGTACAGAAACAATAATCAACACACAATATACAATAATCATTAGTCAAATCAATAATCAATGGAGTCAGCAATTTCCACACACCATGACTTTACAGCCAGAATAACCACACCTTTAGTAAAAGTTTAGTAAGTTTATTTTCCTTATATTAACAATACTAAAGTCATGAATCTTAATCACCGAATCAAATCAAACAAAATTAATAATGCTTGTTAATCAACAAGTCGCAAGAAACATGATCTAATCAAAGCTTGAATCAAAAGGCATTCCAAAGCATCAGCACAAATCATTAGTAAAACCAATTACAACAAGGCTATACTATCCATAAAGTTCAGCAAAATAGTCCGTCAACCATTTGTCTCTGAAATTCGTCAGTCCTCATGTGAATAACCTCAACTAAATTAGCATCAGCATGTGGGGCTTCATGTAAAAACTATTTAGAACACAAATTTTGAAAACATCTACCTAAGAAAGTATTAAGACAGCGCAGTTGGTACCTAGAAAGAAAAGGCACAAAAATGCAATTCAGTCATTGTCATATCTACCTATCCACGGTATGGGTTAGCACGCAGAATAAGTCTTTGTCCTCAGGTCATCAGTCGATCAGCAAAGCATCAGGCTCTCAGTCAGAGAGTATGAGCCCAATGACAGAATCTTGAATCTCTTCTTCTCCCACCGTCAATCTAGATCTCTAGTCTCGCAATCTCAATCTGTCTAAGTTCCCTCAGTCACATTGTTATGTCAAGGTTCCCCAAACTATCCCCCAATTTCAAATTGGTCAATTAATCGTGCGTAATTACTCTGTCCAATGGTTTTCATATACAAAATCTATGAATTCTAGTATTTCACACTTCACACGTTGTTGATTGGTCTGCTTTACGATGTTCTCATCATCCGGCTCGCCAGGTATCGAATTTGTTGCATCTTCGTCTCCAGTCAGTGTCTTCATTGTTCGCGTCCTGGGAAAGAACTCTGCACATTTTACACACAAATTGTTACTTTGCGATAGACCTCATCTCCTGTACGTCGGTTCCAAATGAAAGCTTCTGCTAAGCATTTTATTAAAACAATGAGTATTTCACAGTTAGTTCGCTCTGTCAGCATTTTTTTATTAAACGCTAAGAAATACAGCTTCTGCATGAGGCCTGGCACCTAGGCCAAGACACTTGCTAAGTTAAGGCCTACAATTAATAAGCAAAAACATAATTCATAACCCTTAATATGACATATTACTACATTAATCTAATGCATTTTCAATATTTTACATATATTAATCATATTTTAGCACATTTTGTGAATACTAGTGGCCATTCTCCGAGGTCCCAATTTCAAACATGCGCATTATTTTTCTACGTTATCCATTTTTCTACATGTCATTATTCAAAATACGTAAACATTCTTTAATAATTTCTAATTAAAACACCTGCTTCAGCAAAGGGAAGCCATGGATGACAATATGTCAGACACAGAAACCATAACACATCATTTATATCCCCACAGGTACCCCAGCCAATGTCAGCGGAGAGGAGGTGCTAGCACTATCCAGTCCCCCAACTGAAGAAGCCCACAGTGATGACAGCAACTCTGGTCTTCAGGATCTGGATGACCTACCTGGCCCATCAGGGACCTCTGGACAGCCGGTTACCCAGGCCCAGTCACACACCACCACAGAGCCTCCCCCATCAGGATACACCACCACAGCACTCACCCAGCATACCCACACCTCTGTCCCCAGGACACGTCAATCAGCAGTGTGTCCACCTCTACAGGGACCCCAGGCCACACCTCATACCTAAGACAATCAGGGACCTGGGGTCAGTGGGCACAAGGTTCAGGGGACAGAGGAACAGGCCAACAGGGAGGACTGCTGTGCGCCAGGGGGAGGACAGACCCAGGTAACCAACTCTCCAGGAGGCACTTGCAGAGATCCTTGGAGCCTATCAACATTCCCAGGACATGTTGGGCTAAATCCTGGACAATGTGCAGGAGAACAGGTGGCTGCAGGAGGGACAGTACCGCGGGATCAGGGACGACTTGCAAGCCATCAAAAACACCCTGATCTCCATAGCAGAGGTGCTGGAAGACATGGCCAATATTATGAGGGAGGCAGTCTCACAACAGGTGGGCCCCTGCCACTAACCAGACATCTGAACAGCCTTCCACCTCCGCTACCGCTAGTGGACAGGAGGCCCCGCCACAGGACTCTCAAGCCACCAGCACCACTCCCCCTGCAGAAGGAGAACCACCCTGGCAAACGTTCCCTGCAATCCAGACAGAAGCCAGAGACACTTGCCAAGACCCTCGCCAGGAAATGAGACTCTCCTGATTGTCACCCTTGTGTTCCTCACGGTCACCCTGCCCACCTTGAACTGCCATTGCTCCCCTTCCTATGTCCTCTTGGATAATGCACCTGTGCTACAAACAGACTGGAACAATCCCCTGGACTGTCCTCCATCATCACCCGATCCCATTGCACTTTCCCCTCTATATTTTAGCACTTCAATAAACACCCTTGGAAAAAAAGAAGTTTGGAGTATGTCATGTATATCAATTATGTATTCATTAAAACAGGCACAAACATTGCAAATCAACTGTACATAAAGAATGAGTATGGATTAAAGACTTGTAGCTGGCTGCAGTGATCACACCAGGAGAAAATGTGAGGTCACCAACATCTGTAAAATGAATTGCCAGAGGGAACAGTAAGTGGGCATAGCAGTGGGAAATATCAGCATACCAGTGCCACAGAAATTCAAACAAATGTCACTGAAATGTGAAGAAACATTGTCCTACCTGTGTGTCTTTGGAAGTATTGTATGATCACAGATGTTCTGTTTTCCTCATCCTCATCCTCTGCCTCCTCATCCTCACTGTCCACAGGGTCCACTGCTGGCACACGGGCATCTCCAGCTTCTGGGGGCCAGGTTATGCAACATGTAGCATGCCATCACTATCTGCTAGACCTTTTTGGGTCAGTAGCACAGGGATCCACCTGTCAGATGGAGGCACCAAAACCTGACCTTCAGGAGGCCAAAGGTCCTTTCAATTATCCTTCTGGTTCGCCCATGGGCCTCATTATAACGTTCTTCTTGCACAAGAGGGGGGATCCCAGTGGGGGTGACGGATAGCAGATATCAGGTCAGGCTCCAATTGGGCACACAGGTCTGTGAATGTGGCCTCGTCAAGTCTATAGGTGAGGATGATGTGCCTGTCCTGCAGTGTAGCCAAGTCCACCAGGGGTCTGTACACAGGGGTATGTCTCCATCTCCTATTCATCTGCAGTGGTAGGAGTCTAAGGGACAAAAGAGTGAGGAGCCGGTCACAAACTGAACAATGGAGCTACAACAGAACTTTGCATCCTGTTAACTTGTAATGGGTCAGTGTGATTTGTCCAATATGTCCTAATATCACCAGTGATGCAGCATTTTTCCAGGGCCTGCCCCCCTCCCCTGAAATGGCGTCTTCCTGTCCTGTGTGGAGGGACAGGTGAAAGTGAGGTAATTCCGCTGATGTTGTGCGCCTTTGCGGGAGGCAGTCGGGAACCGCTGTGCAACTCCTCATTGGTTATCATTGGGCCCTATACTTTACAATGGCCAATGGTGATCTACGCCAGTGGTGATGATATGCACCACCGCGGACGTGACTGCCATTTTCTATCTGATTCCTCACTTGCTACCTGAACTTCCACAGGAGAGGACCTACACTGCATGTGCTGCTGTGACCTGTATCTGGAACCTACCATGGCCCGTGTTTCCAGGGAATGGGCCCCAGCCTTCACGTCCGAGGAGTTGGAGAGTCTAGTGGATGGGGTCCTACCCCAGTAGGGACTGCTGTATGGGCCTCCAGACCAACAGGTGAGTACACTGTGGGCACGATGCATGAATGCATGGAGAGGTGTGTGTGAAGGCCTCATGTAATGGGGTGGGTGAATGTCCTCTGGGCAGCATACAGGTTGTGTCCTGGGCCATGTGTGTGTAAATGGTGATGGGAACGGGCATGGTGGGCCATATGTTTAACAGGCAGGACTGTTTGTCTGAATCTATTTTCCTGTGTGCATTGCCTCTGCAGGTCAGCGCCCATCAAAAGAAGGGTATATGGCGTGCCATCGTCAAGGACGTGCGGACACTGGAGGTCTATTGCAGGCAAAGCCCCCATTTTTCGCAAGCGGTGGGAGGATCTGAGACGCTGGGCACGGAAGACAGCGGAGCCACAGCTGGGGATGGCCTCCCAACAAGAAAGGGGTGCCCATTGAACCCTGACCCCCCCCGATGGCCCGCATACTGGCGGTGGCCTATCCATAGCTGGATAGGCGCTTGAGGGCATCACTGCAGCCACAAGGGGGTGAGTACAGTGTCCAGCATTGCAACTTATGTATTGTAGAGTGGTATAAGGGTGGGGTTGTGTGTCAGTGGGTGCCCTTAGGCCAGGCCTGACATTGCAGTGTACGTCCCCTGGTGGCTAGGGTTGAGAAGGGAAGGTCTTGCTACCTAGTTCGTAGGCATCCACTACTGGTCAGGGCTGCTTTGGTCCCAGGTCTGCTGCATTTGGCGGTGTGTGCCTCTCCCCATGCCTTGGCCGCTAACTATTTCTCTGGTAGCGCAATGGCATATTGCGTAGGCCTGTTCCCTGTGTGTGAGGGTGCTGTGTACGCCAACTGTGGTGTTGGTGCAACCATTGATCAAGTGTATCCTTTGTCTCTTCCCACCTGTTTTGGTTTTGTCATCCTGTCCTTATGTGCATTAGCATCATCTGGCAGAGGAGCAGAGGCACCGGCGATGGAGGGAGATGCATCCCACAGGACCCAGGAGTCAGAGTCCACCGACGCTGAGGGCACCAGTGGGACAGAGAGCGAGAGGAGCATGACGGCGGAGACTGGAGGGGACAGTTTTGACACAGATACCTCCTCCGCTGGAAGCTCCCTGGTGGTGGCAGACACTTCTGTGACCACCCCAGCTACAGGTACATCCCCCACCCCCCGTACCAGTACCGCCCTCCCAGCAGCCCCTCAGCGAGTTGCTCATGCCTGCTCACCCAGGTGGGTGGGCATCTTCTTCATCCCAGGCACCTCAGGCTCTGCCCCAGTTAGCCGTGCTGCCCTGAATTAGGAGGCCATTGACCTTCTGAGATCCACCTCTATAGGGCAGTCAACCATTGTAAATGCCATCCAGTGTCTGGCATCCCAGATGCAACAATCAAATGCATTCCTGGTGGGCATTCACACTGGATTGGCGGCCCAACAGAGATCGATTCAGGCTCTGGCCTCCTCTCTGATGGCAGCCATTGTCCCTGTTCCTACTGTCCTCCCTCCAACTTCCACTGCCCAGTCCCATTCCCTTCAACCCCAACCTATCCCAAGCACACCTACAGACGAGCATGCACACAAGACAACACCCAAGAATGTCACAGGCAAACACAAGCACCACACTTCATCCCACAGGCACTCACACGAACACCATCCAGTTGCAGACACACCAACATCCACTATTTCCACTGTCTCCCATCCTCCTCCTCCTCTACCTCCCACCCAGTTATGTCCACACTCACACCTGCATGCACTACATCATCATCCACTACCAGCATCACCACACCTAGCAGAACAGACACCTCATTGGCAGACACCTCCACAACAGCCATGCACACGTCCCCTGTGTCCTCTCCCACTGTGTCTGCCCCCCTCCTAAAGTACACAAACGCAAGCACTCAGACACCCAACAGCCATCGACCTCACTACAGCATACCGCCCATGCACCTGCACCCAAGAGCAGCAGAGAAACACCTCCAACAACCACTCCCTCATCCTCCACTCCCACTTCCTTCTCCCCCTTTCCACCCCAATGTCCCTAAACAACTGTTCCTATCCACCACTGACCTCTTCCCTAACCTCCCTCGCATCCTGCACATGTGAGCAAGGTAGGAAGAACCCAGCCAGGCACCTCAGCCACACAGTCCACGGGCCCAGTTGTCACTACACCCACTCGTGGTGGAAAGGGATCCAGGGCACATGTCCTGAAGGGGAAGGAGCCTGCACCAGGCAGCCTAAAGGGAAAGGAGCCTGCACCTGCAGGCAGGAAGACCAAGGAGCCTGCACCAGCAGGCAAGAAGGGAAAGGAGCCTGCCCCAGCAGCCAGGAAGACCAAGGAGCCTGCACTAGCAGGCAAGAAGGGAAAGGAGCCTGCCCCAGCACTCAGGAAGACCAAGGAGCCTGCACCAGCAGGCAGGAAGACCACGGGGTCTGGGCCAGGAACTGTGACGGAACCCCCACCACCAACCCTGGTTGTGCAGCCGTCCAAGGTTGCAGGTGATGCACAGGAGCCTCCCCCCACCAACAGCAGCACCACTGTGCAGCCGTCCGAGGTTTCAGGGGATGGGCAGGAGCCTTCCTCCACCAACAGCACCACCACTGTGCAGCCGTCACCGCCGGTGGGCAGTATGTAATCCTATCTCCGTGGGTTTCTGCGCGGCCTGTCCCCTCCAAAGCCAGTGGGTATGAGCCCCCAGCTGACAGACCTTGGCCCATCACTCCCCAGGATCAATCACAGGGCATGTTGCCCCATCCAGAACCAGTGGGTATGACACCCAGCTGAGAGACTGTGGCCCACCACTCCCCAGGATCAAGCACAGGGCATGTTCCCCCCTCCAGAACCAGTGGGTATGACACCCAGCTGAGATACTGTGGCCTATCACTCCCCAGGATCAAGCACAGGGCATGTTGCCCCCTTCAGAACCAGTGGTCTTGTTACATCTCCCGGCTGAGGTGCCCCCCGTCCCCGGGTAGTTGTTATCGTAACTCGATTTGGCGCCCTGGGGTGGTTGGTTTTCAACAAGTTCTTCACAAGCACCTCCCAGGCTGCTGGAGCAGAACTTTGTCTGTCCTGGATAGTTACCCAAATACCTTACGCCAGCAATTGTCCCTGATGACCACCTGAGCTTCTTTCCATTTGTTGCGTATGTAGCACTTTGTAGCGCATCAGTTGACTCGTGACAGTTCAGGACAAGGCATACTTCGTGTGGTAAATGGATGATTTCACTTCTTACAGTAATCTGGAAGCTAGAGACTTAATAAAATAGGGGGGGGACTGTGAAATCAACTGGCATATGTGCCTTCTGATTGTAAAAGGAGAAAGATGATGACTGGTCTGTCTGAAATTATTCATTATATTTACAAAATTATCAAGAAGGTGGTGTAACCCTATCATAAAAGACTGCTGGAATGGAATATGAAGCAATACGGGGAATATCTCTGCTAGCTGAAGATGGTGACTGACTCAGATTATTAATATATAGGGTAAATAAGAACAAGGTTCATATACAGCCGTGTCTAGCACTTCTGTTAGGGCAATAGGTGAAAAGAGTCTTCAGGTCGCATTATATCTTACCGTGGTCGAAAGGTTGAGGTGTTATCAATGTAAAAAATTTACGATATCACAATCCATGCCCATGTTGAGGAGGAGAGGACAGAGTTTCAACCTGTTAACTCTGTCAAATGCAGATAATAGGTCAAAAAAGGCAAAGTATAACATGCCCCCCTTGATAACGATGTATTTCTCAATACTCAAATGTAACTTTAGACATTGATCAAGGGTACCCCTACCGGCCCTGAAGCCATAATGTAGGTTTGAGATTACATTATTCTGATCAGCCCAGGTAGTTAGCCTAGCTAGTATCACCCTACCCAAAACTTTGATCACAGAATCTATTAGGGAAATGGGCTATAACATTTTCGATTTGCTCTTATTCCCTTCTTGAAGACAGGAATAATTGTGGATCTTGACCACAAACTTTGCCTGATTTGCAGGCAGTATTTGTGATGTGCGTGAGAATTTTAGCCCATTTAACAGGGTCTGTCTTAAATACCTCAGCTGGAACCCCTTCAAGGCCTGGAGCTTTGTTCTTTAGCGTAGTTATCATATCTTCGATAAATTACTCCTTCAAAAATACCAGATCCTTCGGGGCTTGGCCTGCCCAACGGCCAGGGACACATCAGTGTCACTCCATATATTTCACTAAAATGAGTCACCCAGGACTCAGGGAATATGACACAGTCCACCACATTCTTGACAACACCAATTAAAAAATGGTCAGCTCACTATTTCCTGAAAACTGGAGCTATATATATATTTATTTCTTCCTAACTAGAATAGCATGTTTATAGCTCTTTCTGCATGAGGCAACTTCGACCCTATACCTTGGATTTTTTCAAGACAAGGAGAAGGTTATAGTACTTCCTTGAGCAATGCTGGTCTAACCATCTCTCCTCATCCTGCTTGGACTTATCTACAGGTCTTGTCACCTTGAAACCTGAGGGCATCAGACACGAGTCCCCTTGTTGCCAGTACATAGATTTTTCGCCAACATCTTAATGGTATTGAGTTTTGTTGTAAAAACCTAAGGCATTCTTGTTCTCCCCCAGCACTTGCTTCAGTGGAAGTGAAGGTGGCAATGTTGGAGTGACTGGGAGAGTTTAGCTGGCTACCACTACTGCTAGCTACAGGCTCAGGCATAGCCTCGTGAGGAGTCGGGCCCTAGTCCTATCTCCATCCCTTGGCACTTAGAGGGTCAATTTGGTTATGAAAGATTCTAGTGCTTTCCATTTCATGTGAAAACAGTCGGTCCTTATTTTCATCAATTTAACATGTTGTCCCAGATTTTGTCCAGCAGAGTCTCAAAGACTAACTTACAGTCTCAAACAATAGACACTGAGCACACAGGCTCCTCACAGACCAAATCAACCAGGGAATGACCAAGAGCCGGGGCTTATCCCATTACCATAGATGTGCTTTGTTTTACCAGCTTTGGATTTAGAGCACCGGTCTGCCGTTAGCTTAGGATGAGAGGTTTGGCCGAAGTCTACGCTGGGGTAGCACCCTTTGATGTCGACTTATTCAGTACAGGGCCTTCCCCCTTAGGTGGGGGATATATGGGCCATGGACTTCCCCTAGATAAAGAGCTAGGCACATTGCTATCCGATCATATGCCCAATTGTTCCTCAGCACTCAAGATTTCATCGTTGAGAGCTCCCACTGCTGAAGTAAAAAACTTAATGATGGACTCACAATCATGTGGGGCCTTCGAGTGGAGAGAGCCATGGTCTCTGTTAGATTTCAGTTTGCCCATTGTGAAGCAATATTTACAGCCGTTAGTGGGGTAACCCAACCCAGCCTCCTCTGGGCTGTGACGGGAGCAGACAGGCCCACCCGTCGCCCAGGCTTTGCCTGGGCACAGACTGTGTGTCCCCCATGCAGCGGGACTACTGAAGGCACTATATAGTGTGTTACAGGAGGCCCCACCACCTTCATTGCGGCATCTCCGCAACAGAGATTCCTGGTGCAGTGGCACATGTACAACTGAGTACCCTGAGATCACTGGTGTCTGTGGGGGCAGAGAACCCCTTTGCAATCACTTATGGTGCTACAGGGAGCGGGACAGCTGCGGGCGCTTTAAAGTGTGTTACAGAAGACACTGCCCCCTTCTTTTCAGCTTCCCAGCAATTGAGCTTCCTGGCACAGAGGCAGATGGGCAACCTAGTCCTCTGAGGTATTTGGTGTCTGAGGGGGCCAAGAACTCCTTTGCAGTCAACTATGGTGTCCCAGGCAGTATGGTATCTATCTATCTATCTATCTATCTATCTGAAATTCACCAGTTATATTTTTTGAACTAACTATAACTTGCGTCCCTGCCATGCCCTGCTTATGACGGCACATATTACATCACTCATGACGTTAAATGAGAGCACTGATGATCTCACTGACAACAGCTCATATTACACTATTGATGATATCACTGATAACAGTGTAGTCACATACAGGACGGAGTTAGTGAATGTACACGTTTAGGTCCACAGCTTGGAAATAGCAAGCATGATTGTGCATGCTGAAAGTTATGTGGCACACCAGTTATAAATCACTAAAGTGAAATATCGAAATAGCCAAAGCCTATTTAAAAAAAAAACTGTGACAAAGGCAAATCTTCTTTTGATTTTTAATGAATTCACATTTAACCGAGGGGGTGCTTCTATGGAAGCTCTTATGCCCATTCCCATTGTCTCAAAAGCCTAGATTCTAAGCACTAAAACAGCCCCTATTGCTCTCACCAATTTCACACTCTTCTTGGGAGAGAGATTAGTGAAATTTATTAAAAACGACTAAGTCTGGCTCCCCGGACGATCCCTTCCCTCCTTGCATTTTACAGAAGGTTTCCTATACAGTTTCAGTATATCTTACTGAGTTGTTGAATAATATACTGACTTCAGGTATCTTTCCGGCATTCTGGAAAAAAGCCTCAGTGCTTCCTGCTAAAGTTTTGGAAAAAGCTATGAATGTGGCAAGTATGTTCTCTCTGGATGTCAGTCATCTTCTGGACCCATAGCTATATGGTTTCAGACCTCATCACTGTACGGAATCAGCCTTAGTAGCTGCTATAGAGGAGATCAGGATGACAGTCATTATTGCAGTTTGGACCAGCGACAAAACCGTGAGTTTTTACAATACGCGGCGGCGAGGGACTACACAATTTAAATGTCAATATATATGAGTTTAACTTTTTTTTTTTAACTAACAAACGAGGTCTAATTGGCCCGTGAATTGTGTTTGTTTGCTTTAGTAAGATCAGCTATGTATGGGCTATACAGTGTATGTAACCCTCTTCTTAACTCAATTTGAAATTACCTAAGTAAATTGAGTACATTTAATTTAAAATTTGTTATTCTTATTTACCACATTCAGTGTCATTCTGAGTCCCAGGAACGTGCTTCCCAGGGGGCCCTTTCTCAAATTGGGGATGGTAAGCCCATTTGCACAAATTTAGTTTGGATCTATCACTTTCTAATATAATTTTTATTCGTTTGAGCACTATTAACCACTTTCTGGTTTTTTTCTGGTGTACTGTCTGTTTATATGTTTGTATTCTAGGGTGACCTGATGTAACCAGTGTACCTAAATGTAAGTCACCGGTTTCTCTACCCTATTAGAAGTGGTTATTTCTTTCTTTTTTCTTTTGTATTTTGTGAAGTGGTGATTAATTTTTGGTCCTGATGAAGCGTCGGTGGATCCGGATGGACCGATGGACGCGAAACATGTTGACCTGTTCCTAAAGGCCCTATAAAAATCTGGAGCCCTTAGTACTATGTGAAAGTACCACGAGCATTATACTCTATATATGACTTTCAATTTTTGTTTTTAACCTTGGTCTTCATCTTCATTATACTGATTAAAATAATGATGTTGTTTGGAAGATGAATAACCAATTCTAATCAACTCTTTTTGACCTCTTTTTTTGCACTGGTGCTTGAATGTAAGCATCTTTGACTGTATAATAGATTTTACAAGTCTTGATTAGATGAATATGGTCTAGAATATGGTCTAGAGCCCCCTGTTTGGGGTGCCCGCCAGGCATTGCAGTGCCAGCTTGGTGTGGAGCATTTCCCGATGATGATACTATTCATCCATTGTGATGCTTGAGGGCTCTTGCTCCTGAGACCAGTGGTCCCCTAGGATGATATGTAATTTTTGGAACAGTGTACTTTATACATTTTACAAATCTCCTAGGGCCAATACCTCAACTGCCATCCTTGGTGTTGAGTCAAAGCGATGTGACATCTCACGGAAGGCCCACATCTGCCACAGCGGGATAAGAGGAGAGTAAGGCATGTGTTCACTCCGGCCCTTCATGTAACAGCTCCAGTACAACCGGGCGACCCCTGTCTGCTGTGAGTCCTCCGGTGGTCGGACTTCCAGAGTTGACAAACAAGTGTATACTGGGATGTCCCCCAGAATGTTCACAACTGCCGCCGTCTCGTGCAGGCCCCTGTGCCCAACCACCGCACCGACCATTGTAGTTGTGCTGCGGGCAAGCACACCTTGAAATCAACAGCACCCAGTTGGCCGTCAAGTAGTGGTTTCTGTAGCACCTTATTGATGTTGCCGATGATGTGGTAAATTTGCACACCTACATATTTAATCGTGGTGCAGCACCAATGCAGTCAGCAGTCCATCTGGACCCCTTACGTGGACCCCGGAACTGAAGCCAGCTGGCATATGCATGATTTCGTCAAGTTTACTCTGAGGCCAGACACCTCACTAAAGTCATCCAATAGTGACATCAGTGCTGGGATCGCAGGTGTAGTATCACGCAAGTACACCAACGCATCATCCGAGTAGAGGGAGATGATATGATATTCACCCTGACCCAGAATCCCCCATTGTGAAGCTCACAATCTTAGTCTACAAGATACCCTTACCCTGCCCCCTTGCATGTATTTTTTTAACTCAGGCAGCATTTCTGTTGATGTTGAAGCCAGCCAATCAGATTGCCATGTTGTGCGAGACTGAAAGGTCCCGGGGTAAAAAAAGCCCTCTCCAAAAGTCAGAATGGTTTATTTTTGAATTATCGGTACTGCAGGAGTACCGCAGTACCAACCATCCAGAAACTGTTATAATTTCACCTTAAATTTCCCAAAAATGGCTAAACAGATTTACACCACGCCACAAAAAACCCACTTTCTGAGTGAAGATCTGGGTGGCTGTGTGTCTGTATAAGTGAGTGAATGGGTGTATAATTGTGGCGGTATTGCTGAGTGACTGGGTGTGTGAGTGGCTGCATAAGTGAGTAACTGGGTACTGAGTGGCTGTGTGAGTGGCTTTATGAGTGAGTGACTGGCTGTGTGAGTAGCTGTATGAGTGGAGACGTGACCTGCTGTATGAGTGAGATAGTGGGTGTGTAAGTGGCTTTGTGAGTGAGTGACTAGCTGTGAGACTGGCTATATGGGTGAGTGACTGGCTGTGTGAGTGACTATATGGGTGAGTGACTGGGTAGGTGATTGACAGGGTGTTGGAGAGGCTGAATCGGTGAGTGACTGGGAGCGTGAGTGGCTGTATGCGTGGCTATATGGGTGAGTGACTGGGTGTGTGAGTGGCTGTATGGGTGAGTGACTGGGTGTGTGTGAGTGGCTGTATGAAAATATGACTGGGAGTGTGACTGAGAGTATATGTTAGTGACTGGGTGTGTGAATTGCTGTATGAGTAAGTGACTGTATGAGTGGCTGGGTGAGTGACTGACTTGGGGTCTGAGCAGCTGTATGGGTGAGTGACTGGGAGTGTGAGTGACTGTATGGTTGAGTGACTGGGTGTGTGAGTGGCTGGATGGGTGAGACAATGGGAGTGTGAGTTGCTGTATGGGTGAGAGGCTGGTTGTGTGAGTAGCTGTTTGGGGGACTGATTGAGGGTATGGGTAGCTGTATGAGTGAGTGAGTGGGAGTATGAGTGTGTGTATGGATGAGAAAGTGTGTGCTTGGATTTAACAGTGTATGCATGAGTATGTGCTTGGGTGTGTCAGTGTATGTTAAGTGTGTGTCTGGCTGTGTCAGTGTCTGCATCAGTGTGTGTCTTGGTGTGTCAGATTCTGTATCAGTGTGTGTCTGGGCGTATTAGTCTATTAATGTAGGTGTATAGGTAAGTGTATGCTTGACTGTTTAGAGAAGGGAGTGGATTTTTGTAGCTTTATGGGTGAGAGATTGGGTGTATCAGTAGTTACATAGTAGAGTGACTGGGTGTGTTGGTTATTGTATGCATAACTGAGTAGTTGTATGAGTTATTGTGTGGGTGACCGACTGTATGTGTTAGTACCTGTATTAGTGAGTAAGTGAGTGTGTGAATATGTGTCTGGGTAAGTGACTACATGTACTAGTAGATGAATTTATAAGGAACTGAATATGTTCCTGACTAAGGGCCTGATTTAGATCTTGGCGGAGAGGTTACAAACATGACGTATATCCTGACTGCCATGTTACAATCTCCATAGGATATAATGGGATCCTAATATGGCGGAGGAGATATCCATCACATTTGTGACAGAGTATTTCACTCCACCAATATCCAGATCAGGCCCTATATCAGTGAATGATTGGGTGTGTGAATGGCTGAATGAGTCAGTCATTGAAAGTATCAGTGCCTCAATCAGTGTGTCATTGGACACTTGAATGGTTGTATGAAACTATACTGTGTCTACTTTTATATTTTTACTGTGTAGAAGTAGTGAGAAAGAGGTAATTAGGAATTTATTTTACTACAATAGATACTGTTGAAGATCTATTTTAAAAAGGAACTGAAATATAAGGTAGCATTAGTTTTGCTAGTTTTGATAAAGTTTTAGTTTCTACAATGCATACGTTCATACTATATACCAAACTGTAATTCGATATTATGCCGTAATAGCATTTTACATTTTAGTAAATAATTTTGCTTTTCTATTTGTACACCATAATGAATGAACTGTATAAAGTTTCATTGTTGAACAGTGGGGAAAAAAGAAATGTAAAGATTATTTAAACAAAAACTTGCTGTCAGTTCCGCACCTCCTTGTTTCTTTTTCTCTTTTAAATTATAGTACTTTTCACATCATTTCGTAATCATAATGGCATCTGCTGTCAGTGAGAATCAGTTGCCACATTCTGCTGAACACATCTTTGAGGGACCAATCCTTGGCAAAGTGGCAATAAATTGCATGGAAGTTTTTCACTGTGGCCTGCAGGCAACAGTAAACAGTGGCAAAGCATATCAAGTGCTCTTTATGTAGAAAGACCCTCTCCAGGAGTAACTCATCAAATACTCATGTGGCACTACAAGCATGTGTTGATACATCCGAAAATATATAACTCCAACTACTGTTGAGAAAGAAAAAGAATATAAATATATATTAGTATTATATTTACAAAATTCTAAAAAAAGAACAGTGCACATTAGTTATTCTGTAACACTATATCCATTATAGTAAAAGATGTGAGCCTATTACAAGCAAAGAATGTACAATACATCAGCCAATCTGCTTCACGCCAGCAATCTGATAAAAGTTTATAGCTAAATATTCAACCTCATCTCTATTTGGAAAATTAATTAAATCAATAACTTTACCCATAGCGCTATTTACTAACCCTTCCTCAACATTTGAATTATGCTGCAATTTTACTGAACAGTTTTTGCCACACCCATTAATACTTTATCCTGCATTCCTCGATATAGACTTCTCCAAATAATCAGATTTTGCTGTTAGTCTTTCTGTTAGCCATATTGTTACAACCTGATGTTCCATTTTATCAATAGCTGTAATTTCCAAAGCACCTTCTTTCTCCAGGTTCAGTAATTGTTTGTTAAAGTTGAAGCACTCTTGAAGTGTCAGCTTTAAACAAACGTTGGATTTGTCTTCTTCAATGAAATTATACATTAGTTGTGCTGCTGTGCTGTTAAATGAAAATAGTCTTTTGATAAGTCAAAGCACAATTCCCTTCTTTGTTAGATCTCCTGCTCTAATGTCCTTAAGAATATTTCCATTTTCCACATCAGATGCTTGCTGCATAGTCTTCACTAGTTCCTTGTATTCGAAGTTTAATTAAATATTTACATTGTAAATACTTCCCAAATAATTTCTTATTTCATAATGGAGAAGTGTCTTGAAAACAGGCTGTCCTTTTACAGGGGTAAGTTTGAGTAGGTCACTGAATACAATTACATGCTTTCCTCCAAAGAGCACGCCATACTCTGCTTTTAAAATCTGCCTACATTCTTAAGTTCATGAAGGCAAGCATTAAGTTTGAGTCCATGTTCACATCATCGATAATTAAAAGTTTTAGTTTCTTCAATACTCTTGACACCTCATGATAATCTTCACCAGAAAACTTCCGGTATTCCAGTTTATTGTCATGTTCAAAAGGAAGCATAAGTAGCCGATGTAAAGTGATACCTTTAATGTTGTGTGCAGCTAATCGTGTTGGTGCTGTTACTGCACACAATTAATTTGATTCTGCAGTCTTCTGCAGATAAGCGGTGAGAACTTTAATTAGAAAGTTTTTTCTGGTGCCAGTTTGACCACTGATGTATAGTAGTAATGGTTTAAACAAAGAGCATTCACATTGTTTCTTCTTGCACAGAAATCTGTGCTCTATTTTATCTTTTCCTTCAGCATAAATTTCTTTCTGTTCATCATTCAGTTGGGCTACTAACTGTTTGGAATCAACAATTTCCTCTCTTGCTTGCTGCATTCTCCACCTCATTCACAGCTATGGCTGCTTCATTTTGAATAACTAGTTCTCCAAGAGGATATAGACTTAGTGGCCCAGACCTTTGGCTGCTTTGTGGACTTTCCTTAGCTATCTCAGCCACAATGGTTTCTTCCTATTCAGTCTTATCTTTCCACATTTGCAAGTAGTTTGCAAAGACTAAACACGCAATGCTATCTTTCACAGCATTAAAGGAGTCTTTGTAGCAGTCAAAGTCTTCAAGTAATTCTGATTCAGCATGCCAAGGCTTGAACAATTGTAAATGTGCCAGGTAGAAAAACTCTCCTCTGTCTGGAGTTTGGCAACTAAGTTTTCTGTGATTAATTAAATTCCCTTTGGTGTGGCTCACCAAGCAACCATCACATCAATCTACTGCATATTTCCCTTCTATGTTTTCTGTTACATTGCGTTTATAACTGTAGTATTGCAGTACATTGTGAAGGCACATGTTTTCTAGATGTGAACTCCTTTTAGGGTAGTATGTGTCCAACATATTAGATTTTAAAACGTCCATACTTTCTGGATCAAACTCTACTAGATACTGAATTTCCGGGAAAGCCTTTGTTAGAAATGGCCCTCTATACAGGGTCACCCCCTCCCCCCCAACGTTTTACCTTCCTCCTCCTACCAGTTGCTGGATTTTTGCTTGTTGGCCTCAGGACTCTGTGCACTTTACCACTGCTAACCAATGCTAAAGTGCTTGAGCTCTCTCCCCTAAAACATGGTTTATTTGGCATTTACCTGATTTACATATTTAATTTACATGTAAGTCCCTTGTAGAGTGGTATACCATATACTCAGGGCCTGTAAATTAAATGCTACCAGTGGGCCTGCAGCACCTATTGTGTCTCCCACCTAAGTAGCTCCTTAAAACTTGTCCCATGCCTGCCATTGCAGCTTGAAGGTAGTGTCCCACTGCCATGCCAACTTGGCATTTAAAACCCCTTGCCAAACCCTAAACTCTCCTTTTGTTACGTATAGGTCACCCCTAAGGTAGCTCCTAAGAAGCCCATAGGGAAGGATGAGGTGTAATTAAAAGGTAGGACATGTACTTGCTAGTGTTACATGTCCTAGTAGGGGAAAATTACCAACTTAGTTTTCTCACTACTAGAAGGCCTAGCCCTCCCATAAGGTAACATAGGGGATTCCTTATTAAAATTAATAAGATGTAATTCCTAAACCAGAGATGGTAGATAGGTAATGTTTGGTACCTATAAACTTGTAATGATAACCCCTCTTTAATGGTAAAGTCAGACTTATCATCACACGTTTGAAAATGGCACTTTTAAAAAGTTAGCATTTTCCTGCCCTTAGCCTTCTGTGCCTGTAACATGCCTTAGGTCTGGATGTAACTGACAGCTGGGACTTTGTGAATTCACTCCAGATAGACACATAATAGGGGCATTAGCAGTGCCGGAGTGGTCCATTAACTGACTTGATGGGGGGCAGAGCCGAGCACAGCCCCACTTGCAACTGAACAGGTTGGGCTCGCCACCACACAATAGGCTTAAGGACCCTGTATTGTCAGTGCAGCCAGATAGGAGCCAAGGCAGGGAGGCAGGAAATTTCTAGAACTTCAGAGAACCTGTTGGAGCAGGGCACCAGTGTATATAAATAGGGCTCTCAGACTTCCTCCTCAGTTCACGACAGGACCTGCAGAAGGACTCTCAAAACACTGCCTGCTGCTGTGGCCTGGTGTGCACTCTGCCAGACTGCTGCTATACCTGAAAGGACTGCTTTGCTGCCTGGAGCCTGCTTGGAACTTTCAGAGGCCAGCACTGCTGTAGAGCCCTGCATCACCACCTGCACCCAGGACTTCAGAAGTGACTCCAAGGGCTAGTTTAGCTGGTCTCCTGCTCTTCCACAGGGACATAACAGGCTCCCACCATCCTAGACCTGCACCTAGACATAGCCTGAGTGAGTCCTGAACCCCCAAGAGGTCTCCATCCATTCCTGGACCCTTGGTTGTGGTGCTGAAGGTGCCCAGGTGGCCATTTTCTAAAACTGAAGACTTGCTATTTTGAACCTTTAAACTTAAAAAGCATAACTCTGGTTCTACTAATTGGAATTCTGTGGTTTTGGGGTCAAATAATTTATTATAAATGTATCAATTTTTCTGAATGGGTATGGGATATCTTGTGTTGTATATTCACTGTACAATCACACTAACAGAGAGTGTTGAGGGAGATCAGAAATATATATTTGGTGGCAAACGTCCCATACTAGATCCCTCAACGAAAGACTAGTTACCACAAGAAAGTATGGGGTTCACCGGTGGTGTAGAGCTCAGTATACGGGAGACTGTCCGTGGCCTCTTGGACCTCGTTGGGTTCAGAGAATGCGCGGTGTGGGTGTAGTGGCAGGTGGGGGGAAGGGAATTCCTTTTACGGACTAGGTGGTCTCCTCAAGCGGTCCAGCGAGGGGTCGGGATAGGCGCACATCGAGCACCTCCTTTGATGCAAGAGTGACAATAAGGGGACACTCCCCCTCCTGGAAACTGATGCAAGTTGCCACATCTCTTTCATCTCTGTCTTCTCAGATTTTGTGATATGTGAAGTGATGTAACGAGCAACAGCAATAGAGTTGTCTGCAACAAGCTGTCTATTCATGTTCGCATTCCACATCTTCAGAATGACTGGATTATAGTCATTAGTGTACTTCGAGGACTCTGTCCTTCTCAGGTTGTGTTTTTCATAGATTTTCATTTCAATGTGCGTATGACTGCAGATAGAAAACTGTTTACTCTTCCTTGTAAAATGACGGGTCGAGGGAATCCAAAACAACATCTTGTATAAAATGTACCTTTGATTCTGTATTTTCGACAACATTACTTCCCACATCTATGATTTTGGAAGCATAGAACTTGTTGCCTCAAATTATTTTTACCACTTTCTTTTGGGATGGCGCATGTCACACACTGTTCTATGAAAAACAGGAAAGACTAATCACTATTTATTCCAAATGTAGTTGCATCTTTTATCCATAGCAGTCTGTGAATAAGAGGAGCACTGCTTGCTTGGTACTCTTTATCCCAAATGAAATCAGTTACCCCACCAAGAGGAGAATTTGTTTTGTTGCTGATGAAAGACATGCTTTTCTAAATATGTATATGAGTTCCAGTATGGGTGACACACTAGATGTTTAGCGGGGAATTTGGGTTTGAAAGTGTGCATGTTACTCATTGAAACTTAAAAGTACATTTGTTACCTTCTAAAGATAGCACCCTGCACTATGGCCTAAGTACAGCTTAGTTGAGGGGTGAGATATGTGTGGTAAATGGACACTTTAAGGCTTGTCAAAGGGCCTCTGAATGCCAAATCAAGCTAGCAGTAAAACGCCATATAGAGACTCTGCAATAATAAGCCCGATCCATGTTTACAAGACTACTTGTCTCAATGGGCGACTACGTTATGTCAGTACTTGACTACATATCTTAGTGAGTATATCAGTACCTCTATGGGTGTGCCGCCAGATGTTTAAGTAAGTATTCTGGCATTTGACTAGCTCTTTTAGTAACTCTAAGGGTCTCTAAATGTGTATGTAAGTGGATGTGTGAATTTCTTACTGGCTGTGTTAGTGAGTAAAGGGGTATGTAACTGTGTGTGCAACAGGCTCTGATACTGCTGGATACATAGCTGCTTTATGGGCGTGTGAGTGAATGCATAAGTGCCTCTATTGCTGGCTGACTGAGTGTGTCAGTGGCTGTGTGGTTCTGTAACTAGGTATGTGATTTTCAGTATGGGTGGGAGACTAGATGTATTACTGGCCGTATGGGTCTGCAAGTGCACTTGTAACTGGGTGAAACAGAAAAGGATATATCTTTCATTTAAATCACAAAGCTGCTCTATGGCCTACTTACAGCCCAGCTGAGAGGTGAGTGATTTGTAGTCCAGCAAGAGTTTAAAGCTTGGCAGGTTGGTTTTATATTGCCAAGTCAAGCTGGCAGTAAAACTGTACACAGAAGCTCTGCAGTAGTAGGCCTGAGGCATGTTTAAAGGATTACTTGTCTAGATAGCTGCCTATGTTGTGTCAGTACTTGACTACATATCAGTTCCTCTATGGGATGCCACCAGATGTTTAAGTAAGTATGTCAGCATGTGAGTTTTAGAAACTCTATGGGACTCTAAATGTATATGTAAGTGGCTGTATGAATGGCTTACTGGCTGTGTTGGTAAGTACGGAGTTATGTAACTGTGTGTGCAAGTCGCTCTGATACTGTGTGCATACATAATTCCTGTCTGGGTGTGTGAGTGAATGTGTACATTCCTCTATTGCTGCCTGACTGAGTATGTCAGTCGTTGTATGCTTCTGTAAATAGGTAAGTGAGTTGCAGTATGGCTGAGACACTGCATGTATTACGAGGCGAAGGGGTCTGCAAGTGCACTTGGAACTGAGTGAAACTGAAAAGGACGTGTCTTACATGTTAACCTCGAAGCACTCAGCTATATGGCCTACCGACAGCCTAGCTCAGGGGTGAGCTATGTGTAGTACAATGAGAGTTTAAGGTTTGGCAAGGGTGTTTTCTAATGCCACTTCAAGCTGTCTGTAAAGCTGCACACATACGCTCTGCAATAGTAAGCCCAAGCCATGTTTGAAGTACTACTTGTCTCCATGGGTGACTAGGTTCCGTCAGTACTTGACTAAATATTTGAGAGACTGTATCAGTACTTCTATGGGTAGGCCACCAGATGGTTTAAGTAAGCATGTCGGTAAAAGATTGGCTCTTTTCATATTCCATGGCTCTGAATGTGTACGTGGCTATATTAATTGCTCACTGGCTGTGTTAGTGAGTATAGGTGTATGTAACTATATGTGCAACTGGCTCCGATAGTGCTAGATACATAACTGTTGTGTGGGTATGTGAAGAAATGTGTAAGTCCCTCTATTGCTGCCTGACTTAGTGTATCAGTGGCTGTATGCTTCTGTAAATAGGTATGTGAGTTCCAGTATGGGTGGCAGACTGAAGGTAGGGGTCTGCAAGTGGACTTGTAACTGAGTTAAATTGAAAAGTACATGTCTTTCATTTTAAGCACAAAGCACCCCATTGTATGATCTATCTACGGCCTAGCTGAGGGGTGATTTATGCGTAGTACGAGAGTTTAAGGTTTGGCAAGGGGGTTTGCTAATGCCAAGTCGAGCTGGCAGTAAAACTGCACATACAGGTTTTGCAGTAGTAGGCCCGAGCCATGTTTAAAGTACTACTTGTCTGAATGGGCGAGTAGGTTGTGTCACTACTTGACTAAATTTCTGAGTGACTGTATGAGTCCCCCTATGGGTGTGCCACCAGATGTTGAAGTAAGTATGCCAGTATCTAACTAGCTCTTTTAGTAACTCCATGGCTCTCTAAATGTGTATATGAGTGGCTGTATGAATTACTCACTGGCTGTGTTAGTGACTATAGGGGTATGTAACTATGTGTGCAACTGGCATATATAATTGTTGTCTGGGTGTGTGAGTGAATGTATAAGCACCTCTGTTGTTGCCTGACATGGTTTGTGAGTGCCTCTATGCTCCTGTAAAAAGGTATGTAAGTTGTAGTATGGGTGGGAAACTAGATGCATTATTCAGTGTAGGGGTCTGCAAGAACACATGTCACTCACTGAAACTTAAAAGGGCATGTCTTATCTATTAGTAACAAAGCACCCTGCCCTATGGCCTACCTACAGCCTACCTGAGTGGTGACATATATTGTTATCACTGCATACATAACTGCTTTATTAACATGTGACTGAATGTCTACACGCCTCTGTCTTTCTCTCACAGGCTAAGTGAATAACACTGCTTTTATACATATGTATATAAATTGCAGTATGCATAAAAGACTGCATTTTTAACTATACCAACAGGTCTCAAAATACACATGTGACTGAGTATGACTTAAAAAGTAATGTCTTACTATATAAGACATAAAAGTCTACTGTATGACTTACCTACAATGTACCTAAAGGCTATGTAGTACATAGATACCGAGTTTCATAGCTTCATGTGTGATGTGCTGCTCTAATCCAGTATTGTTCCTTTGAATTCTGGGACTTGCAATCTTCTTTTATAATGGAATAAACAGGCCCACTAGTCCTACAATTCAAAGAAAAACTGTGGTCTGGAGCAGCACATTACGCATGAACTTGTGAAACTTTGCAGGGCTGTTAGTCTATACTTATGTAGATGTTTAAAGCTTAGCAAACAGTTGTTATTCCAACTACACCATGTAGTAAAGCAACATGTGTACAGCCTACAATTCCAAGGCAACATATTGTTAAGCATCTTGTCAGACGACTACTCTCACTCTCAGACACTCTCTCACAGTCACTCACACACCAAGAAAGATAGTTATTCACACATTAATAAATATTCAAAAACACTCACACAGCCATTCAAAGATCCCCTTGTAGAGTTACAATACTTTTGTACATATCATAGCCACTTTTAGCAAAACTCACCTACGCATCTACCATTTCAATCTCATTTTCTTTTGAAGTACACTCTGATTCACATACCTTAAAATTAAGTTTGTTGATCAAATTTTTTTGCTCTTATTAGGTAGCTCCAACTCTCTTAGAAAATGTGAAAACTAAGCATAAGAATGGCATACCACTCTCATACAAAGCAACCTTTAATAGCAACCTTTTTAACTTTGCACTCCCTGTTACTGCTGAAGGCAGCAAATCAAAATGTCACTTTTAAATTGTATTTTTCTACTCTACTTGTCAATGGTTGGTGTGTGTTAACCCTTTCTTGCACTTCTTTGAAGAAGCCCAATATGGTAGGGTATTTGTGTGTATTCACAAATTTGTTGCAACTCTCAGCGTGGCCTCCGTGTAACTGCACAAAGAATTGGCAAATATTTATGGGGATCAAAAAACATTTTGACCTTACTATTTTATACTTTACAACTATACTACAGTCAAAAAGGGACACCTTATTAGGAAAACACACCAATAATGAGAGTAAACATCTGTAATTTGAGAATAACAGGGTACACTGTTTAATGCCCTTCTCCCAACAGTCCCTTATCACAGTTTACATGGCAACCCAGTAAAACCAGTAGGTCAGAAGTTCACAACACATTCTAGAAACTGCACTTTATTCTCGAACTCAACTGCTCCAGGTGTGCTTGACTGTTCCCAGTTGTAAGTAAATCCAAGAGTACATTATATATTTTTTTATTTCAACCACAGCCAATCACAGATGTACCTAGGTCTTCTTAAAAATCACTACCTAGTTTTAAGTATCTGTTTATTCACACCATCAAATGAAATCTATCATATTGTTTATACAACTCCTGTGCTTCATTTTAACTGCCTTTCATTTTCAAACCTTTCTCGTTCTGCTCCAGCCTTCTCATGTGTGCTGTTCCTGCTTGCATACAAATTGGTTAGAGTGTGGATTGTTGGTCACACCTTTGTGTTCTAGGCCAGACAGCATGCTAGATAGAGCGGCATTGCCAGGGTCCTGGGCTTGCCAAATATGGGCATTACTTGGATTGGTCGGATAGTATTAACGTGGCATCTGTGGCTGCCTTTGGTAGAAAGCATTACAGATTGCCAATCCACTCAACTCATGATTGTGGTTATGTCCTGAGCACTCTTACTGCCCAGTGTCCTGGGCACTCTTACTGTGGTAGGACTGGAAATCCTAATGAAAGATACATTTTCTCAATTAATGGCACTTTTCCCTCAAATGCCTTGGTGTTCTCCAACACATGCCAAAGGAGGAAATGGAAATGGTCACATGAATTATGTCCACAGATAGACAAAACCAGGAAATATGTCAATAAAACTGTTTCTGCATTTCTCAGAGACCAAAATATGGGCTCTATCTACAACAACAACTTGCGCTTTGACATGGATGGAATCTATAGATGTGATGGATTTCACTTCACAGACAAAGGCAACAGGGTGTTTCTCGGCAACTTGAACTACTGTATCCTGTTTTATGTGTAGTTATCATCCACATACAATAAACACATAGGCTCTTATCAGAGCCATCATATTTCCCAAACCCTGTTTCATTTTTTTTTAAAGAAATAAAAGCACATATTCAATGCACACCACCACATTTAAAATTCACAAGTACTTAAGTGATTCTGTCCATCACAATGGGTGTATCAATGTCTGAATTAGTCTGAGAGGGTGCATGAATGTTTAAGTAGGTCTGATAAAGGATGAAAGAGGTCTGAGGGAGTGCGTGTGAGTGGGCACATAAATCTTTGACTGAGAGACTAAATGGGTACATATGTGTCTGATTGGGTCTCGGAATGAGTCTGTGAGTGTCTGAGTGAGTCTGTGAGTGGGTGCATGAGTGTCTGACTGGGTCTTTGAGTGGGTGTATGAGTGTCTGAGTGAGACTGGGAGTTGATACGTGAGTGTCTAAGTGGGTATGAGAGTGGGTGCATGAGTGTCTGAGTGGGTCTGTGAGTGGTGCAAGAGTGTCTGAGTGAGTCTGTGAATGGGTGCATGAATGTCTGACTGGGTCTGGGAGTGGGTGTATAGGTAACTGAGTGGGTCTTTGAGTGGGTGTTTAAGTGTCTGGGTAGGTCTGTGAGTGGGTACTTGAGTGTCTGAGTGGGCCTGGGAGTGGGTGCATGAGTGTCTGCATAGCTCTGTGAGTGGGTGCATTTGTGAATGGGTGTATGAGTGTCTGAGTGGGTCTGTGAGTGGATGCATGAGTGTCTGACTGGGTCTGTGAGTGGGTGTATGAGTGTCTGAGCGGGTCTGTGAGTGTATGTGTGAGTGTCTGAGTGGGTCTATGAGTGGCTGCATGAGTGTCTGAGTGGGTCTGTGAGTGAGTGCATGTTACTGCAAATATTACATTGATATTATACATTGATTCTTAAGGATTGAGACTCTTTAAACCTTTAAGAGGTGATATCTCAACTTGTGCATATTGGATATTTGTTGTTTTTATCTTATTTTATTCAGATAAATATTATCTATTTTTCTAAATTTGTGTGGTGTATTTTTGTGGTGTTTTCACTGTGTTACTGTATGAGTTATTGCCCAAAATCTTTACACATTGCCTTTTAAGTTAAGCCTGTCTGCTCTGTGCCACGTTACAAAAGGGTGAGCACAGGATAATTGGGATTCTGTTATGACTTACCCTGACTAGGATTGTGGTCCCTGTTTGGACAAGGGCATATATCTCTGCCAACTAGAGACCAAATTTCTAACAAAGCCCTTTAAGGGCTATCTGGGACAGCAGGGGAAACCTCAAGGCCTTCCTCACTCCCCAGCAGTCCCACTGCTTCAGCGAGCAGGGAGCTGCTTTAAGTGGCAGCCCCTAAAGCAAGCCTTTCATCTCTGTTCCCTGCACACACACCTGCATGCAGGGAACAGAGATGAAAGCTCTGCTTTTTGACAGCGGGACCTGTTTGACAGGTCTCGGTGTCAGAAACCGGAGTGTTTGCTGTGGCTTGGCTGCAGCGTCGAAGCTGCATCCAAGCCAAAGCAAACAGCAATGTCCCGGGGGTGGGCACCTAGGATGTAGCAAGAGCCGACCCTTGGGAGTGGCGGGTCCCCAGGGCCATCAGTGGCTCTATGAGGGGTGCCGCACGGCCCCCCTCCAAACAATAATGCCTCAGGGAGGTGGTGGTCCCCGAGGCTAAGAGGGTCCGAAATGGACCCCCTATCATTATTTTGTATATAGCCCTTAGTAGGTGGTGGTCCCCGTGGCTGTGGAGGAGGGCCAATGGGCCTCTCCCACACAATTCACACACTTTGCTCTGGGGAAGTGATGCTCCCCAGGAGGAAGGGGGCAGCCGGCCCCAGCATAAATTACATTAATCGCCCCGGGGAGGTGGTGGTCCCTGGGGCTGTGGGAGGTCAGGAGGCCCCACCTATGAAAATGAAAACAGGGCCCCCCAAACCTGGCCCACCTGGGGGCTTATTTAAAAACAAGCATGGGAGCCTGCCTTGTTTTTTTAACATTTTACTGCAGATTTGCGACCACGTCGTAATTCTGCAGTCAAAATAAAAAATAAATGCTTTTTAGGACGGTGGGGGGTCCGCTTGGGACTCTAGCACCAGAGCAAAGTGTGTTTATACCCTGGCCACTTCTGTATTTTGATTTCTTTTTTTCTGGGACTCGGCTGAATCAGATCTCAGCACGCGATCGCGAGGTGTTGCAAATCCTTCACATTCCTACATATACAAATTTGGATTTCCTTAAACTTCTCAAAAACTGCTGAACGGATTTACACTAAATAAAAGGGCTCTTTCTGGACCAGGAGCTACCTTTCTGCCAAATTTGGTGTAATTCCTTCCATGGGAATTCACATTGGAAACACTCTAAATTTCATCCCTCTTTATCTCGGCCTCTGCTTGCTGGATCACCCCATAACTTTCCAGACAGCAGCTCGCATGGCTGTTGAATTTTTGGGAAAATTTAATGAAGATTCGTCAAGTGGGGCCCAAGATATAGGCAAGCAAATCACAGCTTTTTCTATAGAAACTAGGTCCTAACGATAACTACCTAGTGGCAACTGCCACGAGGTAACATAATCACTGAAAAAAACAAAGGTTACAGGGATGTTATAGTTAGGCTCACATTTCACTTGTACAAAACCCATAACCCACTCATGCACCCATTCACTCATCCATACAACCTACATACAAATATACAAACAGTCACACAGCTACACACATAATGTATGTTAGAAGTGGTATCACAAATTAATGGTACACCTAGGATACTAAATTTAGCTTTGTAGAAGCTTAGTATTTAAGAATCATATAGTCTTACAAAATGCTTAGTCTCACTGGATGATGTCATGAATGATGTCATCAGTGAAATCATTTGAGATGTCATCAGTGATGTCACTGAAAATGTTATGAGTGATGTAATTTGTGATTTCATATGCAGTGCAATGTGAGGGCATAAGTTATAGTTAGCTCAGGTAACTGTAAATGCTGACTTTCTATGGTTTTGTACGACTGAAATGTGAGCCTATCTATAACGTCTCTGTAACCTTTTGTTTTTTTCAGTGAATAAATATATACAAATATCTATAGATATCTATACACACACACACACACACAGCCACTGGGGAGAAAAAACTCTGGGCAGAAGGAGAGAAATATATATGTCTATATTTATACATAGATATAATATCAAGCATTAAGCATACAATACGATTAGGAGTATATATGCCCTATAAGTGAAACTGAAAATTTAGTCACATATTGAGCAAACAAAGCACTAATTTAGACGTCTGTTACAAATTGGGTTTCTTGCTGACAAAGGTATGCACCCTGTCCAAGCAGGAACCACAATCCTAGGCAAGCTAAGTCACAAATGCTGTGCTCACACCCTAGTAGCCTGGCACAGAGGCTTGACTTAAGAGGCAATAGGTTAACAATTTGTACAACACTTCAAACAGTAAAACAGTGAAACTATCATTTAAGAAGAAACCACACCTGGTTAAAACAATAGAGTTTAATTTATTAAACCCAGTAAGACCAAATCAACAAAGATCTAATGAGCGGAACTTGAGATATGAATTTTAAAGATAAACTGAACTGTAGTGCTTAAAAGCATAAAGCGCCAGCTGGGGCTATCTGGTTGCCCTGGCTGGGCTAAATCTGAAAAGTCAGGCTGAATGCGATGGAGTGCAGGTCGGATACAGTGACCAGCCTTGGCTTGCTGGAAAGTACCTTGTTTGCGTCGACATCGAACAAGATATGAGGAACAAAGGAGATGTTGCGTAGTCATTAATCCTTGGGATGGAGGCGATGCGTTGGCTCCAAGCTGCACAAAGTCGAAGATACGTTGGAAATGGCGTTGATGTGCCGTACAGTCAGCGATGTGTTGCACTAGATCCTTGCAGCAGCGTCATTGCATTGGTGTAAATGGAGATGCACTGGCTCCAAGCAGTGCGATGACATTGATGCATTGATTCTTGGCTAGAGCAGCACTTTATACCCACTTCCAATGGCCCAGGATTGGATTGGCATCACTTGGCACAGCATGTCTCACAGCTGGTAGAGTCTAGGTGCTGTAGGTGATGAGTTGGAGTACCTGAGACTTTAGAAAACAGGAGGCAAGCCAGCAAGCCCATGGGGTCCGAATGATGATGGCCAATCAGTCACCCCACCCCGAACGTATATTGGAGACAGGCTGCAGGCACAGAGGTCTAAGAGCAGGAAAATGACAACTTTTTTAAAGTGGCATTTTCTGAATTTTAACACTAAATCCGATTTTATCATTAAAGAGGATTTATCATTACGTTATATTTCCATAGGTACTAAACATGAGAGATCTATCCCTTCTCAATCAGGAATTACAACTTTGCTTTTGCCCTCTTGTAGCTGGTCTTGTGGGTATGATGTCTTGGGACTAACGCTTGGAAGCCCTATTGTCTGGGCAGCTATGAGCTTTACAAAACCTCTAACATAACATACTAAATGTAATAAGGAATCCTCAATGTTATCCCATGGGAGGGGTAGGGCTCACAGCAGTGAAAAATGAATTTGAGAGTTTTTCCCAACTTGGACATATAAAACTTAAAAATATATCTCCTGCCTTTTAACTTCATAGCACCCTGCCTAATGGGATGCCAGGGCCTACCTTAGGGGTGACTTTTTTTTATTTAATAGTCTTTATTAAACTTTTACAGAATAAATAATACATGCCATGACTGCCCCCACAACTGCCCCCTCCCCCCTCTGCTCTTGAAAGCAGTTTTTTAACTCCTCGAAGCCAGGAAATGTTCGGCTGCTCCGCCCCACCCTGCCCAATTCCCATATCATCACATTACTGAAAGTCTCTGTGGTGTCCCATGTCTGCAGCAGTCCCTTTTAGCTGGTCTACAGTAGGCATGCAAGTCCAAGGGTGCTGTTTAAGATCATATCCCAGTCTCTTGCTATTCACTCCTACTCCTGTGTCTAGGCCGCCCTGATATCTCACTCAGACCGCCTATGTTGGGTCATCCTCGGGGTGTCTGCCAGTATAGCGGCCCAAGCTTACAAGTTGTCCTCCAGCTTTTGACTGGTATGCTTCTTCAGGATCTCTTCCGCTACCACCCATTCAGCCATGTCCCTAAGCCAGTCCCCGCATCTCGGGGGCTCTATACCTACCACATTATTGCTATGTAATGTTCTGCCAGCAGTAGACCTAATAGCATAAATTTCCTCCCAAGTTTCCTATTTTTGGGCTGGGGGATTAGTCCCAAGACCTTTTGTATTTTGTAGTATGTTGCACTGCCCAATCCAGGAGGTGGCTATATTAATTGCCTCCAGCACCTTCTGCCAGTAGGTCGTCAGGGACGGGCAGTGCTGCTCTACATGTAGGAGGTCTGTTGCGGAGCTCCCTCATCGGGCGCAGCAATCAGGTCAGGCACTATATATAGCATGTTTGGTTTTTGGGGAAGGTATATCTAATGCACATAATTGTACTGTATCAATTTAAATCTTTGGAGCTGACGGTCTTTATCCACTCGTGCACCCATTCCCATTTTCTATCAGTCATGGGTTACACCTCCTCCCATTTTGCATGTATGTGAAGTGTCGGTCCCGGGAGGTCAACCCGAAGTGCCTGGTATATGTTGGATATCAATTTACATCCCCCTGCCATGGCCAGTATCGCTGTCAGTGTATGGGAGTGAGGTGGCACCTCTGAGAAGCCTGGGTATTGGTTTTGCGCCGTCTCAAAAATCTTTGTGTATTGTAAATATTGACCTGTCCCCAGTGCGGAGGATGTTGTAGCATCCTCTTTTATAATAAACAGTCCATCAAGATACAGATTATTCAGGGTATTGCAGCACCCATCGTTCCATTTTTGTACCAACATAGCGCCTGATTTTGATATTAGCGGACAGGTTACCCTGTCACAACGGTGACAGACATCCCGTGGGTTGAAATCTAAATCCCATTATCCTATGGGATTTAGATTTCAGCAGACGGGTTCTCCATCACCGTTGGTATGGAGTAACTTGTCCGTCAATATCTAAATCAGGCCCATAGTCTCGGCTATCTTAAGGAACGGCTGTAGGGACCACAGTGCCAAATCCGGCAAATCAGGGGCTCGTCGTATCACTCTTGCCACCATCGTCTCCCACACCCTACACAGCTGGCTTATTATATAGGGTGTGCTCACAGGTGCCCTCGCCCCCCATTAGTAGAACAGTCTAGCACTTCTCACCATGGGTACCATGCAGTGCCCCTTCCCCCAAACCATGCAGTTCCCTTTTTCCCACTTGTTGCCGGGGTCCAGACAATTTATAGCATGTTGCAAGTGTGCTGCCATGTAGTACAGCTCAATGTTAGGGACTTCTAGGCACACTATTCCCTGTGTCCTTTTGAGCATGGCAGTCTGATTCACTTCCGCCTGTTCACCCACAGCAAATCAGTGATGAGGCCATCTCTTTCTTTGAAGTATTATCGGGATACCTCATACAAAGTGACCGGTAGGCCATATAAGCACCGGGGAGCAGGCTCATTTTCACCAGGCTACCTTGGTCATCAAAGACAGAGGAAGTTCCCTTCAGAACCAGACCAAAGCCCACAACCCCGACACAACCATGCCAAGGTCCAGAAACATCTGCTCTAGGTGGGCAATTCTGATCCCCAAGTATCCCAAACTATCTGATCTCCAGCGGAGCCCCATGTCTGGGAGCATTCCAGGCGGAATCCCTACTGGCTTCCTCAGCAGGAACAGTTTGATTTCTGCCAGTTGACATGTATTCCCATTACTTCCCCAAACACTCCCAACACATTCAAGAGTATGGGTACAGAATACTGCCTCAAATAGACCAGTGCATCATCAGCGTATAAGGACACCACATGCGTGGATTTCCCCAGCACAGTCCCTTAGGGGCTAAGCACTCTGTGCAGCCCTTTTGACAATGGCTCCATTGCCAGAGTGAACAGGAGTCGTGACAGAGGGTACCCGTGCCTAGTGCCTCTATGCAGCCGAAATCTATCCAAGACCACCCTATCCATCCGCACTCTGCCACCAGGGGTGGTGTAAAGTAGTTAAATTAACTGCACAAACCAGGGACCCAGCCTACTTTCTCAAGTACCTGCAATAGATAGTCCCAATCCACAGAGTCAAATGCTTGTTCAGTGTCAAGGAACGCCAGGGCATATGTATCACCCTGCAGCCATGTCATATGACATACATGCAATAGCTGCCACAAATCATGAAGGGTGCTCTTCCTACGGACAAATTCACTCTGGTCGTCATGGACCAAGGTCGGGAGGTGGGGCAACAGTCGCACTGTCAATATACCACTAAGGATTTTAACATCTACATTTAACAGCAAGAGATGTATATAGGAGTATGCCATTTTTGGGTTCCTGCTCGACTTCTGCACAGTTACAATCATCGCTTCATGCATGGTGTTTGGAAGCCTCCCTCTTTGAAGCAGCAAAACATTCTACAGGGAAGCCATCGCTCTCCAGGTTTTTGCCATTTTCAACCTCCCGATCACCACAAGAATCTCTTTGCATGATATAGGCCCACCCATAGAATAATGATCACTCATCATAAGGCACAGGAGCTCAATCTCAGCAAGGTATTCGGCACCCCGTGCTATTGGTCTGCGTTGCGTTCGTCCTGCACAAATGGGAATGAAACATCCTTTTACAGCCAGCTAGGTGCTAACCAAGACCCCCCTTGTATCATATCGCCAGTACAGGGGTATGTTGTTCATCCTGGTGAGCCAACCAATTGAGTCGCACACCTATCTTGTCCCCCTCTGCATGTAATCTCTGGCGGTATGTTAGAAGTCGGATCTTTAGTTGGCAGAGGTTTGAACTGTCCAAGTAGGGACCACAATCCTAGTCATGGCGAGTAAGATACACACTAAAGGCCAGATTTAAGAAGCTCTTAGCGCCACCTAGTCATGGCGAGTAAGATACACACTAAGAGACAAATTTAAGAAGCGCTTAGCACCACCTTACACCACATTAGTGTAATTTTTTTACGCTAATGTGGCGTTAGGATGGCAAAAATCCCACGCCATATTTTGGGCCACTTTGTAAACCCTTGCACCACATTATGGCCCTCATTCTGACCTTGGCGGGCGGCGGAGGCCGCCCGCCAAAGTCCCGCCGTCAGGTTACCGTTCCGCGGTCGAAAGACCGCGGCGGTAATTCTGACTTTCCCGCTGGGCTGGCGGGCGGTCTCGTTCAGACCGCCAGCCAGCCCAGCGGGAAAGAGGCTTCCACGATGAAGCCGGCTCGGAATCGAGCCGGCGGAGTGGAAGCTGTGCGACGGGTGCAGTTGCACCCGTCGCGTATTTCACTGTCTGCGCAGCAGACAGTGAAATACATGTAGGGGCCCTCTTACGGGGGCCCCTGCAATGCCCATGCCAGTGGCATGGGCACTGCAGGGGCCCCCAGGGGCCCCGCGACCCCCCCTACCGCCATCCGGATCTCGGCGGTCCGACCGCCGGGATCTGGATGGCGGTAGGGGGGGTCAGAATCCCCGCGGCGGTGCAGCAAGCTGCGCCGCCGCGGAGGATTCAATGGGGCCGCGGTACACTGGCGGGACCCCGCCAGTGGTGCCGGTCCGACCGCGGCTTTACCGCCGCGGTCGGAATCCCCATTGAAGCACCGCCGGCTTGTCGGCGGTGCTCCCGCGGTCCTCCGCCCTGGCGGTCAAAGACCGCCAGGGTCAGAATGAGGGCCTATGTCTGCGCCAGGCATAATGTATGCCAGGGGGGCATTCCGGCATTAGGAGGTCCAGAACAATGGTGCAGTGCAATCTATGAGATTCCACTGTGCCATTTCTAGCGTCACTTTTAATGCCTGCCGAAGGCAGGTGTTAAAATGAGGCTCCCATTGTTTTCAGTGGGCCTCCTGTCACTTTGTATGATTAGTGTCAATACTTTTGGAGCTACTACTGCAAAGCGCCAAACTAGCATCAAAATGTATGACGCTAGTTCCCTAACGTGTGCCATGGTGTGCCATATCACAAATACCGTGCACACATGGTGTCGTTAGGGGGGCGCATTGCAGCACAAGAAAAGTGGTGCATCCTGACATGATGCGCCACTTATCGTAAATTTGCCCCTAAAACTTTACCTGTGCTCACCCTCTGGTAGCTTGGCACAGAGCAGTCAGGTTAAACATAGTGACATAGTGAAGACACCACAAAAGGACTCCACACCACTTTAGAAAAATAGCCAATATTTATCTGAGTCAAACAAAACCAAAACAGAAAAATCAAGCCAAGTTATGAATTTTAAAAGATTAAATCAAAATGCTGTGCTTAGAAGGCAATAGCTCCCACCTGGGGCTATTTAGTCACATTGGACTGGGGCAAATCCAAAAGTTCAGTCCGACTGTGGTAGAGTGCGGGCTGGGTACAGGAGTCACGCAGACCCAGTGACAATCACTTGGTTGCGTCAAGGCTTGGTGACGATGCATTAATCCAAGGAAGGGATGCGTCCTGCTTGCAGGTGGTGTGTTGTTTCCTCATCAGGCAACAGCGGTGATGCATCGAGGTCCAGAAGCGAGAAGTACTGGTTCCGATGTGTTGGTGCTGCATCGGCCAAGCTGGGTCTGTGTTGTAAGTCAGTGTTATTGAGTCACGCAGTTGGCGTGCGGTGTCTGTGGCTTCAGTGCAGGCAGTGGCAAAAGCGGTGTTTCTGTATCGGGATGCGTCAGTTCCAAGTGACGCGCCGGTGTTGCTGCATCAGTTCTTGTGTGGCAGCAACCTACTCACCTCCAAGGGCCTGGGGCTGGATTTGACACCACTTGACAGAGCAGGACTCACAGCAGAGGAGTCCAGGTCCTGGTAGCAAGATGCGGTTTTGAAGTGCCCCAATTCCCCTTTAGCCCAGTTCTGTCTGCCAGGAGGTCTGTGGGGGGAGGGGTTATCAGTCCTTTGTGTGGGGACAGGCCACTACTCTTTGAAGTGTAAGTGAGAACCACTCCACCTTCCTGCCCAGAAAGACCCATCAGTATGCAGATGGAATGCAGGGGCTGTTGAGTGTCCTGTATTTATGGCTGTCGGTATGGAATGCACAAAGGTATCTGTCACCTAACCTTACAAAGACCAGACGTGAATTGGAGGCAGGCTAAAGCAGAAGATGGTTAAAGTAGGAAAATGCCAACTTTCTAACTGTGGAATTTCCAGACCTGCAATTTAAAAAACACCTTTACCACAAGATGTGTTTTCAAATTGTGAGTCCAGAGACACCAAACGCCATTTTTCTTGTTTTCCCAATTAGAAATTACACTTAACAGATGTCTTAAGGCACTCCCCATACTAGCCTATGGGAGAGATAGTTCTTGCAATAGTGAAAAACAAATTTAAACGTTTTTCACTACCTGGACACGTTAAAGTTAAAAGTATATGGCCAACGTTTTTAAATACACTGCACCCTGCCCTTGGGACTAACCAGGGCCTATCTTATGGGTGTCTTAAATGTAATAAAAAGGATGGTTTAGGCCTGGTAAAAGGATTCACTTGTCAGGTCAATATGGCAGTTTAAACTGCGCAAACAGGCTTTGCAATGGCAGACCTGAGGCATGTTTAAAAAGGCAACAGTAGAGGGTGGCACAACCAGTGCTGCAGGGCCACTAGTAGCATTTGTCTGTCTTACATGCCCATGGCACACACAGTGCACTTTACTAGGGACTCACTAGTAAATCAAATATGAAATCATGGAGAAGCTAATTATACCATGTTTTAGACACTGAGCACATGCACTTTAGCACTGGTCAGCAGTGAAACAGCGCACAGATTCCTAAAGCCAAGAAAAACATGGTCAGCAAAAGAGGATGAGGAAGGCAAAAAGTCTGTAACCTGGAAGAATTGGTTGGAACTGGGCCATTTCCAACATGGTGGGTCATCTATGTATGCTTCTTTAGTCTGCGCCAGTCCTCCAATAGATTCCTACGGCCATTCCAGAAGTCTATGAGGTTTAATTGGTGAATCTATGGCACCCAGACTCTCCTCATGTTTGCTCAAGTCACGTTCTAACTGGTGCCTGACGCCGTTCACAGTTTTGAGGCACTCGCCATGGAAGACCACCTCCATTGCATCCCAGTCCACTGCCCTACTGCCCGTACTTCCCTAGTTCTCGTCAAAATAATGCATCAGTGCCTCCTCTACAGTCTCCACAAACGGAGGTGGGGGATCTGTCTGTGCCTCTGCGTGGAGCAACCACCGCACGACTGCCAGTCACCCACGTCCCCACCCCAAAGCCAATATAAACCGGTGAGTTGTCCAACAGATATCTGGCTAAACTGGATATCTCTGCCACCCCCTGCGTCATACTGGCAGACACAAGGCAAGGTGGTCCCCGCAGCAGGTGTGTAGCAAGAGCATACCCTATTTCTCAAATGCCTTTCATGCCATATATCAATCAAGCTGAGGCCCTGTAGTGTGTCTTGTAGTGCCCAAGTCATTATCAGTTTAGCGGGGACTCTGGATGCCTCGTGATCAATCTCCCCCTTTAAGACTCTATTACAGTCACCAACCATTATAATTCCACCTTTAAATATCTCGAGGCAGCTGTCATTAACCCTGCACAACAGTGTGGACAGTCATTGTTAGGAGCATAAACATTCAACATTCATACTTCTCTACCATCCGGAGCCCCAAACAGCATCACATATCTCCCTTCCGGATCAAGCACATGGCCTTCGGGTTGAAAGGGGACCCCCGGGGCCACCCCAATCAATGCGCCCTGGGTGTTCTCAGACTAGGAGAGGCATACAGTTGTCTCCTTAATCTCTTCCACAGACTGGGGACACACTCCCCCCAAGACAGGAATTTTCTGCAGGAAGGCTATGAACACCCTATATCGCTTCAGATATGCATACACTGTGCCATGTTTCTCTTAGTTAGCCAGTTCTCTGACATTCCATGTTATGGGTTAAATCAAGTCACCTGCCATAACCGTTCACTACTAGTTTGGCTCAGAATGTGCTCAACCTTGCCCCCCCCCCCCCCCCACATCCATCCTCTCTCCCAGATCCAACAAAGGGCAGGACCAGGACCATACATTACTAGAGCAGCATACAATTCCCTGGAACAACCAACAGTTAGGAACAAAACACCCCTCCTAACTCCCCTCGCCCCTATGGCAGCTTTACCAAATCTCCCAGTTTAGCAACTAGCAGACTGGGAACTAGCACCACCCGGCCGATTCCCGTATATCAAGAAAAAAAAAATTCTTTATTAATCAGAACGTTGCTTCCCTGGACGGCAGGGCCCAGAAGGAGCCGTGAGGCCAAAGCACTTGAACTTCTACCCCCTGCATCCACACACGTCTTCCTGTTTCCTCCTATTGGCATATGTAACGGTTTAGGAAAAATACTTGAGGTGTAGCCCAGTGAGGCTGCCCACCCCCCCCCCACTGCCCAGGAGCCATACCAGCTTGAAGCCCATCACCTTGAAGTCCTCTGTCCAAGAGTCACCAGGAGAGGTTCTCAGCTTTATCAGTGTGATGCAGCATCTGCCCTCCCAGTCTCTTATCTATGGTGCAATGTTCATACAAACTGGATGACAGTCTCAATTCAGGATGGTGCAACATCTGTACTTTCACTGCCCATTCCAGGATCACTCCGTCGTCTCTGAAACGATTCCCTTGAGTTTGGCACAACATCAAGGCCCATTAGGGTACCATCCAGGCAGACCATGATTCTTCCCATCCTGCGTGTGTCATCCAGAATCTTTGTGTGGGCACTCCTCTTTCATAGGTGGGTGGAGTGCCTCTGTGTATTTGAGGTAGGTGATCTTCTCTCTGCAGGACACTCCATCAGTCTATCAAACCAGTCGCTGGCCTCCTCTGGCGTGGTTAAAGTTCTTCATACGCTTTTTGACAAAAGGAAAGTTTTTTGTTGGTTCTGTACCTTTTGTGTAAAATCCAGGAAAACCGACATCAGATTCCCTCTGAACTGCGGTTGGCCCTGCATACAAATGTGTTGCAGTATGGCTTCTCAGTCCGAGAATTTAAACAGAAATGCGATCAGGGCCCTTGGTGGGGCTTCTTATTTTGGCAAGGGAACCTGCGCCCAATGGGGTTGCTCGATTTCAGAGGTACTTAGATAGCTCCTTAGGGTGCAGGGTATTAGGGTATTAGCAATCCAGTCCTCTAGGAACAGGTCTGCCAACTGCCCCTCTGCTTCTCCGGGAACCCAACAAATCTTAGATTTATTCTTCAGGACTGCCTCTCTGCATCCTCGATCCTTTCGTCCAGCCGGGCCATCAACTTCTGTAGAGTTGACACAGTGTCAATGATAGTGCGCACCTTTTGTTGGAGGTCCACCACATTTTTCTCTATTGTGATTACCCAGTCTGCCACCCTCCACAGGTGTACTCTCAGGAGGTTGACCTCCTCACCAAGTAAATCTTGGTAACCAATTCCTACCGGGAGCCTTATATTAACGTCATCAAGTCTGCAAGTGTTGGTGCAGAGTCCATAGGCTCCCCACATCTAACCCTCCGGTCCTTGGCTGCATCCTCTCTCACTGCAACCTCAAGGTGCATTTTGTGTGTGTAGTTAATGATTTAGTTAGCCTTGTCTGAATTGGTGGATTTTTCCTTCCCCATGATGTCCATTGCTCAAGCAGAAATCACAGTGGGGGGTCCCCTAAAGCACCTTGGATGCAGTTGTCCTCCCACAGAGACTCCAAAGGGGTAGGGGCCCCACCAGTTCCACCAGTCTGTGCCTCCTGGCCAAAGCACCCCACAAGAGGATGGGTCCTGTGCACCACTGTGGGTGTTTCCCCACAAGAACCAGTCAGGTATCAACAGTCCCTCTCCAGCCCAGAGTCACTTGCGGTGTCTGTTTTCCTAGTGTTTGCCTCAGTGGGGTCTAGTCTTCAGGGCCATAGCCCGCACTTTCCAATGGTTTCTGTCAGTATTCTACCTTCTACTCCCCCACCAGACCTCTCCGCTCAACAAGCACTAGCCACCATACCCCGCATACGGAAGACCTCGGCTGGTGGGAGATCCTTTGCCTACCTCACAGCAAAGAGCTGGAACACCCTACCCCTGCACCTCAGGCAGTCACCATTGCTACCCCAATTCAGGAAGGACCTTAAAACCTGGCTCTTCTACTGAAGCTCAGAGGACAAACCCCCTTAGCGCCTTGAGACCGTTACGGGTGAGTAGTTGCGTTTAGAAACTCTGATTGATTGATTGTATGTCTCCTCCAGGCTACATTATTCTTAGGCCCCATGGCAGGGGCTCGCCTCAATTTTCCTCCTGGCTTCAGCCAAACTGCCACCAGCTGGGGCCCAGCAGTAACTTGGGCTTGCAAACCCACCACCCACTGGCATCTCCACGTGCAGTCCAAGGGACGGCATGTCAATTGGCTTCTCTTTAACTCAAGGCCCGACCCGGCCTCGCTTACCGCTGAGTAGGCCCACCGGAGGGAGCATAGTCAGTGCGTCTTCCTAGCCAGGTGTGGGTCCACCGGGCTTTGATTTGTTGTCTGCCCCGTCTCACACCACTGGGACAGGCAGGAGAAAGGGCAAATGAACTGTATCTCCTGACCTTTTATGGGCCGCCAAAAGCATTCAAGCCCAGAGGTCTCACACTCAGCCCAGTCGGTACGCATTGAGGACCGTCGATGCTCTGGCCCTCGTCCAGGCAGTGCAGTTTCTGAGTCTGGCTCAGGGTCATAGAGAAGAGCCCGCCCCCTGACTCCAGGGCTCTCCTCCCGGTGCACTCAGGGGCCGCATGCAAGCTTTCTTCCTCACGGCTCTGCCAGTCTGACGGGCCCACTCTGATCCGGCTCCATGGGCATCCTCAACTATTTGCAGTACCTCCAAAAGTCTGTTCCTGTACTCCGCTCAGTTTAAGGTGTGTGGGGTCTGACACACCACATAACACCAGATGTTAGAAGGATTTTGTGATTGCCAGCAGGAGCTCCTCAAGGACTGTCTAGTCAGCCATGATGCCTGGCCACGCCCCCTAGGGGGAACATATATGTAATAAAAGGGGAGTTTAAGGCTTGGCAAGGGGTTTAAAATGGCAAGTTGACATAACAGTGTAAAATTGCATGCAGGGTGCAATGGCAGGCCTGGGACATGTTTTAAAGTGCTATTTAAGTGGGTGGCACAAGCAGTGCTGCAGGCGCACTGATAGCATTTAATTTACCGGCCCTGGGCACATATAGTGCACTTTACTAGAGACTTATAAGTAATTTGAATATCCTAATTAGGTATATACCAATCAAATCATGTTGGAGAGAGCACAAGCACTTTAGCACTGTTTTTCAGAGTTCTAAGGCCAACAACAAAATAAATCAGCACAAATCGGAGGGAAAAGGGCAAAAGGTTTGGGGGTGACCCTGCAGAGAGGGCCATTTCCTATACGACCCCCCTCCAGCCTAAAGCCAGGGGAGAGTAATCAATACCTTGATAGACTTCCCTGTTTAGGCGACACAATAGCTCTCTGCTGCAGGGGCACTTGTCAGTTCTATGCCTCTGTGAACTCAGTGGGATCCCTCTGTTTAAACTCTCCTGAGCCACTGGACTGACCCATGGGGAACCCTTCTCCTCACCTGTGGACCCCATCTGTGCAGCATGACCAACAAGGTGATGTTGTCCATTCCACCCCATGGAATCAACTTCCGTCCCCAACCCAAGGAAATCTTCACCCACAAGGACAGCAACCAATAGACACCACTGACAGCTGGCAGAGTCAAGAGACAGGCTCCATGCCATCCAGGATCTCTGACATCTGTGGTCTCTACGAGTGGGGGACAATAGCCCCAGGTGTTTTGCACCCTTTTTCCAATCTACCTCACACCATTTCAGGGGTGGTAGCCTGAAACTGGTCCTTCAACCATGGGTTGGTACCCTCAGCTGAATAGGGGTCAGGGCTGAGTCCTACCTCACCTTGGCCCCTAGATCTGGGCTACCATACCCTCTTGTGGGGAGTGGTATTTCCAGAAAACTGTCAGGGGGCTGTTAGTGGTCACAACAGCTCCCCCGCCCCCGTTCTCCAGCCACCAGGGGTAACTCAATCCCTAGAATGAAGTCTGTGGGTATTTGGGGCTAACTATGCCCCTCCTCTGGGTCACCTCCCCAACTCACTCCAGGGATACCAGGGCCAATGGGCAGAAAACGTCCTGCCCATGGGCTGGACTCACTCTACACACCTGGCCAATGTACTGCTCTAGGGAAACTAAATTTTTCACTATCATGGTGTGACAAGAACCGGTGTCCCTCAGAGCAGTGACGGGACCCCATTCACCTACACCTGGTAGAAGTGACGACTCCCACCCTCAAGGATCACAAGCTCACTCTTTCAGTCTATCTACCAACTAAGGGAGATCTTGGCATGGTCTATGACCTGCCCCTAGGAACTACTTGGCCCTAAGGCAACATTGGCCACCCCTGTAGAAGTCCCACCACTGGGTGGTTTCTTTGGCCAGAAAGAACCCCTTGCTTGTGCCCTAGCTGGGAACAATCAAAGAAGCAGGGTTGGAAATGATGTGCCCTGGTCCACCACCCACCAGACCCTCCCTCTCCTTCTCAGAAGGGACATGGAAACTCTTTCCTTCCTCCTTAACCTGAGACTTATCTGGGTCTCTGTAACAAGCCACTCACATGATCTCTAGGCATTCTGAAGGGGTGATGTGGGACCCGACTCCCTCTGAGGTCTGCTTCCCATCAGCTGTTTTAATGCAGCTCCGAAAGGACTCCCCAAAAGGGAAGGAGGTAGGTAGAGAGAGAAAAAGAAGACAAACCACTTAGGTTCTGCATACGACTCCTTGTACTGGGTTCTGGAAGTCAGGAATATGTTCACAGGGAAACTGGCGCTGGCAGATACCGGAAATTGAGAGCAGGTGCTTGAGTCAAGAGTGTAGGTAGGTTTTATCTGTAGAAGACAGCAGGAACTAATAAAACATTCAAAAAAGTTGTTTACGTACCCTGCATTAATAACAAGAAGTATTTGGAAAATATACAGTGGTTCCCCCAATGAGTTGCATATAATTCAGTGCTTGCACAACAGCTCTAAGACAGTCTTGATTGTACATAAATCACTATTGTCACAACAATCCTGCTGACTCACAAGTTCACTTTTACTGGTTAGGATCACAAGTTCACTTTCACCTAGGTTAGGATTTCAAGCTCACTTTCACTCGGTTACGATTAATCAACACACACACTGTAACAGACTGCACACAGTACTATGAGTAGTTAGATGAAAAAACGTTATTAGTACGATATGACATGTTAGGCAACAATGCAGTTAGTAATACAGTACAAAATATACCACTGCCCATCAATTACCACAGTGCAAACTTGTCCGTGTGGAGCATTCAGCTCAAGTATTTAAATGAGCAGGGATTCCCTTTTAAAAGCACAAACAGTTTAGTGCGCAAATAAGTTCAGTCTTTTAGCCAAGGTTTGTAAAGTCATAAGACCACACTGGCGTGAAAAATCCAAGGAAAACCACAACACACTAAAATGTTCTTCTATAAATTCCTTCTGTCCTGGAGTCTTTGAGGGAACTCGGAATGTAGTGCCAAAAATACCAGAACATGATTTCCTTTCTTTTTTGAAGGGCTGGAAATGATAAGAAAGGCGGGACTCTGTTCGGGTGCAGGACTTGGAGCAGATCGCAAGCTGGAGCTGGAACTAGGTGAGTGCTGAAGTCCGACGATGCCAATCACAGGACCTTCAGTGGGGAGTTTTAAATACCTGTGGTTAAACGCTATATGTATAGGCTGTGGCGCTGCTGCCTGTAAAACTGCTGCAACAAAAAAGGATGATGGATGGAGTGCTGAAACCTATCAGACACTCACCCCCAGTCACAGATCTGGTTGAAATCAATAGTTTTTTTGCTCATTAGGTCACCCCATTTTGGACCCAACCATATGCAAATCAGTTTGAACATGCTCCCCATGGGAACAGTCCAGCCCGAACTGCCAGGCCAGGTCCTCCCTGGACCAGAAACAAGCACCCTGGGACCAGTTTCCTGTTATCACCAGGGATACAACACTCGGACCAAGATCAACCGCATGGGAAGTTTGTGGCTGCTCCTGATCTCTGTCTATACCTCTCAGGGGTTAACCCAAACATATTGATGAGTATGGCCTTGATAGGGGTGTATTGTGTCTGGTCCTCTACCTCTAGGGTCAGGAGTGTGTCCCTCACCAATGTAGGCATTTACCTCTACAAGCTACCACCCAGTACTCCTCAGGAAACTTGTGCACAGCTAAAGAAATCTCATAGGCTGAGTACCACTTATCAATGTCACCTTCCACCACTTAACTGGGTACCAAATATTTTGAGATGTGAACCTTCCCTTCTCCAGTGAACACTGCAGGTACACTGCCACCATTGCTGCTGGACTCCATTTGCATGGCTTTGAGGTCCAGCTGCCTGAAGCTCAGCTCATGAGCCATTCGCTTTTCCTCTACAGTTTGCTCTTATTCCAAATCATTTTGGCTAGCTCTAGCTTAAACTTTCTCTCCTCCCTCCTGTCCTCTGGGAACAGGCCTCTGGATGACACACTGCTGCCTTCTCTGGGTAGAATAAACTGAATTGTAGTGCTTAAAAGCATAAAGCGCCAACCGGGGCTATCAGGTTGGGCTAGACTGGGTCAAATCTGAAAAGTCAAGCCAAATGCAATGGAGCGCAGGTCGGACACAGGGACCAGCCGTGTCCTGCTAAAAAAGTACCTTGTTTGCGTCAACAACAAAGGAGATGCAAGGAGCAGAGGAGGTGACGCGTCGATGTTGATCCTTGTGACAGAGGCAATGTATCGGCTCTGAACCACGCAAAGCCGGAGATGCGTCAGAAATGAAGTTGATGTGCCGCGCAGTCTGCGATGCTTTGCACTTGATCCTTTCATCAGTGGCGATACATCGGCATTGATGGAGATGCGCTGGTTTGAAGTTGTGTAACATTATCAATAAGTTGATTCTTGGCTGGAGAAGCACTTTATACACACTTCTAAGGGCCCAGGACTGGATTTGCACCATTTGGCATGGCATGACTCACAGTTGGCAGAGTCCAGGTGCTGCAGGTGAGAGGTGGAAGACTTTTATGTTTCTGAGACCTCAGAAAACGGGAGACAACCCATCAAGCCCTTGGAGTCACTGTGGTTCTGGATTCAAGTGATGTAGGTCCAGTCCTTCTCACCCAAGTAAGGGAGGCAGCAGGCAGCAGATCAGCAAAGCACGAAAGCACTCCATCCAGAGCAGAAGTCCAGCAGAGTGGCAGTCCTTGTAGCACCACAGCAGTCCTTCTTCCTGACAGAGTATCCACAGGTCCAGAAGTGTAATAGGCTGGTAGGGTCAGAAGCCCAGTTGTTATATCCAAAGGTGCTGTTAATGTGGAGGAGACTTCAAAGAAGGGTTTTGAAGTGCACAATGATCGTCGCTGTCTCCTCTTGCTCCAGACTCACTTCAGGGGGTTAAGCAGTCAATGTGTGTGGGGACAGGACACAGCCTATTCAGGTATAAGTTGAGGCTGTACCCAGCTCCTCCCTCCCATCCTGCCCACGATGGCCCATCAGAATGTTGATGGCTCATCAATCACACCCAAGATTTCTTTGTGTGTGACTGCCTAGAGGGAATGCAAAAAGCCCAGCTGGCACCCCACCCCAGACATGTATTGGAGACACACAGGGCTAAGAGCAGGAAAATTACAACTTTCTAAAAGTGGCATTTTCAAACTTGTAACACTAAATCCAATATTACCATTGAAGAGGATTTATCATTATGATTCCATAGCCACTAAACATTGTAGATGTATCCTTTCCCAATCAGGAATTACAGCTTATTAAACGTAATATGGAATCTCCAATATTATCCTCTGGGAGGCATAGCCCTCACAGTACTGAAAAGCTAATTGTAGAGTTTTTCCCTACCACCACCTATAAAACTTAAAAGTGTATGTCCTGCCTTTTAATTACATAGCACCCTGCCCTGTGGGCTACCAAGGGCCTACCTTAGGGGTGACTTATATGTAATAACAGGGGGAGTTTAAAACTTGGCAGAGGGTTTTAAATGCCACGTCAACATGATAGTATAATACTGCATTCAAGTTGCAATGGCAGGCCTAGGAGATGTTTTAAAGTGCTACTTAAGTGGGTGGCACAAGCAGTGCTTTTCTGGCCCACTAGTAGTATTTAATTTACAGCCCCAGAGCACATGTATTGCACTTTACAGGGAACTTATAAGTAAATTAAATATGTAAATAAGGTATACCATGTTTTAGGGAGAGGGAACAAGCACTTTAGCACTGGTAAAGTGCACAGAGTCCTAAGGACAACAAAAACGAATTCAGCCAAAAAATGAGGAAAAAAGGCAAAAAGGCTGGGGGTGATTCTGCAGCGAGGGCTATTTCCAACAAGGTTCATATTTGATATGGCACATGAGACTGTAAATATAATCTATAGATTGCACTGGAATATATAGGTATGTTTGTTTGTGCCCAGGATTCAAGGATATGGACTTTGATATAAGTCGGACCTGGTTACTTGCACATTTTGAACATACATAGTAATTGACAGTTTGATGTAGTTCTGCGGCAAATCATTGACATTATATCATGTAGGAGGAAAAGGTAATCTATCTGCTGTTGATTATACAGAATTAGGCGTATATAATTGATTATGCATAATTAAATACGCTTGAGGCAGGCTGCTGTGTCAGACTTTGTGCAAATTAGGTATTTTCAAAGGACTGTCATTTGCATATGATCTTTCTGCACCAGTTCTCGGGTATGTGATATAAGAAAACAATTATATGCATATGCTATAAATTGCAACGGAATAACGATCTTCTATAGATAACGCAGAATCCTGTGACCAAATGTAGCAAACAATTAATGGGAAAATAAGCATCGTTGAAGAGGAATTGGTATGAATCTCCAGCCCATTCTGATTGATTAGGCCTCATCTGATGTACTTACTTTCTCTTTGTACTTTTGCGTAAGCAAGCTGATTTTAATGGCACGCTCGTTGACACATCTTCAGAAAGCAAACTAGCTAAAGATACTGGATTCCATGAATCACAAACGGGAGTTGCTTTGAATAGGTAATGCTACCCCTGTGAAATAAGCAGCCACCAATAGTTAGCATTTTAACAATTAAGGCACGTTGTTCTCTTCCATCTCTTAGCGTTGAGCTTACGATCTAGTTTTAAACATATGAATGAGGCATTCACCCGTGGTGATTTACAGCTAGCGAGTCATGCAGTCAAGTATGTAAGTGCATTACTTGAGAGAGTGGGCGGATGTTGGTTTGGTTGTGAGCACTTACAATTGATTTGTATTTTAACAACGACTAGTTTTAACTGTGTTAAGAAAATCAGTTAGATTGTTTAACTGGTCATCGCTAAGGCAATTCCCAGTATCTTATAATGATTAAGTTTTTGTAGTGAGAGGCTTGGATAATTTGCCATTGTTAATGTAATATGAAATTGAATGATATTGTGTTTTAAAGTATTTACATGGTTTTTATCAAACAATCATTCAATAATTCACTCATTTTTAGTAAGCATTTACAATCAAAGTGCTATATAAGAGATAAAGTGCCCCCTTCCATACATTAGAAGGATATTGTAAGTCACAGAAGAGTTCCACAACCATGTAGGGGAACGAGGCCGAAGGCTAAGTTCTTTCATAAAGTTATGGAGCTCCGATTCGACTTAAAATATCCTTATAATACAACAGGGGTACTTTATTGCATATATTACACGGTCATGCCATCACCTTTCCCACACATCAATTAAAACAATGGTGCACAGCTCTTTCAAAAGAAATACAAATTGAATTTCTAGTGCAAAATAAAACATCCCAAATACCTGTGAGATATTTGTTGCAAAAAGGCATTAGAAACAGTTCAAACACGTCAGTTAGAAAAAAAAGCTGCAGTACCTTGAAATGTGTAGAAACATGCAGAAAGATAACTTTTCTATGATTATCTAAGGGAGGGCAAAATTAAACATGTTCTGTCTGTGTGTCACTGTTAGCAAGAACAAATAGAGCATAGAAAGAAAAGCAATGATCAATTATGTTGCTTTAAACAACTGCTTTGGTTATGTTCTGTGATCTGATCTGCCTTTCACCTGGCTTTTGTCTCTGACAGCAGGCACTCTGTCATCAGAACCTGACCGTAATAACTTATTACAATTGAGTTCTGAAGTCTTTTCTTTATAATCAGCGACTTGGTACATCAGAAATCACTAAATACAAACTAATAAGAAACGGGCGTTTATCCAGGGAAAGCTGGATCTCATGTATCATACTGTAATATTTTTAGAAACGTTTCGCAGTAGATCTTCGTTATCCTTATATTCCCCAAATCTAACAGACAAAACTATATGACACTTAATGGGGTTAGTTATTTCCAGAAGACTGTGTCTTGTATGTATTTTACATTCACCTTCTTCTGGAACACATACTCTAAAACTCTGTTCTTCCATTCATTCTTTGATCTACTAGTGTAACAAAAGCCCCCGAGCCCATGTGGTGCAGGGCTGGCCCCAAGCTCTAGGGGGCCTCTCAGTACAGTACACTTTGCACAGGCGGCCGTCCCCTGGTCTGAGAGTGCCTGACTGGATCAGAGAGCTTTCCATGTACTCAGCAGGGGGGGGGTAAAGTTTTGTTATGTCACTGCCTTAGTCCATTCACATTTCAGGTACAAACTCTAAACTGAGCTGTGTCTTCTCTGTCATGACTCTTTATATGCCCCATTCTAGACACAATGGTTGTGTATTATGAGAACTTTTTGCTTTTTAAAAAATCTCCAATCCCATCCCATCCCTTATCTCTCCCTCACCTCCAATCCCCACAGAACCCTCCAATATTTTTGGATTCAGTTTCAGACACTCTGAACGAGAACCCTCCCCCCGAAGCCTGCAGCGTGAGATTAGAGTAGACGAATACTAGATCATATTAGATATATTACCACCTTGCCCCCCCGATCTTAAGCTAGAGACTAATCTCTAGGTCTAGAATATTTAAATCATTACTCAAATTGATTGTGCAACATTCAACCATACTGTTTACTGTGTGATTATTAAAAAGAAAAACAATAGATCTGACCATTTCATAATCCTCCAATTCTAAACTATTGTGGCTTTCATCTGTGATATTGTACCACTTTGTCTTGTGTTTCTGCAGTTTCATCAACAACGCATCTGCTTTTCTGAAGGTTCTGATGTTATACATCTTATTATTCCACATAACGATACGAAAACCAGGAAATTTCATATGTAGTGTTGCCCCAGATCTCCGAAGACTCCTATCTTTTTGCCTAGTTCCCATATTTTGTCTTCTTTTACCGTAAAGAGCTAAGATCGAATAGTATATTTCATGTCATTACCATGAAGTGTTTGAAATGCTAGGAACATTGCTAAAGCTTTCTCCTTAAGTGTATAGCTCAGAAAATTTCCTAAAATCTTCCTAGGTTTAGTGCTAGCAGTGGGTAGTCTAAACAGGCCACTATGTGCCCTTGGTATATCTCTGCTTATTTCCTCACCACCTTTTAGCACTGAATTTATAGCAACTAAATAACAAAGAAATTAAGTCCAAAACCATCTGAATAGGTATATCATTTGTGCATATGTTATTTCTTTTGTTTTGGTTTTCCATAGCTTCAAGCCTATGAAGCAAAGAAGTCCACTTGCCTCAAACTTGCTAACTGAATGCACACCGCCATGGGCCTTTTCTGTAAACTGTTAAGAAACAGTTTCCAAAGGCTGTGTTGTGTTATGTAAATCCTCAAGCTGTTTCTTAGAGTTGCTACATGCTGCTTATATCTCCTACTGGCAGTGTTCAGATTTTTCAAACTTGCTCACAATATCTGCTCTCATTGCACTTATTATTCCTTCCAACTTTCTTTCCATTACTAAATCTGTTACTTGATCTTCACCAGGCAATGGCGGTCAGTAACACTCAACATCCTTAAATCATATGGTGGGCTGTGCAAATCCCCATTTGCCTCTGCCTCCTTAGCACCTTACTTGTAACCTACTTTCTGTAAGAGGTCAAAAGAGTTAAATATCATGATTGAAAGGGTAACCACTAAGTTGTTTCAGGGACTACCTTTCTATTTTCCTGGTGTTAGAAACTGGGGCCCTCATTTACATGGCCTTAGCGGCACACTGCGTCACTGGAGCTTTATTTTTTTTATGCTCTGGTGGCGCAGTGTGCTGGACTATATTTACAAGGCCATGCAAAGCCACCTTCCGTGGGTTTTCATGGCCTTGTAAATATGACCCCCTTTCACACATAACTCTGAGTGAAAGTGATTTTCCCATGTAGCACCCATGGAACCTGACGGAATCTGATGCATTCGCAGACTTACAAGGTTGGGAATGCATCAGATTCCTACTCCACCTCAGGAGTGGCATTAAAGGGGTTCAACTGGGATAAATACCATTATTTCTCCACATATTTCTCTTTCTATGTGTGCTGCATTCTCCAGCACACGTAGAAAGAGGAAAATGCCATTAATGATTGTTTATGTGCAGAAAGGTGTACCTTCATGACAAAAATATAATCATTCTTGCAACACAGGCAACCTTGCACCATGGCGCAACAATGCCTGCATTGGCGCTACGCAGCAGTTTATGTGCAGAGAAAAGAAAAGTACAGGGATACAGGGATGCGTTGTATTTCTGTTAATACTATGCATCCCTGCACTTTTAAAATGACGCTGCGCTGCACAGGAAGATGGCTTGCAGAGCCAAGCTGCTTCATTTCCTTGTAAATGAGGCCCTGAATCTCTAGTTGGCATAGGTATACACCCTGTTTAAGTATGGACCACAATCCTAGTCAGGGTAAGTCAGATCCACACCCTTAATTAACCTTTGCTCTCCCTCTGGTAGCTTGGTATAGAACAGGCAAGCTTAACTTAAGAGGCAATGTGGGGGGCATGGCCAAGGATCCAGAGATGGCGCACGCCTGATTTTCTCGCTCCGGAGGGGCCGGCTGGAAAACTGGAAAAAGTGCGCCGTCTCTGGGCCGATCGGGGTCCGCACAGAGGTGTTGAACTGGGGGGCCGATACTGGGCGTGATCGGGCCCCCGTGGCGACCCCGGAGGGTATTGACGGGCGAACTTGGCCCGACCACGAGGAGGAGGGCCGGCGGCCTGTACACGCGGCAGAAGCCGCGACCTCGCGTTGAGCCGCGGGCCGACGCGGTTTGGGGGCGGACAGCCCGAGAACGACAGGGGACTCCGGACGAGTCTCCCCGCTGCAGCGGAGGTGCCGGTGGGGGCCTGCGGGCCCGAGTGAAGATACGCCCCGTCGGGCGGCGGAGCAGCGCTGCTCCTGGATGCGGGCGCGGCCCCTGACAGTGTTGGGACCGGCCCGCGATCGTGACGGAGTAATACAACATCGGGGTGGCGGCACGGCCCCTGGGCATATAACGAGGCCGTTTGACCAGTGGAGGAGCACTGGGCCCTGGCAGTTGCCAATGCGGAGGTGAGAGTGGCGGATTATGGACCCCGGTGGGCCCCTGTGGGCCCTGAGGAGACCGTGGTGGGCCGGGTTGGCCGATTAAGGTGAGGCACGGCATGGGGCGGCCCGGGACGGCACTGAACTAGGGCTCCTGTGAGCTGGCCTAGAGACAGAGGCATGCCAGGCCCCCCCTGACAAGACCAAGCCAGCGAGGGAAAGGAACAACCAGCGGTGCTGGTGAGAGAGGGACCGTACCCCGTGGAGGGAGCGGTGGGCAGCTTACCCGGCAGATGGAAATCATGGACCCCCCCGGGTACCCTGGAGTGCCAACGACCCCTGAATGAGTAATATAGTGGACTGTGTATCTGAGGTAAATAGATCCTGAGGGGTGGCTGAGGGTGCCTGGACATGATTTTGGCGCCACGAGGAGAACAAGAAGGAGACAGTATCGGTGCCAAGAGGAAGGGTGACCGGGCTGGGCCTACGACGCACTAAAGGACCCAGAGCTGTAGAGACTAGCAATTAACCATAAAACGTCAACGCGGAGCCCCCATCACTGTGGCCCGGAAACAGCGGGGTCCGACGGGGTGTCAGGAACCTGCTAGGGACTGCCTGGGGACTGAGGTGCGGCCTACAGAGAACAGGGCGTGAAGACTCGGAGAGGAGCTTACGATACCGCTTGGGCTGCTGTCGGGGCCCCTGGGGTGTGACCCCCTACCCGTCCGATGCCCCCCAAGAGCCAACACAAGAACAAAACCATGGACACAGAGGCTCTGACTGAGCGCAAAGAAGCAGGCCCACAAGACCACTCACAAATCAAAGTACAGGATACCCTAGATAGAATACTCGGGCGATAGAAGACACAAAGGCCCTCATTCTGACCTTGGCGGGCGGCGGAGGCTGCCCGCCAAAGTCCCGCCGTCAGGTTACCGTTCCGCGGTCGAAAGACCGCGGCGGTAATTCTGACTTTCCCGCTGGGCTGGCGGGCGGTCGCCTTCAGACCGCCAGCCAGCCCAGCGGGAAAGAGGCTTCCACAATGAAGCCGGCTCGGAATCGAGCCGGCGGAGTGGAAGCTGTGCGACGGGTGCAGTTGCACCCGTCGCGTATTTCACTGTCTGCGCAGCAGACAGTGAAATACATGTAGGGGCCCTCTTACGGGGGCCCCTGCAATGCCCATGCCAGTGGCATGGGCACTGCAGGGGCCCCCAGGGGCCCCGCGACCCCCCCTACCGCCATCCGGATCCCGGCGGTCGGACCGCCGGGATCTGGATGGCGGTAGGGGGGGTCGGAATCCCCGCGGCGGTGCAGCAAGCTGCGCCGCCGTGGAGGATTCAATGGGGCGGCGGTACACTGGCGGGAGCCCGCCAGTGGTGCCGGTCCGACCGCGGCTTTACCGCCGCGGTCGGAATCCCCATTGGAGCACCGCCGGCCTGTCGGCGGTGCTCCCGCGGTCCTCCGCCCTGGCGGTCTTTGACCGCCAGGGTCAGAATGAGGGCCAAAGTCAACGTTGCAGCGGGAAATCAGCCAGGTCGCGGTTGAGGTGAGTCTGCTGAGAGCGGACCACCACAAACTGGTAGACAGAGTCAAAGAGACAGAAGCCGCATTGGCGGACATCGCACCGAAACAGAAAGACCTGGCGGCTGAAGTGACTTCCATTGTCGACAGAGTGACGCGCCTCGAAAAGAGAACTGAAGATGCGGAGGGGAGGAACAGAAGGAATAATGTACGTGTGGTGGGCCTCCCGGAGGGGGCCGAGGGGACGAACATGGTTGAATTCCTGGAGAAGTGGTTCAGCATGACAGTGGCGCCGGGGCACCTGACTCCCTTCTACACGCTGGAGCGGGCGCACCTAGTGCCGTTGAGACCTCTTGCTCCTGGTAGGCCCCCCAGGGCTGTGATCGCTAAACTGTTGCATTATAGAGACAGAGACACACTCCTGCAGAGGGCCAGGGAGTCGGGCCCATTCAAAGTTGCGAACGGGGAGGTGACACTATTCCCGGACTTTACTCTGGAGGTACAAAACAAGCGAGCTTCATTTCTGACAGTCAAGAGAGCCCTAAGAGAAGAAGGGATCCAGTACTCGCTACTCTACCCAGCCAGATTAAGAGTGATGTTGGAAGGGAAGACTGCGTTCCTCCAGTCCCCTGAGGAGGCGTAGGAATGGCTGGAGACACATGGCTCCCAGGCGGGGAGGTCAGCAGGAGAGGGCCCGCCTGGGAGCAGAGCTTGCCGAGCTCCGAGGGGACGGAGGTCCAGAGACCGTCGACGAATGGCACCTACGCAAACACAGAAGGAGAAAGGCAGGAAGGCAGCCCTGGAAGCAGCTGCTCGCATGGGTGGAGAGGCGTCTCCCCAGGAGGGCTTTAGGGAGGAATCGGACGACACATTGGTGTCCTCTGCTGGAGAACTGGAGCGCTCGGCCCGCGCCCCGAAGGTGACCCCGCAGACGGCTGACGAGCTTGGCTAACCTGGACCTGCCGAGGGCCCTGGAGATAAGGCATGACATGGGAACAAACGGCCCCTCCGGACCTGGCCACCCCCCGGACCAGAACCTCGCCTATCTAAACAGACTGGCGAGTACTGCTGATAAATGGTTGAACAAATTGCACTGCTGCACAGTTTGCTGGGCAACCTACAGTTTGGGAGGCGCCCTGGGGATTGGGAGTTGGGATACACAGTTACAAGTTAATATGGCAAAGTGGGTGGTGAAAACCGATTATAGCAAGAACCTGAGCATGCGAAAGAACAAATCCGAGGCCTGGGAGAGCCGGGGACAATGTCACCAGACTGATATTATGAGATGGCAGACTACAATCTCTTAACATGGAATGTTAGGGGGATGGGCATACCAGCTAAAAGACATAAAATACTCTCCTATTTAAAGAGAAGGGGTGTACAGGTGGCATTGCTGCAGGAGACTCATTTGGCACCCGGGGAGGGAGAGAGACTGAGACGCAGATGGAGGGGGCAGGTATTCGCTTCGGAATATTCAGCTTACGCAAGAGGCGTACTGGTGTGGATCAGAGCGGGGGTCCCTTTCACAATAGACTCTTCCAACATAGACCGGGAGGGAAGATTTGTGATATTAGAGGGGAGGCTACATGGTATACCGATAGTCTTAAGTTGCATTTATGCCCCTAACCAAGACCAGGTACCCTTTATGACAGGCCTGTCGAGCCACCTCACACGTCAATGCACCGGAGAGCTATTAATTGGGGGGGACTTCAACGCAGTGCTAGACATAAACATGGACAGGTCTATCCCGCCTCTACAGGGGGAAGCGACAATCAAAACAGCCAAAAGGCTAGGCGAATGGTTGAGCACGTGGGGGTTGGCGGATGTCTGGCGAGAGCACCACCCAACTGCTAGAGACTACTCATATTACTCGGGTCTCCACCGGGTGCATACCAGAATTGATAGAGTGGTCTGCACAGCAGGCCTGATAAATAATATGACACGCTCTGAATATCTTGCCCGCACCCTGTCTGACCATAATCCCTTGCTACTAACGATGAGGGTATCGGAGGATAGACCCCCCATACCGTCGTGGAGACTGACCCTCTCGGCGCTTGAAGACCAGGCGTACAGGGAGGCCCTGCGCTGCCACCTAGCAGAATATATTGAGACGAACAGTGGGTCCACCCCTTCTAGGGCCACGGAATGGGAAGCACTCAAGGTGGTGACGAGGGGCTACTGCTTGGGACAGTCGGTGGGGGTGAAGCGCACACTTGAAAAGGAATTGAATGCCCTAGAGAAAGATATGCATGAGGGAGAGCTGGGACAGGGGCCTGCAGCTCAGGAGAATGAAAAATACAACCGTGCCCGTAGAGAACATTCCCGGATTGAAGAACAGCTTAGGTGCCACAACACGCAAAAATACTTAGCATCCCTACAGTCGGAGGAGGGCAGATCGGGGAGACTGCTGGCGTGGCTGGTCCGCCCAGGAGGGCATAGTGAGCCCATCACGTGCGTGCTGGATGGGGGGGGACTCCGAAGGCTCAGACCGGGCCCCATAAATGACGCATTTAGGGAATATTATACGCAATTATATGGGAAACCTAGCGACCTGGGGACGGAGACCTTTGATAAGTACCTGCAGCAAATCCCACTGCCAACACTGAACACAGAAGAGAGAGATAGCCTGGGGGGACCAGTGACAGTGGAGGAAGTAATCAAGGCCATTGCGCAGTTAGCACCTGGGAAGACCCCTGGAACAGACGGTCTCCCCATGGATTTTTACAAAAAATATAAGTCCCTGCTGGCTCCCCAGCTGACAGAGATGTATGCGGAGGCACTGCACTGTGGGGAACTACCGCGCACGCTGTGGGAGGCATTGGTGGTGCCACTCCCCAAGACAAACGCCAGGGAGGCATCGGTGATGGACTTTAGGCCTTTATCGATGTTAAACAGCGACTTTAAGATTCTTAGCAAGATCATGGCTAGCCGGCTGCTCCCCCTTATGACCAAGCTCGCGCACGCAGACCAGAACAGCTTTGTTCCTGGCCGCAGCACCTCCCTGAATCTGAGGCGGGCTTTCACTGTTCTGCACATGCCCAAGGAACTGAAACCGCCAACGGGGGTCTTGCTCGCGGTAGACTTCGAGAAGGCCTTCGACTCAATCAGGTGGGACTATCTAAGGACTGTGATGTTAAAAATGGGACTGGGGGAGGGGTGGGTGAAATGGGTGGACCTGTTGTACTCATCCCCGCTAGCAAGAGTAAAAACCGGGAAAACGTTATCCAGTGCATACCCAGTACACCGGGGAACCAGGCAGGGTTGCCCCTTATCCCCACTACTATTTGCCCTGGCAATTGAGCCCCTAGCGTCGCAGCTGCGACGGGAAGGCGTGGGTAAGGGTATCGATTGGGGTCCGACTGAGCATATTGTCTCCCTGTATGCCAATGACATACTTCTTTACCTGAGGGACGGGACAAGCGGACTCACGTGGGCATTGGGGATCCTGAAGGACTTCGGGGGATTATCAGGACTTCGCCTTAATCGAAGGAAAACATTTGTGTTCCCCGTGCAGTCGGGCAGCGTACGCCCAATGCATGCCCAGTGGACGTAAACTGGGCTCCGCAGACTTTTAAATACCTGGGCCTACAAATATTTCACGAACTCAGCAACCTCCGGGATGGTAGTCTTGGCAGGACACTCTCAGATCCCTGCGCTCCTCTGTGGGGTTTTGGCGCTCACTGAAACTAACAATAATGGCCAGAGTGGCGCTCTCAAAAATGATTATGCTTCCCCGCCTCCTCTACTACTTTGCTAACTTACCATTACAGGTCCCATCTGCATGGTTCCGCGAGTTGAACGCTCTGCTCAGAGAGTTGGTATGGGACGATGGCCGTAGACGAACGGCGCTGTCGACCATCTGTAGACCGACCCATGTGGGAGGACTGGGTGCCCTGACTTCGAGGCATATTACTTGGCATCCCAGTTACAATGGCTGGCTGGCTGGCTGGCTGGCGGGCAGGGGACGACTGGACTTGCGTACTGCACACGGTGAATTAGACACAGCTCGGATCGTAGCACGTATGGCAGGCAGGAATATTGCCCCCATAGAGGACAACATAATGTGTAGTGTTGCAATGAAATGCTGGAAACGGTGCACGAAAAGGACCGGAGTGGGCCCACCATACTCCCCCGCTCTGCCACTGGCGGCCGTAGCCCTGGACCCGGGGGTAAGGGAACGGGGGGGGGCTGGGACTGGGACCATGGACGAGAGCGGGGATGGTGACAGTGGGGGGGCTATTCAAGGAAGGGGTGCTGAGGAGTTTCACTGACATATCCGAGGGGGGAGTACCACGGGGACAATTTTTGCTCTTTAGGAAGTTGGTGCATACCCTGAAAGACCATAGGACACAATTAATGCGGAACCCGCTGTCCACGGGGTGTTGCACCTCCTGTTGACGGCAGTAGAGGAACCTCACTTGATTGCTAAAATTTACCGGGCCCAAATTGAGGCTGCAATAGACCCCCTGCACTCACTAAGAGAAAAATGGGGGAGGACGGTTGGGCGGGACCTGTCCGAGACAGAGTGGACCAGAGCACTAGCTTATCCCAGGACGATCTCACGCAACACGAGGCTAAGATACATCCAATACAACTACCTACATAGAACATACCTCACTCCTCACCGATTTCACCGCATATATGGGGGGACACCCAGGACATGCCCCAGATGTGGAGACGGGGAGGCTGACTTTGATCACATGGTATGGGGATGCACGGTGCTTCAGACGGGTTGGGGTGCGATGATGGCGGTCCTTATAGGGCTGTTTGGGACGGAGCTGCAGCCAACCCCCATCATGTGCTTACTGGGACTTAGGGCCGGCGCCACAGGGGGGAAAATTAGGGGTCGTTTCCTAGACCTTGCTCTGGCCCTCTATAAAAGACTGATTACGAAGGGCTGGAAGTCCCCCAGCCACCCCTCACTGACTGAATGGAAAAGCGATGTCACAAGATGGTCCAGGGCTGAGCTGCAGGTCCTTAAAGCCGAGGAGGCCAGGGGAGTTCGCCAGACCCCCATCGCTCCGGAATGGGAGAACCTAGTGACAAACTGGGACGACCTAACGAAAAGACCGATAGCACCCGAGGGGATAGGGTGAACTAGCTAATATGATGGCCGATAGACGTGACTGCTGGGGAAGGTCCCCGAAACCAGAACGGGGGAAATGTCATGAGCCTCACCAGACTACACGCAAGGACAGAGAGCAGAACGGGACAGGACACAATAACTAAAAAGACGTTGGAGGGGGGGAGCGGACAGCTGGCCACCCCCGCACAATTAGACACGCCCTGGCAAACCTCCCTCTAGAAGCTGCACAGATCCACCCACACAAGCCAATAAGTTTACATACAGTTTGAAGTTGAGTTAAGTCTGTTATAAGGTCACAAAATACAAAAGGTAACAGGGGACACTGAAAGAAATGACCCCCCCCAAAAAAAATGGAACGGTTAATGTGCTGGAAACAATGATTAATAAATACTACACTATATGGTAATTAAAATGAATAAGGGATTGTGAAACACAATATCTGTAAAGCATAACAAGGGCACAGCCCAAATGTTTGATATGTATAACAAGAACAAGATGTTGCTGCAAATAGACCTACATATGTAAAACAGCGAAAAGTTAATAAAAATATATTTGAAAAAAAAAAAAATTACTTAAGAGGCAATGTGTAAAGTATTTGTTGAATTCTTCAAATAGTAAAACAGGGCAAATACCACATACTTTACACATCTAACAAGGTGTGATGTCTTTGTATTTGTGCAACACTTAAATTACAGCAACACAGTGAAAAGCACCATAAATTATCTCATACCAGTTTAGAAAAATAGAGAATATTTATATGAGTAAAACAAGCAACACTTAAATTACAGCAACACAGTGAAAAACACCATAAAATACTTCATACCAGCTGAGAAAAATAGAGAATATTTGTATGAGCAAAACAAGACCAAAACAACAAAAATTCAATAACTTGAGATAGGAATTTCTAAAGAATAAACTGCAATGTAGTGCTTTATGGTCAATAGTGCTAAAAGGTTACTTGAGGTCACACAAGACCAGGGTAAATCCAAAGTTCAGGCTGACCGTGATGGAGCGCAGGCTTGTTACAGGACCCACGCAGAGCCCGCTGAAAAAGTAACTTGAATGGAGCAAGCTTCGGTGCCGAAGACCAGATGCGTCGGTTCCGATCCACACAGTGAGGTAGATATGTCATTTTCGAGCCTGGCATTCAGGTCCCTCCTGGCAGCACAGCAGTCCTTCTTTATGGAAGAATGTCCTTTTGATCCAGACGTGTACTGGTTTGGTGGGTATTTATACCCAGTTGAGCTTATGAAGTGTGGGAGACTTCAAAGAGAGGCCTTTGAATTGCACAAGGTCCCTGCCCTTCCTTCCATGGCTCCAGGCACTGTAAAAGGGGTTTTGAAGCTCTTTTTGTGAGGAGAGAAACACCTCTATTCAGGTGTGTCAGTTCCTTCCTCTCATCTAGCCCAGGAAGACCCATCAGACTGGTGATGGGTCATAAGGATGCAAACGTTACACCCCAGCTCCTTTGTGTGTGACAGTCTAGAGGGACTGCACAAAGTCCTGCTGTCACCCACCCCAGAAATGTATTCAGAGACAGGCAGAGGCACAGAATGGTTAAAGTATGACAATTACAACTTTCTAAATGTGGCATTTTCAGACTTACAATTTAAAATACAACTTCACCATTAGTTATGATTTTAAATTGTGAGTCCAAAGACACCAAACTCTATATTTTCCCAGTTGGAACCTGCACTTAGAGGTTGCTTCAAGGTAATCCGAATGTTAATCTATGGGAGAGACGGGCCTTGCAGTAGTGAAAAGCAATTTTAATAGTTTTTACCACCAGGACTTATTAAACTTAAAGATGCATGTCCAACTTTTTAAATACACTGCACCCTGCCCTTGAGGTTAACCAGGGCCTACCCTAGGACTAACGTTTGTAATAAAAATGCAGGTTTGGCCCTGGCAAGTGGGTACCCTTGTCAGGTTGAAATAGCAGTTTAAGACTGCAGATACAGGGTCTGCAGGGGCAGGCCTGAGTCATGTTTAAAGGGCTACTGTAGCGGGTGGCACAATCACTGCTGCAGGCCCACTAGTAGCATTTACTTTACAGGCCCAGGGCACATGTAGAGCATTTTGACAGGGACTTACAAGTACATTAAATATGACGATTGCGGATAAGCCAAGGTTGAAAATGGTCCCTCTGCAGGGTCACCCCCAAACTTTTGCCTTCCTTCTCTTCTTTTTCTGGCCTCATTTTTGCTGGTTTTAGGATTCTGCGCACTTTACCACTGCTAACCAGTGCCAAAGTGCATATGCTCTGTCCCTACAGACATGGTAACAGTGGTTCATACCCAATTGCCATATTTGATTTACTTGTAAGTTCCTAGTAAAGTGGACTACATGTGCTCAGGGCCTGTAAATTGAATGCTACTAGTGGGTCTGCAGCACTGGTTTTGCCACTCACATAAGGAGCCCCTTAACCATGTCTCAGGCCTGCCATTGCAAGGACTGTGTGTGTAGTTTCACTGCCAACTCGACTTGGCATCTAAAAGTACTTGCCAAGCCCTAAACTCTTTTCTACATATAAGTCACCCCTAAGGTAGGCCTTGGGTACCCAATTGGGCAGGGTGCTATGTAGGTAAATGGCAGGACAGGTACATGTGTGTTTTATCTGTCCTGATTGTGGAAAACTCCTAAATTTGTTTTTCACTACTGCAAGGAGTGCTCCTTTCATAGGAGAGCATTAGGGCTACCCTCATATCCTGTTGGAGAGGTAGATTCTGATCAGAAAGGGGTAACCAGGTCATAGTTAGTATAGCCAGAATGGTAATAGAAAATCCTGGTTATTGGTGAGGTTGGATTTTATATTACTATTTCAGAAATGTGACTTTTAGAAAGTGAGCATTTCTCTGCACACTAAATCCATCTATGCCTTACAGCCTGTCTCCAGTGAACGCCTGGGCTGGGCTGGTTGACAACTCCCTTGTGCATTCCACCCAGACAACCACAAACACAGGATACTCAGTCACACCTGCACTCATCTGCATACCGAATGGGTCTTCCTGGGCTGAAAGGGTGCAGGGCCTGACACTTACATTTCAAAGGCTAGTGGCCTGCCCTCACACAATGGACTGCCTAACCTCCTACTGGGACCCTGGCAGACAGACCTGTACTGAAAGGGGACCTTGTGTACTTCAAAACCACTCTTTGAAGTCTCCCCACTTCAAAGGCATTTTGGGATATATAAACTGGGTCCCTGACCCCACCAAATCAGACACTTCTGGACCAGAACCTGCAACCTGTCAAGAGGAACTGCCTGGCTGCCCAAAGCACTCACTTGGACTGGTTTGCTGTGAAGGACTGCTACCTTGCTGTTGCCCTGCTGCCTTGCTGGCATCTGACTTTGCTGAGAAGGTCTCTCCAAGGCCTTGGGTTGAGCTTGTCTCCTGTTTTCTGAAGTCTCAGGGCCAAAAAGACTTCCTCTCTTCAAGGAAATTCCTTGTGTGTCAAAAATCGACGCACAGCCTGCCTTGCGACGAGAAAATCGCTGCACAGCCGAACTGGAACAACGCAGCCCGCCTTCCCGAGTGAAGATCGAAGCAGCGTCTGCGCTGCGACCAGAAATTTGGCGCATAGCCCTACCGGATCGACGCACAGCTAAGCCGGAACGACGCAGCCCGACTTCCTGAGTGAAGAATCGACGTAGCACCTGCCGTGCGACAGGAAATTCGATGCAACATCTACCAGATCGATGCAGCTCCTGGTACTTCATCCCGCACGCCTGGAATTTCCAACGTATTGTCTGTGCCACGTCAGAAAATCCGACGCACACCTTATTTTTCAACGCATCTCCTCCTCTGCGGTCTCCAGACGTGTAATTTTGACGCAAACCAGGTATTTGGTGCACACAAGAAACAACTGTTGATTTTTAAGATTTAAGACTCTTCTTAACATTGCAAAAGTGATATTTCAACTTGTGCGTATCGAATCTTTGTCGTTTTGACCTTAATTTAACTAGAAAAATATCATATATTTTTCTGAACCAGTGTGGTGTATTTTTGTGGTGTTTGTACTGTGTTATTGCATGATTTATTGCACAAATACTTTACACACTGCCTTCTAAGAGGGTGGGCACAGGATAACTGGACTTACCCTGACTAGTCTTGTGGTCCCTACTCGGACAAAGGTGTATGTATACCTCTGCCAACTAGAGACCCCTTTTCTAACAGCCAACAACACCATGTTTTAGAGTACAAAGCACCTGCACTTTAGCACTGTTTGGCAGTGGTAAACTGCACAGAATCCTAAAGCTAGCAAAAATGAAGTCAGAAAAACAATAGGTCAGAAGGCAAAAAGTTAGGGGAAACCACACCAAGGATGCCAAGTCTAACATGTGTCCCTCCAGCTGAGAGTGGGAAGATCTAGCCAACCCCTTGGAAGTTCTCCTCAATAAGGCGGAAGAACCTAGAGTGACCATCAGCATTGGTGTGGTTTGTTCCAGTGTGGTGTCCCACTGTAAAGTCTATTCTCTGTAGGCAGACAGACCATCTCAACAGTTCGGGATTCTCACCCCTTGTTCGAAATGGGGTCTCTAGCTAGCAGTGATTTGCATTCTGTCCAAGTAGGGGCCCTCATTCTAGTGAGGGTAAAGGAGCCACACAGTTAAGATAACCCCTGCTCACCCCCCTTGGTAACCTGGCACGAGCAGGCAGGCTTATCTCAGAGGCACTATATGAAGTATTTGTACAAAAAGTAGCACAGTGAAAACACTACAAAAAGTACTCCATACTAGTTTAGACAACTAGCCAATATTTATGAGTATAACAAGACCAGAATGACAAAAATCCAACATTCACAAGTAAAGACACAATTTTTTAAAGATTAAATGTAGTATAGCACTTAGAAACACAATATATCCAACTGGGGCTATCAGGATGTCTTGACAGAGTTGCCTCCAAAACTCTGAAGCCATCGCGAGGGAGTGTGGACCGGTTACAGAGTTGTATGGACCCCGGTTACAGATGAAGATGTTGCACTGAGTCGGGGAGGTGAGGCGTTGCTGGAGCCGGTGCGGTGTCAGTTCCTTACTGCCACTGGGGAGGTGAGGTGTCGGTTCCTTACTGCTAGGCAGGGGAGGTGAGGCATTGGTTCCTTGCGGTTTCACAGGAGGTGATGTGGTCCGATGAGGTGCTGGTTCCTTACAACAAGGTGGTAGGTCAATGGATCCAGCAGGACAAGATAAGGTGTTGACTCTGTGGTGTTCCGATCATACCACAGGTGCTGCAGCAGAGTCGGTGCCATGGACATCAGTGGCACAGCGCTCTGGACGGAACTTTAGAGGTGCTGCGGCGGCATCAGGCCTGTGGTGGAGGTCGCCGTTTTTGCACTCAGTGGGGAACACAGCTCTGGTACTGCCAGCGGCGCAGAGTCAGACAGCGGCCCCGGTCCTCAAGTTGTTCTGGACACTGATGTACTTCTTTCTGTCTTGTTGCACCAGACCTTACTCCCAAGGGCCCAGAAACTGGATTTAGCACAACTTGGCAAGTCAGGACTCTCAGCAAGAGAGCCCAGGCGCTGGCATGGGAATTCTTTGATGTTGCTGAGACTTCATAACAGGAGGCAAGCTCAGTGCAAGCCGTTCGAGAACCTTTGGAAGCAGGATGTACCAAGCAAAGTCCATTCCTTTCACTTCCAGGACAGAATAAGCAAGCAGCAGGCCAGCATGGCTCAACAACAGGCAGAGTAGCGGTCCCTCCTACAGCATCCAGCTCTTCTTTCTGGCATAAGGTCCTCAGTCCAGGATTCTAACTTTGTGGCGTCAGAGGTCCAGTACTTATACCCATTTCTGTCTTTGAAGTAGGCAAAAGTCAAAGGGAAGTATATGTAGTGCATGAGACCCTGCCTTTCCTTGTCCTGACCCCAGACACATTCCTGGGTGTTGAAGACTGTTTTGTGTAAGGACAGGCATAGCTCTATTTACGTGCAAGTGTCAGCTCCTCCTACTACTCTAGCTCAGGAAGACCCATCACCCTGGTGATCGGCCATCAGGATATGCAGGGCACACCTCAGCTCCCTTTGTGTGACTGTCTAGAGTAAATACACAAACAGCCCAGCTATTATCCTGACCCAGACGTGTATTCCAGAGACAGGAAGAGGCACAGTCTGGTTAAGTAAGAAAATGCCCACTTTCTAAAAGTGGCATTTTCAAACTTACAATTCAAAAACCACCTTCACCAAAAGTTGTATTTTTAAATTGTATGTTCAGAGACCCCAAACTCCATTTCTCTAGCTGCTCCCAAATGGAAATCACACTTAAAGTATATTTCAAGGCAATCTGCATGTTACCCCATGGGAGAGATAGGCCTTGCAATAGTGAAAAATGAATTTAGAAGTATTTCACTATCAGGACATGTAAAACACACCGGTACATGTCCTACCTTTTAAATACAGTGCACCCTGCCCATGGGGCTGCCTTGAGCTTACCTTAGGGGCGACTTACATGTAGAAAAAGGGAAGGTTTGGGTCTGGAAAGTGGGTGCACTTGCCAGGTGAAAATGGCAGTTTACATCTGCACACACAGACACTTCAGTGGCACGTCTGAGACATGTTTATAGGGCTACCCATGTGGGTGGCACAATCAGTGCTGCAGGCCCACTAGTAGCATTTAGTTTAAAGGCCCTGGGCACACACGGTGCACTATACTAGGGACTTACTAGCAAATCAGATATGCCAATCATTGATAAACCAATCACCAATACAATTTAGACAGGGGGCACTTGCACTTTAGCAGTGGTCACCAGTGGTAATGTGCCCAGAGTCCTAAGGCCAAGAAAAACAGGTCAGAAAAAATAGGAGGCAGAAGGCTGAAAGTTAAGGGATAAACCTGCTAAAAGGGCCAGGTCCAACACCCCTCATCTGCATGAACCATCTGAGAAGCCTGTCGTCTGTCTGAACATGGAAGTGGGTGCCAAACAGGCATGACCTTAGCTTCTTCTGTGCCCATTCCACAGCTAAGGCTTCCTTTTTGATTTCACTCCACCTCTGTTCCCTAGGGAGTAACCTTCTACTAATAAAGGCTATAGGTTGCTCTAGGCCTTTTTCATTTAGCTATGAGAGCACGGCCCCTGTGCCAAACTCTGATGCATCTGTCTGCACCACAAATATGTGGCAAAAGTCAGGGGCCTTGAGCACAGGTGCCGTGCACATGGCCTCTTTCAGGATGTCAAACGTAGTCTGGCATGCCTCTTTCCAGATCACCTGACTTGGCTGCTTTTAGGAAGTCAGCTCTGTCAAGGAGGCGGCACTGGTGCCTTATCCCTTGATGAATTTTCTGTAATATCCAGTGAGGCATAAGAAGGCTCTCTCTGGGGGCGTGGCTTCGGGCGTCAAGATGGCGGTCGCACTCTGAGAGTGCTCTGGACCCCTCTGTCATCCGCCCTTAACTAACGCGGTTCAAAGGAGCAGAAAGACGTCGATTTGGACTCCCCTGTGATCCTGGGGCCCCGAGAGAGGTCGACCGACACGAACGAACGGGATCGGACACCTTGCGCTTGTGCGGCGATCCGGCCGACTACGGGAGAGGAAACAAAGATGGCGGCCGCAGCAAGAAACGCCCGGCCGGGCTGAGATTGCGGCAGACCGGGGAGGCAGCGTGAGGCCCTGGGGGGGCCTGGACCGTGCCCCACCCGCGGATCCCTGTCGCTGAGGGACCGGCGGGACCCCGAACAGGGCTGGAAGCACCAGGTGAGAGGCGCGGCCCCTGTGTGGAGTGCCGCGGGCGCGGCCGGAGGGGCCGAGACTCCCCCCCGTCCGCCCAGCCGGCCCGCAGGTCTGAGCTGTAGCGGCGGGGCAGGAAGAAGATGTAAGGACCGCTGAAGTGGCTGGGGCCCCTTCCCCCCGCGGTCCCCTCTGGCGGAGAGCAGGCATTGGGGCCGCGTGGGAGGTCGGGACCCGGCTGGGAGCCGAGTGGAGCCCCGGGAGGGCGAAGACGAGGCTAGACGACTTGGGAGAGGAAGGGGGGGACGGCAACTGGTGACACACCCCCCACCTCCCGCCGCAACTACAACAGGGGAGGGACCCGGTGGCCCGATTCCGACCCTCCCTCGGGCCCTCGCCCAGACGGGGCTCAGGTTGGCCCATGGCAGGAGCTGGAAACGGGCTGAGAGCTGAGAGGTGGAGGAAAACACGGAGTGGGACCCGCTGTTGGAGTACCACACCCTGAAGGTGCAGGGGCCCGAGCAGTGACCGTGAGAGGATCCCTCCCATCTCAATGGAGGGAGCGAGGAGGGGAACTGGCGGAGAGAAACCGACGACCCGGCCCCTTGCGGTGCCGATAAATGATGCCCCCACAGGGCCCGGGAGAGAGTAAAAGAGCCTAGAAGAAGCCCCTGAGACAGTGACCTCCTGCCATCCTTGCACGGAGCGGCACGTTGAAGTCTTCCTCGGTCCAAAGCACTTGATAGTACACTGAAGCCTCGGACCTGAAAACGCAATAAAGAGGGTGTGAGGTGCCTGACCCACTCTTCCCAGGTGCCGCGATGGGAAAAGACAAAACGAACAAGCAACCTCCGCCCTCCCAACAAAAAATCGATCAGTTCACGACTGCGACGGGCCAACGGGGAGGGGGAGACACGGCTAGCGGAGGACCAGCCCCGGACGGAGTGAGTGCCATTCTCCAAGCTATTCAATCATCGCAGACGGGCGTAGAGACTAAAATCGGAGAGGTGCGAGTTGATATGGGCCTCATCAGACAAGACCTGAGAAACGCAGTGAACCGAATTACTGAAGTGGAATCCCGAGTCTCGCAGAACGAAAACGATTTAACTGACCTTAAAACTAAAGTGGCCCAACTACAAACCCGAACCAGCGAGCTTCACCGCCGTGCAGAGGACGCGGAAAATCGGGCAAGGCGCAATAACCTGCGATTCATAGGTTTCCCAGAAGGCATAGAGGATGACAAGGCGGCCGAATTCCTAGAGAAGTGGATCAAAACTTGGATGCCGGACCAGTCCCTCTCGCCCTTGTTTGCTGTTGAACGAGCGCATAGGGCGCTTGCACCCCGCCCCCCTCCAGGCGGCCCAAGACGTCCGATGATCGCACGATTTCTTAACTTCAAAGATAGAGACAATATCCTCAAGGAAGCGAGGCGGCTGGAAGATCTTCAATGGGAAAACCACAAAATCCTAATTTTTCCGGACTACACCAGAGAGGTCCAAACCCGCTGCAGGTCATACGAGCATGTTAAACAAAAACTTAGGGCAATGCAACTCTCGTACATGCTCCTTTTTCCTGCACGCCTCAAAGTTCTCATGGTCGGGAAAGCTTACTTTTTTGAATCACCAGAGGAGGCATGGGATTGGCTGACGGAGGAGGGTGTCGGAGCCCAAAGGGGTCCCCCTAAAACTACTGGGAAAACCCCGCGTATCGAACCTTCCTCAGCAGAGGGACCCCAGAGGAGCCGGAGGCGCACCAGATCCCGGAGAGGCAGGCGGAAAGACTCGAACACTCCTGCAGATGATGAGACGACCCAGGACCCTAATCCTCAGACCGAGAGTACCACTGATGCCCTCCCGGGGCCTCAGACACCATCCCAGACAGCGGAGAACGACTGATTGAGTCAATCTCCGGTGCTCGGCTGACAAGATATGAGCGGTCCCTTTGCTGGACGCGAGAGGAGATTGGCCACGCTTGTTTTGCCCGGGCTGCCATTGATGGCACCGAAGACTTCCAAATGTATGACGTTGGGTGCTCGATTTGTGACCGTTAATTGCAATTGATCCGAATGAAAGGAGGGGTCCACCACTCCACCCCATGACAGCTCTACTGGCTGTCTGGTTCTGGTTGGGTATTTGGGCGACAGATGCTTCCGGGGTGGGAGTATGGGGTGGGGGGGGTATTTGGGGGGGGGGGGGGGAGTTTGAATTAGGTTTAAAGGGCACAAGTTAGTTAGCCTGGTTTGTAATTTTAAGGCTTCGGCAACACGTTTGAAATGGTCATCCCTGGGCTCGCACCCACACACCCAATCTTGTATAATACCTACACATCTCACGCCTGGCCCTCAATGACCCAGGTTCTCTCCTGGAATGTAAACGGCCTATTAGACAAGATCAAAAGGTCAGCAGTATTTAACACTCTCCGCAGATACTCCCCCTCAGTAGTCCTCCTGCAAGAGACCCACCTCCTTGGGTCCAGGTGCCATATGCTTGCGCGAGGAGGGTATGACAGGGTATACCATGCGGGATTCACCAGAGGCTCCAGAGGAGTAGCGATCCTCCTCCACCGATCTCTACCCTTGGTGATCACAGCTACACAGTCCGATCCGCAGGGTAGATTTGTAGTAGTCGCAGGGACTCTTCAAGGGCACCCATTAAACCTGGTGTGCGCCTATGCTCCTCCAGCAGGGCTTGACGCCTTCCTACGTTCGCTCCACCAAGTGACCTCAGGACTTCCCCAAGGGACCACCCTACTGGGAGGTGACTTCAACGCAGTTCTTGACCCAACTCTGGACGTCTCTGGGGGGATCACCATTAGTAGGGCCAGGCGAGCTTCAACTCTAAGCGACTGGGCGGAGAGCCTCGGTCTGTGCGATGTGTGGCGCACCTGGCACCCCAGAGAGCGCCAGTACACGCACACATCGGCGGCCCACCAGACGCAATCCAGAATAGATCTGGTGTTTATGCCCGCCCTAGACTTCTTAAACGTTGCGGGGGCAGAGATTCTCCCCCGTGGGGTCTCAGATCATGCTCCAATACGTATCCGAATGGGCGGAACGGACCCCACCAGACGGCCTATGTGGCACCTGAACGCCTGGCACCTACAAGACAAAGATTATACCCAGGAGATCAGGAAGCATCTTGGTCAATATTTTGAGGTAAACGAAGGCTCGGTTCGGTCCCCAGGGATAATATGGACCGCTTGTAAAGCCACTATTAGAGGACACGCCAAAAGTATCCTTCGGTCCCGTGAACGAGACCAAAATTCCCAGATCTCTGAGCTGGAGAACAAGGCCCTAAGACTGGAACGCCAGCAAGTAAACTTGGCATCGGCCACTACTATGAGGCAACTGACTAGGGTGAGAGAGGATATCAAACACATAATGCTGAAGTCGGCCAAGCACATGTGGAGAGCCTCAGCAGCCCGAATCTATGGATGGGGGGATACAAACGGGAAGCTGCTGCACTGGCTAGCCACCCGCCCCATGGCGAACAGAATTATACCTGAGATCTTATCGGACTCAGGCTCTCTTGTCAAAACATCTGTGGAAATTGCACAGTGTTTCGCCTCCTATTACACTAGTCTATATGCCAAGCACCCATGCCCTGCTATTGAAAGAGAGGCCCCCTACTAAACGACATCACCCTTTCTGGGGTGTCCCTGGAGACGAGAGACAGATTGGAGGAGGCCATTAGCCTCGCAGAGATTTGCAGTGCAATATCTAACCTGGCATCAGGCAAAACCCCAGGCCCTGACGGCTTTCCAGCGGAGTTATATAGTAAATGCAGCGATATCCTGGGTCCCCATCTGCTTAACATGTACGATGAAGCAGAAAATCTAGGCCACTTCCCTACTGAGATTGATCAAGCGACTATTGTAGTGATCCCCAAAACCCAACCTCCGTCACAACACTGTTCAGCGTACCGGCCCATCTCACTCCTAAACATTGAAATCAAAGTGCTCTCCTCGATCCTTGCCTCCAGGCTGAAGGAGGTAATGCCCACGCTGGTACACCATGACCAGTGTGGTTTCATGCCTACCTGTAGCACTAGGCACTGCATCAGACGGTTACATCTGGCCCTGGCGCACCACAAAACCCTATCACATACGCACTTGGCACTACTCTTACTGGATTTCGAGAAGGCCTTTGACACAGTAGATTGGTCTTACCTCGAACAGGTCCTACATAAGAACGGGCTCGGACCTAAATTTCGAGGACTAGTGAAACTCCTCTACTCTAACCCGACTGCCCGAATCAGGGTGAACGGAGTAGTCTCCGACCCATTCCCCATTGGCCGTGGAACTCGACAGGGATGCCCGCTATCCCCCCTACTCTTTGCACTAGTAATAGAACCATTGGCGATATTACTGAGAAGTGACCCACTGATTGAGGGCTAGCGCTGGCCCTCTAGTTTGGAGGATCGAGTGGCGTTGTACGCAGATGATGTGCTCCTGTACATCTCTAACCCACCCAAAAGCGGCCCACGTGTCCTAGAGATCCTGAGACTGTTCGCGGAAGCCTCGGGACTGGTCCTGAATCCAGCCAAGTCCTTGCTAATTCCCCTGCATCGCTCTCGCGACTGTATAGATTGGCAACGAAACATCCCAGTACGGAGAAACAGCTTCAAATACCTGGGAATATACATTTCACTTCTGCCCGAGTTAGCATGGGAACTCAATGTCACACCGCTAACAAAGAGAATCAAGTCTGATCTCCTACGCTGGAGAGCCCTCCCCCTGAATGTACTTGGCAGAATTGCGCTGTACAAGATGATGATCCTTCCCAGGCTCCTATACCTCCTGCAGAACTTTCCACTTCCCATTCCCATGAGATGGTTCAAGGAGATGGACTCCTTACCGCGCCAATTCATTTGGGGCGGCACTCGCACTCGACTGTCGCTCAAAACATGCCAGAGGGACATATATGAGGGTGGCTTGGGCATGTCTAACATCCAATACTACTATCTAGCGATGCACGCACTCGTAATCAACGACTGGGTGGGAGGAGGGTGGACAGACCCTGCATACCAACTAGAATTACAGACAATGGGCTACCCACAGATCTTTGGCGCACTATACGGGAGCCCGATCCCCCGAGAGACCCCAGACGTGACCAAAGTGGTACTACAGGGATGGTGGACGGCCCAGAAAGTGACGGGGTGGTGGAGACGTCTTACCCAACAAACCCCGCTATGGCAGGGGAAGCAGCTGGCACAGGTAGCAGGTCTGGAAGGCTTTCAGAACTGGGACAACATAGGTATCTCCACGCTGGGTGATGTCTGGCGAGGGTCACACATACGGTCCTTTCAAGACCTTCAGACACAATACTCTTTAAACAAGACACAGTTCCATCGATATCTTCAGCTACGCCACGCCCTACTAGTTCATCTACAGGCAGGGGACACTATACCCGAGCACAGCCCCACGGAAGCCAAAGCATTGATGGGAGACCTGGGCAGGGGAGGGGTTTCCCAGATATATCGCACCCTGATTACCACCGCAGGAGGCCCCCTGAGAGAGCTTCGTCAGAGGTGGGAGGATTGGATGGGACCCATGGAGGAAATGGACTGGACAGAAGCACTGATGGCCCCACGCTCCCTTACAATGGCCACACGCCTCCGGTTAATACAAACATACTTTCTTCATACCGCATATCTCACACCCGCCAAATTACATAAAGCGGGCCTCCGCCCCTCAGCGGAATGCCCCCGCTGTAGGAGTCACACAGCCGATTTCTTCCACATGGTATGGGCATGCCCGACCATAGTGGCTTATTGGGAAGCGGTGGTGCAGGAGATCTCTGGGGTCTTACAAGTAGAGGTAAAGAGGTTGCCGTTGCCCCTCCTTCTGGGTGTCATGGGAGACACAGGGCTGCGAAGAGCAGATCGGTCCTTCTTAGGGGTGGCATGCCTAGTGGCCAAGAGAGACATAATGGCAGAGTGGAAGGCCAGAACTGCTCCGACACTGACTAAGTGGAGACGGGGGGTGGATTGGTGTGCGCAGCGGGAGAGACTTGTATATGAGGCCAGAGGTTGCTTACACAAACATAGTAGAATATGGGGGAAGTGGGAGGGCATAGCGGGCTTCTAAGCTCTAGACCATGCGTAATGTTTTCACAGTGTGTGGCGGAGGCCTAGGGTTTGACCATTATTGTTTGATGCCCGTTGGCATCATGTTGAAGTGTATACATTATTGTTTTATACAAAATCATAAAATTTTCTTTATCAAAAAAAGAAGGCTCTCTCTTCTGCCTCGGTCTTGGCAGGTTCCAAACCAGAGTGGTCTCATTTGGCATGGAGGAGCTGCACCTTGCCACCTTCTACTTGGTGGCCCAAGTAGACCACAGAACCCTGCCGTATCTGGCACTTACTGCCCTTGATAGTCAGGACTGTCCTCTATAAAGCCTGAAGTACTTCCTTCAGGTGGCATAGGTGGACCTCCCAGCTGGAACTGAAGACCTCAATGTCATCTAGGTAGGCAGCACTGAAGTTCTCTACTCCAGCTAGGTCCTGATTTACGAACCTCAAGAAGGTGGCAGGGCCGTTCTTTAGCACGAAGGGCATGACCCAGAACTGGAAGTGCCCTGCTGGTTTAGAGAACTGAGACCTCTCTTTTGCCCCATTGGTCAAGGCAATCTGCAGTACTGAGATGTTAGGACAAATATGCTGAGGACCTTAGCAGCTCCAAGACGATCTATGAGCTCATCAGCTCTGGGAATGGGGTGTGCATCAGTCCTGGTGACTGCATCGAGCCCTCTGTAGTACACACAGAACTAGAGTTCAGGTATGACACCTGGCAGGGCAGCCTTGGGGACCAGCACCACTGGGCTGGACCAAGGGCTCAATAAACCCAGAAGCCAACATTTTGGAGACCAACTTCTTAATGTTAGCCCTCACTTTGTAGAACAAATTATACATTTTATTCTTCACTGGTGGACTATCCGCAATGTCAATATTGTGGATGCACCATGTAGCAAGCCCTGGGGTAAGTGAGAATAAAGAGGCAAACTGTCTCAACAACTGGCGACAGTCTCTCTTTTGATCTAGGGTTAGTGCAGGGGAAAGGCTGACATCCTCCAATGACCCATCCTGCTCTTTGGAAGATAAGAAGTCAGAGAGAGGTTCACTCTCCTCCTCCACCCCATCATCTGTTACCAAGAGTATGACAATCTCAGACCTCTCAAAGTGGGGCTTGAGGTGGTTCACATGCAGGACCCTCAAAGGTTCCTAGGAGTTTTGAGGTCCAACAAGTAGATGACATTGCTCTTATGCTCCTTTACCTCACAGGGTGCAACACTACTAGTCTTACAGAACATGGGGCACCATAGGCTCCATGATCCACACTTTTTGGCCAGGCTGAAACTCCGCCACAGTGGCATTCTGGTCATACCCGAGTTTCCTCTCATCCTGGCTGTTTTCTAGGTTTTCTTGGGTGAGCTTCCTGAAGAGCACTGTCTAGTTGTGGAAGGCAAACATGTAGCTGACCACATCCTAGGACTCTTCTGGTAGTTTGCTCCCAGTCCTCCTCCATCAGAGTGAGAGGCCCTCTCACAGGGTGCCCATACAGAAGTTCAAAAAGGCTTCTGTGGTGCTTCCCTGTAGATGAACAACAGGCATGGCAGGAGGACGTCCCACTTATGCCTCATGGGTTCGAAGACCCATAAGTATGCCCTTGAGGGTTTGGTTGAATCTCTCAACAAACTCATTGATTTAGGGGTCGTAAGGAGTAGAGAACTTGTAGGTTACCACACACTCCTTCCACATAGCCTTCATGTAATTGGACATAGAGTTGGTAACTGTGTCAGATACCACCTCCTTGGGGAAACCCACATGGATTAAGATCCCCATCAGTGCCCTGGCCACGGCAAGTGCAGTCACTGTCCTCTTCAGGGTACTGGGTGGCATGGTCCACAATGATCAGACAAATCTGATGCCCATGGCTGTCTTAGGATCCAGAAGCCCTTCAATGTTGATGCCAACCCGCTCAAAAGGGGTGCTAACGACAGGTAAAGATTGCAGGGGTGTTTTGCACTTCCCCCTTGACTTGACACTCGCTTGGCAGGAAGGGCAGGACCTACAGTTGCAGCTGAGGACTTCCTCATTTGGGGCCAACAAAAGTGGCTGTAAAGCCTGTCAAAGTTCTTGTCTTTCCCCAAATGATCTGCCAGCAACACATCATGTGCCTGATCCAGTAGTCTGGCACTTGGGGACCACTAAAACACGTGTTGCACCAGACTCAGGATCCTTAGGCTCGCTATACAGGAGATCATTCTCCCAGTAAATGAGGTACTTGCCAGACGCGTCACCAGCTGCTTGGGCTTCAGCCAGCTACTAAAAACCCTCAAGAGTAGGGCACTCTTTCTGCGCCTTGAAGAACTCCTCTCTGGTAGGACTCCCTTCCTGCTTCCAATTGGACAGCTCAGGCAGGTTCCCCAGTTCGGCCTCTTCCTCCCCTATAGGAATCTAGCTAATACGATGTGCCACCTACTTTCTAATTATGCCAAATGTGAAGACTGGGGTGTACAATACCATGACAGAATGCTATGAGCGCAGTTCTCACTGTCTAAAACATGAGTGCAGGGGCCCAAAGTGTTTTTTGAGGATCCTGTCGCTGCCAAGTACTAAGTTAGCGGAGTACCATGGCTGCCTAGTCTTGATTCTACCTCATGCTCTTTCTTCCACCAGCCTACACTTCATGTCTCTTTTTCTTGCCCTTATGGGTTCTTTTTAATCCATATTTTCTCCTTTCCCTCTGTCCTGCAATCTATCTCTTCCTCCTACCTTCTCCTATTTCTATGTTTTCTCACTTGCTCTAGGCTAAAATGTGATGATGAAAAATAACTCTTGGACTCCAAAAAAGATTGGTGTGGTCAACCACCTAGAAAAATTAAACAACCGCTAAGAGCCGCATAAGGATACATTAGTGAGTGGCTTAAACCTAGTACTGAAGTTGGTTGTATTAAAGTACAGGACATACTGATCGGTGGATACCACAGAATAAACGTATGTTCCCTCGACTGCTGAGTAGCTCTTCATAGCTTGAAGCCGCGTTGCCCATACTCTATGCCATTGGTGAGGGTGTGACCAATAATGCTTACGGGAACCACTTCATATAAACGTTTCAAGATTTTGATTTTAAAGTTCGAACCTTATTGTTATTGTCGTTGCTGTTTCTTTCAGTGACTTTGCTCATTTGAACGGCGTGCAGAAAGTGGTGTTAGTGAGGGGATTAATGCATGATAAGGCTGGCAGCAGCGAATGCGAATCCATGCACATGCTGCGTATTTCAGAGCAGCTGCTCCCTCTGCCAGCCTCCTTTGTTCTCTCGTCCCCAGTTCCCTGAACACCTCCATCTGCTTCAACTGTAACTGTTTGCACCTGCTCTCAGGGGCGCTGGCACAGAGGACGGTATTAGATAATATTTAAAAAATGACAAGAAGCTGTGTCAGCTCCTCGGCGGGCATCAGAGGTGTGTCCCCTTCACTGCTTGGTCACCGCTCCGGGGCAAGGACACTGAGCAGGTCTGGTGAGTGGGGCACTCACTCAGCTTCAAGCCAACTCTGTAAGGGGCTAAAAGCAATGCAAGGGCTATGGGTTCTATTACATAACTCACCTCCACATGTGGTGAGGTCACTGAAGAAAATTAGAAGCAACTATAGCCACTATTAACTTGCAATAAGTGTAACACGTTTTCCTCATAAAATCTACTCACAGCGCATCCTTCTGCCATTCGTAATCGAGAATCGTTACTCCTAATTAAAGACAAAATTCAATGCGGAAGCAAAAGTTTTGCTTAAGCAATACTGCTTCGTTTAAACTACTTACCGTGTGTGCACTTCCACTGCCTAGACCTGCTTAAAAGGTAGGCATCTGAGATGTATACACTACCTTTAAAAGGGGAGGGAGAAACAATGTGTAGACAGGCTCATTGCTGAGGCAGAAGCTCGGAGAGGCGAGAACCCTCGAAGCACCAGTTGAGCAGGTCGGAGAGTAAGACGGAGTCATCCCCACTTTGGAATGTGAGGGGAGGCGCCCGTCTTGTACCCACGCATACCTTGTGCAGAAGAAGAGCGCACACACGCAGTGTCACTGTCTGCACCTAGCTCGGTGTTTGGCAGGCGGGCCGCGGGCACAGGAGCCCAGCGATGGCCGGTCCCAGCCCCTCACCCCGACCGCATTCTTATGCTCCAGCCGCCCTTGCGGCCGGGGTCGAGCAGGCACTAGCAGTTCTGGGAGGCACTCCCCGGCAGCGGGGGGCGGGGTGGAGGCTGCATACACCTAGTCCCGCTGCTGTGATTGCGCAGCCCGGCTCTGGGAGGGGTGAGCGGCGGGGAGGGCGGCCCCGCACAACCTTTGCCTCTCTCGGGCAGGAGGAGGGCGCGGCGCAGGTGAGCAGCCGCAGGAACTTCTCAGGGAAGTTCGCTGGGAGAGCCCCCACTGCTCGTGACCCGAGGCTCCAGTGAGGGGCTCCCGTGTCTGGCGCGCCATGCCCCGAGATGTGCGGTGATGGCTCGGGAGCTCAGCCAGGAGGAGGTGCTGGACTTCCTATGCCGGACCGGGGGTCAGGCTACCAACGCAGCGCTGCTCGGACACTTCAAGCGCTTCCTGCGGGACCCCGCGCTGCCCCCGGAGCTGCGGCTGCAGCACCGCGAATGCTTTAAGCGTTATGTCAACTCTGTGGCCGTGGTGAGAGAGGAGGCGCCTCCTGGGTGTGCTCCTACCAAGGTGGTGGTCCTGCGGGCCAGGTACCGTGACCTACTTGGGGAGGAGGAGCTGCCCACTGCCGAAGGGTGTCTTCCGCACCAAGAAGAGGGTTGGCGACAGGAGTCGGGCCCCGCCACACACCGGGAGTCAATAACAGAGCTCCCCCGCACCTTCAGCGCTGTCTGCGGTTCCCAGGACAGCAAGAGCCACACCTGCCTCGGAGGGCAGCAATCGCACCCCGGCGGCCTGCACTGGAGCCTGAAGGAGGCCGCGGTTGAGGAACAGAGCCGCACTATTGGGTCCCCGAGAAGAGCAGACGGATACCCTCAGGGGGAGCGCGCGTCTTCTCAAGCACCGCCAGTCTGTCTTGCCTTATCTCCTCATTCTAAAGACACATTACCACCATGCTCTCTGTATACAGGAAAGACCAGCCAACAACAACCCCCATCTTCAGCAACCACTTCGCTTTTGTCGTCCTCATCCCCAGTTCGCACAGTCCACCCAAACCTCGCACTTTCAAATGGTACCTACCCCCCTCACACTCGGACTATAGGGAGCACCTCCTCTCAATTTTCACAATCACAGGGCACCGCTTTACCATGTCCTCCTTTGTCACGGGGCACGCCTCCACCATGTTCTTTTCCTGTTATTGCCATCTCTACACCACACCCACAGTCTTCTCAAGGCACCTCAGAACCATGTAATGCATCTTTAAGAGACACAGTTCCACCATGCCATCCATCTTCGGGGGACATCTCTTCACGATGGCCTCCTGTTTCAGTGGACACAGATCCATCTTTTCCTCTTTCAGGGAGTGTCTATCACATGCACCCTACATCTTCATCATTCCATCCATCTTCAAGAAGTGTCACTTCTAAGAGGCCTACGTCCTTAGAATTCAGGCCACCTTTACCCTCTCCTTCTTCAATAAGTGCCTCATTGCCAGGCACTGTGTTGGACATGTTTGCCCCTACAAGGGAAGATGAGTGGCCACCTGTTGACCCACCGCCATTTTTAGAAAGCCTCCCGATGCTGCCTGGAGAAGGCTTAGAGAGTGGCTGGTGGGGCCACCTCCCAGTCTTCAAGAGCATCCGATGCCAGCTTTCTCTGCAAGACCTAAATGACTTTGTGGACCAGGCAACAAATGACAGCGAAGAGAGTGGCAGCAGCAGTGATAGTGACTCCAGTACTATTGACATGCACGAAAGAGTAACCTTTGTTGCCTCAACAGCTGGGGAATGCTTTGAGTCATGCAGAGGTGCGAGCAAATCAATCAAGTGTATGGATATGCATTCCAGCATACCTTCTGCCCAATTTAATCAAAACGGTGTCCAAAACAGACTCTCTAAGTACGAAACAGCAATAGAGTCTTCTGAGGCTAGTGGAAGAACTCCACAAGTAATCTCTAAAAAGTCTGACATACAGCTCGACGTACTACCATTTGTACACGAAGGACAGAGACTCAGAAAGAGTCTACATTTGCAGGACAAAATGTCTTCCTCAGATGATAAACTCATTAATCTACACTGTAAGAAGAAAAGTAGGCCCGTATCGCACCACAAAAAAGCCTCAAAGTTGCCTCTTTTTGCGCCAGCACCAGGTGTAGACCTATCATTGATAGTCCCGCTTGTGGACGTGAAGCATTTCTCTACAGACTCTTGCCTGACTCCTCCAAAACAAGTCCTCAGACTTGGTATTTACAGTGGATTGGTTGGGTCAGATGCAAAAAGGATTTCCTGCCACAGGTCCTCTGTGGTGCCTCTGGACACCAAAGAGCACGAGTGGGTGGTGAAGTTGGCATCTGGCTCATGGATGCAGGTGTACGGCTTGTTCAATGAAAACCCTTATTTGGCTTTACACAGAGATTTCATTTCTGGTTATACAGCTTTGCACTGGATTGCCAAACATGGAAACTATCGTATGTTTCTGAACTTTGTGTCTGGTGCAGAGAAGGCTGGGATCAAGCTTGACGTGGATGCCAAGTCTAATGGTGGGTATACACCTCTCCACTTAGCTGCAATTCATGGGCACGAAAATGTAATCAAGCTGCTGGTAGAGAAAATGAAGGTGAAGGTTACTGCACGGGACCACAGTGGCAAAAGGGCATGGCAGTACCTCTGCAGCTCAACAACCGGAGAAGTATGGCATCTTCTGGGAGCACCCAAGGGCAAAACTATCTTCCCTGTCTGTACCTTGCCCACTGTTGCCCCACCTGTTAAAAACACCAGGAGTAGAGCTGCAGTGACCAACCTCAGCAGGAAATCCTCACTTGCTGCATTCCTTAAACCTCAGCACCTTAAGTGGAAATCCAACCAGAGCCACCTCTCTGCTCACAAAGAAGCACACAGCGATTAAGAATGAGTTTCATGAGCACGTGCCAATTTTATTTTTACATTTTAAATATACTTAATTGTTAGCCACTTGGACAGGTCCTTGCTTGTGCAGTAGGCCCGGTGCTTCCAGTGGCCAATGGATGTCAGATTCAGGCTATCAGTGCTTCTGAGCATCATAGCAATACCTTTAATGGGGCCATACTTACACTTCTAATGCAAGCAAGTAGAGCAAGTAATGTGAAGGGGAATGTTTTGTTTTCTTGTAGGATTCATGCTGGCTAAGGAAAGAGGCAGGAGAGGAGACGAGAGGTTGCTTTCGCCTGAATTTGAAAAGGATAAACAACACTTGCCACTACTCGTCTTCCATTTTAAACACTTATATTTTCCTGTTCTATTTTAGCAAGGGATAATCAAATTTTAACTTTTTCTGATGACACCACACAGTTAAGAAATTCCATCCATTTGTTTGTACATGTTGTAAAAGCATAGATTAACTTTTAGGACACCGCATGTAACATGCGCTTAAAGGCATTTTCATGCTGGCTTGGCCCGTAAGAGATTGACAGCTTGGTGGCTTTTGTCGCATGCTCCCAGCTTGCCTGGTTAGTATGAGTAGTGCAAGCACCCACGAGTGGCGCGGTTTATCCACTGGAGTTTGTTTCAGCCCACAACCTCTCGTCACCCCTTCTTTTTCTACACTGTAGGTGGCTTGGCATGTAAGACTTTTATCAGCCATGCGAGATCCCTCGCACTTCACGGATGGCGAACATAACACTTTCGTTGATTTGAAATTTGCACTAACCTTCTTGCCAATTATATCCAATGCCTCCATTTTTCATGTGCTAAGGAATCTATTTATAATTGTGATGCAAGTTCGAAGAAACACGAATCTGATAAATACCCGTGCTCGGATATGCAGGGAACATGTGTTTTCATGCATCGCACAATTTGCAAGAGCCATGTGAATAAAATATTCTTTTGTACAACTGCTGTTTTCGCATTGTTGTATACGAATGTCCCCTTGCTCTGTAAATATCGGTTCACTTGGTTTGCTTTTGGCCTTTCATCACACCTTTCTACCAAAATAGAGTGTGCATTTAACACAATGATTCACGTATGAGACATTCCAGGCTGCGTATGTAATGCCTAGTCATAGAAACTCCAAATGGCAGAAGCTGGCGTTATCGGTCCTGCAGCATTTTGTTTTTCTTGCAGCCTTTTCGCTAGAAGTGTTTGATACAGACAGATTCACCTCTGCATGGTTACTCAATGCCTATTCAATGTGTTTTGTCACAGTGCACCGATCTATATTCTTTCAAGTGCAGACATTTTAGTAAGGCAGCGCTGTAAAATTGCCTTTTTTTGCAACTCTCATGCTGGTAGTGTTTCTGCACTTGCTCTTGAAGGAGCCCGATGAGTGGTCTAGAGTGCTGCAGGATACTGAAGTCTCTAACAGAAGGCAGTGATCGGGCGATAGAAAGGGTTGTGGAAGGTTAGTCAATTATAAATCGAAGCCAACTTAGGTCCCAAATTTAACATTGCTTGTAAGTGCGGTAGGGAGTGCAGATGTGATATTAGCATTACAGGAAGCCGTGATTGTAATATCCCAGTATTTTAATAGTGTGTCAGCCAAGTCTTATCCTCCAAAAGAGTGTTGGAAATTCAGCGTTCCCCAAGAAAACCTCAAACCCATTGAAACGTGCTGCAAACGTGTAGATATAACAGTTGAAAAATCTGGTTGTGCAGTTTCACTTACCTATGATTTAAACGCATGTGATAGTTACAGAAATGTGTACAGGTCTGTATTAGCATAGTATGGTCTGCAGCACTAGTGGCACATTTCTTCACTTCAATATATAACAATTGTCACTTGGAACTAATTTTGACAGAGCTAAATGCGCAGTGGTCTTAGTAAACCCCTTTAAACACCTTATCATCAGGGGCGGCTCCTCTGCTATGGCGGAGGAGCATCACCTCACCCCTCCTCTCCCCTGCCAGCAGCAGGAGCTGCAAACCTTTAAAAATAAAACAATAATAAACAATGTTTATTATCGTTTTATTTTTAAAGGGGTGGGGCCATGGGGGTGACAAGCAGTGAAGGGAGTGCACAGAGCACTCCCCTCAGTGCGCATGTATGTTTGGCTGGCCGTCTCGGGCCGGCCAAACACACATGCGCACAAGGGCTCTCACCAGGCCGGCACTGTGTTGCTGGGTTAGAGAGAGGAAGCCCAGGCTCCCAGTCTGCCTTGGAGAGCCAAGCCAGGGCGCTGTAGCCAATCATAACGCTGCTCTGAGCAGCCTCATGAGTTGCTGCAGGGCAGCCTGGGAGTGGTAGTGAGCATCAGGTAAATCTTTTTTTTTACAAATATTGATTTTTGTGTTATTAACCCTGCCTGCCTCTTTGCCCAGTCATCATCCACAACTGCTTCTTATATGCAATAATGCTGGATTAATCTGTTGATTGAAAAATATTTGTTTTTATCTCAATTAGCACAATATCATACAACTTAGTGTGAAACAGTGAATCATTGGTGCAGACGGCACAGTGCTCAGATATGATGACTTATAAGTACAACCAAACACATCAAATACACTGTACACTTTCCAATAGTCTTGGGTGAATATTCACAATGTGGGGTGGCCTTTTACTCAGGGCTCATCCTACATAATAAATGAAGTTCTTAACCCATGTGGGAAAGTTGTATCAACGTTTTGACCTCCTAAGATTTATGAGGTCTCTTGAGGATGTTGTCCACCGCACACATTATCATGCAAAATCGTGTGGTTTCTTTCCACTGTTTTTAACAGCAAAATTGTCTCCCATTCAAAATGGATAGGAGGGCTCATTTCACTCCAAAACATTGCCAATTGCCAGATTTGCATTTCCAGTAATTGTGCATGTTTTTGTCTAAAGGTTGCATAATTATGCAAGAGGAAATTATGCTAATTTTGCATACCAAAACTTGACACAAATCATCACTGACCTAGTGTAGGTCTTGAGGCATGGTCAATCCTCATGACTGACCTTTTTACAGATTTTGTTTATCAATGTTCAGATTTAATTCATGAAAAATGTCCTGGTTCCTATGAAATCCAGTTAATATCAAGATTGGCTGGAAAAAAGGCCATTCTCTGTCTCTACACAGGAAACTTGCTTAGCAATAGGTTGGAGCTTTGATGGCGGCACTCCTAATCTCCGTTCTCCCATGGATCTTTCAAGCTCCTGCTTCACATATTTAAAAAACACCTTAACATGGGACAAGGCTAAATTCTTTATTTACACGATCAGGGCTGCTTCTCTTTGTAGAAGTGAGCTGTTCTTCATTAGAAATGAGCTGTAAATCGCAAAAGTCAAAGCATCACAATTGTCCTGTGCTCGCTTGAACTCAGACAGAAAAAACCCATCAAAATGTAGGATCTTGTTTATTTCATAGGACTTTTCCCTAGCTCAGTGTGTGCTGCACTCCACACACCGCCAAAGTACTTCCCCTTAATCTCAGAGGAAGCTTGTCTGCTCACTTTTAGAAATTCGGTTGACCACATAATCCCTGCCCCACTCCTATTTTTAGAGGCTTGTTCACACTGTCATTAATTTCATCACAAACACTTTTATCCCGTCCAAACTGGCTAAAAAGAACATGTCCCACTAGCTGTATAAACAGTTTAAATCCACACCCCTATTTGGACTCACTTCAGTTTGGCTTCAGGACTGTTAATGGAAATAGTTGGAGCTGGCTGCTGACCTGCATGGCATGCACTTGGTCCTAGACTCTGGTGTTGTAACATCTTCACATCGCTGTCCCTATCCCCTGCATTTTATCCCTCCTCACCAAGATGCTAGTGGGTAATAGTTATTTCAGGACATCTTGAAACTGAATTAGCTCGTCATGAGTGACTGGTCAAGTTTTACTCCAAAATCTCTATAGGTATTGATGCTTTACCATCTATTGTGGACTCCGCCATGTGCATCATACTATTTAATGTGTATGCCCACCTGCTAACAAAACGTGTCTTTATTATGCAAATCAATATCCTGAAGGGATGGGTCAAGCTGAAGTCTGACAGGACCAGAATTATGTCTGTGACAAATGAGAAGGTTGATAACCACTGATGGTGTTGGTTATTGTCACTTGGTCCTCCTCTTGCCTAGGCCTGGGCAACTTAATTTGTGCTGTGCAATTAGTATCATTTTGTGAATTTCGTGTTATGCTTCTTATGCAAAATTTTGAAGTTGCACAAGTGTGCCACTTAGAATTCACCAATTCTCCATTAGCTGTAACAATTTGATGTAAACCCACAGGAAGAACAGAATGCACTTGGCCCTTGTTCACGCTGCTTTTGTTTTTGCACTATTTTTAGAGCATTATTTGTTCTCACATCAAAAATTGATGCAAGAAATCATTTTGTGCTAAAATGTGCTAAACTACGGGTATGCATTTCACGTAATTTCTTTGGCTGACATTTTGCGTAATTATGTGAATGTGAAAGTCAATTATGTGAATTTCGCACACCACCACTGTTACCTCAATAAATGAACTGGAGAAGATACACTTCTTTCTGGACAAAGATCTCTCAATCACTAATCAAATCAGTACACTTGTTTCCTCCTGTTTCCATCCGCTGTGTTTGCCCAAGACAATCTTCCAACTACTTTTGTGTGACTTGCAAGAAAGGCCGGATTGGTCGTACAAGGCAATGGGTGTTTCCTCGGAAGGGTAGAGGGCTGCTTTTGTTACTGGAGGTCGACATTGTGTCAGTACCGCAGTTTTAAAAAGTACTGCAGAGTTCTTTGTATATCCAACAGTTGTCAGACCACAATAAAAGTGCCAAGATCACTTTGGTGATTAATGCACCTGCTGGAAAGAGATCGTGGTTTTGTCTAGTGGCAGTTTTGACTCATCTTAGGTAGCTCAGAGGGTTGGTATGCCTGCTGCAAAGAACATGTAGTATGCAGATCACAGATCAGTGTTTTATATGCATAGCTCAGTGAGATACTGCTTTTCTCACAGCGCTCCTTTAGTTACTTTGAAGTTCGTAAATTACAGTCATAATCTAGCACATTGAGATATGAACTGCCATCAAAGATCTGCATGCAAACTGCATGGTACAGGTTAGAAAGTCACGTTTTTACCCAGTCTGATAAGCCTAATGTTGTTAAAAAGGGTTTGTTTTGGTTGAAATAAATTATTAGTAAAGTCAACTCTAAACACTTTCTTACATTTTGAATCCTGCGTATGTGCTTCCCCAGACCGAGCACTCTTAAAAATGCCAACTAGTGTGGATGACTTGTGAATCCTACACCTTGTAGTCCTCTTTGTCAACATTTTCTATGCACTGATTCATTGTATCTGTATGTCTGTGCGATGTAAAGGGCTCAAACACCCTACGCTGGTAAGAGAGGTGCTATAAAACAAATGAACTACATGTGAGAGAAGGGTTATGGAGAGATGAGTGGCACTGTCGGAAGGTAATGGTGAAGAAATCATTGAAGAACCCCAATAAGGATTGTCATATCCTGGTGCACTGTAAGGTCATTGTTTACTATGCTTTAAAAACGAATACAATTGAATATATAATTAAAAAATGTTTTGTGGAATGCACTGTTTTTGCAATTTTGCCAAATTTTCTTGGGGGGGCTCCTCCAAGCCCCATTGTAGTGGTCAGGCTTGCTCGCTATGTGTGACAACATTTGCCAGGGCTGCTTTGGGTTCCCAGTCCAGCCCTGCTTGCCAGAGCTGTTAGTAGTTCTAGTCTCATGACTGGATTATAGTACTATATTTTACCTGGGTCCCCCAGCATATCCCTTTGAGAAACTCCAGTGTATTCAGAACCTTGCAGTGAGACTCATTTTCAGCTTTTTGGAGTTTGATCATGTCTCACGGTCCCAGCAAAGGCTATGCTGACCCCTTCTCAAAGCACATTCTGTTTAATGCTTTCTTTTATGTATACCATACATGAAAGTTACACTCTGTTCAAAGCACAAAATTCACTCTCTCTGTCCATGTGTAAGCTTTGCTCAAAGACCCTGGGCCTGATGATTTTGCCCAAGCATATGTGCACCTGTATTGGCAGCTGCACACACACTACGGCTTGCTCTTTGCTTCTATCCATCTTCCTTCAAGCAAGTCTTAGCATTCTTTCTCTTTTTTCTGAACTGTCTTCCATTTGATTTCTACAAGTCAATAGATGTAAGCGGCACACTAAATTCAACTTAAACACTAATTCAATCAAGTTAAGTGTGCTTCTCCATTCCAGTTGTGAAACTTCGATTGTGGTGAAGGTAAAGTTGGCATAGCAGTAGGTGCTATCTTGCTATAATCTGCAAAACCGTATCTTGTCAATATCTGCAAACTGAGGGCTAAATATGGTACCAAAAACGGCAGTGGCCTACACATGCTAGAAATTTTCTTTCTGCACCTGGGAACCAATGGTGATTTCTTTCCTGCCTATTTATAGTATGCCTGGCACGGTGAACCCTGCAGAAAAAATCTTCATAGAGGAGAATGCTAATGATGTACTGACTGGTACACCTATGGTGCATAGACATCACCAATGATTCTGTGCTGGTGGAGTGGATGAAGTCTACACTGGCAACAATCAACAGTTCCTCCTCTTCAAAGGCCTTTTTTATGAGTGTATTTGTAATTCTAATAGGGCCAGTAATCTCTGGATGAAATAACGAGTATGAAATAAGGAGTACCCAGGGGAAGCAGGATAACTAATCATGTTGGTAATCTCTGAATTCTAAGAGGACACCCAGGTCCCACCTGTAACACCTGTTAATTCGGGACGAGGTTGAAATGCAAATTCATGACAAGATTAGTATAAGGAACAATTTTGGTTTTATCCAGCAAAAAGGTGGGAGGAAGGTCAAGGTACTCTTGGAAACATTGTGAAAGAATAAAGTCCTGATTCTTGGGTGTTACAGACAGTAACATTATTAGATGAAATTCGATTCAGTACCAGTTCAAAAAGTAATGCAAATGTTACCAAGAAAAGCAGTAGTGGAGATAGGGGAGGATAAAGTGGCTTTTGTCCGTACTGTATTTCTAGTGAAAAAAGGAAGACAAGGGATGGAGAACTTTGATAAATTTAAATAATTCTAACCTTGATGTAGCATACAGATATTTCATAATGGAGGGTATCCATCTCCTAAGAGAGATGTTACAGGAAAAGGTTTGGTTAGTGTTAGACCTGTCAGCTCTTGGCCTGGTTTTCCCTGTACGTTTTGCTTCTGACCTCCTGTTTTTAATCCTGTGCTGAATTTTGTTTTTGCTGGCTTTTGGCCCCTAGGCACATTACCACTGCTGACCAGTGCTAAAGTGCGAGTGCTCCCTCTGTAAATCTTATTGGCGATTGGTTCCTCCATGATTGGCACATTTGATTTCCTGGTAAGTCCCTAGTAAAGTGCACCAGAGGTGCCCAGGGCATGTAAATCAAATGCTAGCAGTGGGCCTGCGGCAATGATTAGGTCATCCACATGAGTAGCCCTGTAAATATGTCTCAGACCTGCCACTGCATTGTCTTGTGTGTGCAGTTTTGCATTGTCAGTTGGGCCTGGCAAGTGTACCCAATTGCCAGGCCCAAGCCTTCCCTTATACTACATGTAAATCTCCCCTATGGTAGGCCCAAAGGCAGCCCTGTGGGCAGGGTGCAGTGTATTTAAAAGGTAGGACATGTACTAGTGTGTTTTACATGTCCTGATAGTGAAATACTGCTAAATCCGTTTTTCACTATTGCAAGCTCTATCTTTCCCATAGGATAACATGGGGATTGCCTTGAGATGTCTTTTACGTGCAGTTTCCCATTGGGGGCAGAAAAGATGTGGAGTTTGGCGTCTCTGGGCTCACAATTTAAAAATACATCTTTTGGTGAAGTTGTTTTTTAAATTGTAAGTTTGAAAACGCCGCTTTTAGAAAGTGGGCATTTTCTTTCTTAACCATTCTGTGACTCTGCCTGGCTGTGAAATACACGTCTGGGTCATTCTGACAGGTGGGCTGTTTGTGAATTCACTCTACACAGTCACACAAAGGGAGATAGGAGTGTCCTGTATATCCTGATGAGCCTTCGTGGGCTAGATTGGAGGGAGGAGCTGACACTGCACCTGAATTAGGCTGTGCCTGTCCTTACACAAAGCAGTTTCCAACCCCCTAGAGTGTGTCTAGGACCAGGACAGGGAGAGGCAGCGTCTTGAGCACTACAAAGACTTTCCTTTGAAGTTTGCCTACTTCAAAGGCAGAAATGGGTATAAGTATTAGACTGCTGACCCCACAACTTTGGAACACTCCTGGATTGATGACATTCTGCTAGGGAGAGGAGCTGGATGCTTTAGGAGGACTTACCAATCTGCCTGTTGCTTTGCTGTGCCTGCTTGCTGCTGCTGCTTCTGCCCTGGAAGTGAAAGGGCTGGACTTTGCTTTCTACATCCTGCTTACCAATGATCTCCAAGGGCTAAAACTGAGCTTGCCTCCTGTTGTGAAGACTTCATCTGCTAGTGCCTGAGCTCTTCTACTGAGAGTTCTGACTTGCCAAGTGGTGCCAAATCCAGTCCCTGGGCCCTTGGAAGTGGAAGCTGGTAACCCAAGTGAAATTCCATGTGTCATTGCGGCAGAAATATCTACGCAGCGCCTGCACCATGGATGAAAAATCAAATACAGCACCTGTCTTGTGGCTGCAGAATCTCTGCATTGCCTGCTTCAGCATGGATCCATTGTTGCAGTGCGTCTGGATTTTCCATGCATCGTCCCTAGGTGTTAAATCTTCAACATCATCACACAGACCCGAGGCTGTGTGTCCGGAAATCGACTCATCGTTTTCCTATGGGGAAAGAATCAACACATCTCCAACCCGGTGGGGAAAGAATTGACGCATGGCTTTACTTGCGAGGAAGGAATCTACTCATCATGGATTTTCTGACATATCACCTCCCTTCCTACTTTATTTTTCATGCTTAACAGGTGCTTTGTGCTAAAACAACATAATCATTGGCGTTTATGGATTAGGACTCTTAACTTTAAAATGTGATATATTTTCTTGTGTATGTTGGATTTTTGTTGTCTTGGTCTTGTTTGATTTAGATCAATATTGGCTATTTTTCTAAATTGATGAGGAGTCCTTTTGAGGTGTTTTCGCTGTGTTATTGTCTGTGTATGTACAAATACTTTATACACTGTGAGATAAGCCTAACTGTTTGTGCCCATTTACCAAGGTGGACAGGGTGCAAACCCCTGCCAACTAGAGACCCCATTTCTAACAGTTAGTAAAGCTGGATCTCAATGGTGCATATTTTAAGATACCTATAGGTCCAGAGAGTCGGGGGTCTGATGGTATTATTTTACTCAAGAAATCTTGAGCCGTGCCTGGAGCAGTCTCATGAAACTGAAAGAGAGGGCTTGGGTAAAACAGATTTAGAGAGGGGTGATGTATTAGGTGCAGCACCCGCTTATCCGTCACTAGCACACTTGCCTTATATTGGAAACCATATCAATAAGCAGGTTTGTAGTATTATCACACAATGCTAGTGAGACCACAGCAGCCCATGAAGGTGGAGATATCACAGAAAGACTGGGTTCCCAGTGGAAGTATTTCAGGGAAATGAATTGCATGTTTTATCACTGTGTATTAACATAGGTAGTGGTTCATTCTAATGAGCAAAGAGGAGACCAAATTAGGTTAATGATAGATCCTTTACTTTCAAATTATATTTTTGATTACAGACACATACTTAAGAATTACAACTAATGGTGACCAAGGACAACAAACAAAACGATGCAGGTCTATGCTTAGTTTGTGTAGTGTAATTTATTTCACACTAACAGAAACAACCTTAATATTAATCATAAACAGATGATTGACAGCCTACTGCTAAATATCCTGCCAGTTTCATCTATGGAAAAATGAGGTGTTAGAGTGAAAATCACACAGGAAACTGTCTGGAAAAATAGAACCTACAGTTGTTTGTATATGATGGTTTCCTAGAACTTTATTTCAGCATTGCACATTACCTTGTTGGTAATCAGATTCCTTTTATACATACTCCTGCTGCTTCCTCTCTGTTCCAATAAGATTCTGAGGCCACTCACCGGCCATACTGTATTCTAATTGATGCACTGCTCTCACAAATCAATCTGAAGATACTGAGATACTTTTTAGACTCCATTCACAGACTGTTATAAAATTTGCAATTTTTAATTTTGCTTCTTTATGTATGTACTCTATAATAATCTTTTAATATTATTTCACTTTCTAAGCAGTCACTGCACCTGTGAGAAAGGTTTGGTAACCGCCAGGAGTCCCTGGACCAAAGGCTAAGAACCACTGATGTAGTGTATCAAACCAGGTTAGATCACATAGACCATTGCATTAAATAACCATATTAAAGGAGCACCATAGGTCCAAATGAACCCAAAATGGAGGGGAAAAGGAGAGTAGAACCACACCAATTAAATGTATGCTAGTGCTCCTTTCCATCTCCCCATAGAAGAGTGCCTCCTCTGTTGTTGTATGATGAACCCATCAGCAAAGAGCCCCTGGAAACCCTTGGACACCCACCATATTCAAATGTCTCAATCTTGCCTAGAACCACCAGGTAAGCTTTGACGGAAGGCCACAGCAGAGTCACCTGGGAGAAGATTAAATGGTTCCCCTCATGCTCTACATTCAACCTTGTGGGATGACTCATAGAAACCACCAGCCCCAGTGTCACCAACATCTTCTTGATATCTACCAGTGCTGTCATCCTTTTCAATGTATCAGTATTGGTGTTATAAAAAATAGGAGACAAACTGTCTCCCCATCTGCTTTTTCCTTCACAGTTGCCTTCATGATTTTTTCTTGCCATTCAGTCAACTTAAGCGTTGTCATGAAATTGCCACCCTCTGAAATATTCTCTCCTCTTTGGCTGGAGGAAAAACGATATACTGACCTCACAGTCCTGCATTCTCATTAACCTACCTGGTTTAGTACACTTGCCAACACCTTGAACACTTTGCCAGAAAGAGCTTCCACCTGGACCACTGAGGAAATCCTCAAGGAACTGTAAGAGGGGCTCTGTTTGAAGTTTGCCCTTTCTGCAGGGTCACTCAGATATTTCTTGCCCTTGTGCTAAGCCTTATTTTTGTTGGCTACAGAACTGTGCTCTTTAGCCCTACTAACCAGTGCAAAGATGTATGTGCTCTCCCTTTCATCGTGATGAAAATTACATACCACTAATTAGCATATTTAACTTATGCACCCAGGACCTGTAAGTTAAGTATCACCAGTGAACTGCAGCAGCCATTGTGTCACCCACTGCAGTGACAATGCAAACAGTTCTGAAGGCCTGCCAACAGTAGACTGTCTGTGCGGTTTAAATTGCAACATTCGACCTGCCAAAATAACCCCTTTTGACAGACCTTAAAACCCACCTTTTACATACTTATAATTCACCCCGTAAGTAAGCTTTACTGCCCATTAAGGTATGGTGCATGATATTTAAATGTAGGAACTGTAAAGGTTAATATTGAACATGCCCTCACATTGACTAACACTTCAATGTATTTTCACTGTAGCAGGATTGGCAGTTGTACTGGAAAGCATTAGGATATAATATTTAGTTTAATAAATGTTCTCTCTGCCTAGGAGTCAGCAACTAATTTAATAACTTTTTGAAGTATTTATTTCACGCCTAGTTCACTGGTGAATTCGAATTTGTAATACATATTTTGGAAGTACTTAAATACTTTAAAAAGTCACCATTGCCCTGCCTGAAGTCCCTGGAAGCTAAATCTATATTTTGCTCTCTTTCTTCTGCCTGCCAGTAATTAGCATTTTAATGGGTGTAGTATACTTCCAGGAAAGGCATGAAAGGACTTGATTAACTTCAAAGAGACTTACCTGTCTCACACAGAGATATAGCTATCATCCTTGGCATGCACATTTGTTCTTTCCTTCTAACCAGATTAGCCTCCATCACAAGATGTTTCCTATTGACATCACAGTATCAGATCTGCTATAGTGTCAAGACCTGTGTGGCCAGTCTGCTGGAATTTTTCATATGATATTTGGATGGACTTTAGAGCAGTGAACAGAAAATCATAACAATGTGTTTATATCCACTGTCTGGTTGCTGAAAGTTCAGCTTTGTCTGGTCATATTTCTGTCTTTGAGTTTGTTGGAGGTACATGGACTGCCTGAAGCTGGATGTTGGTGTTAGATGTGGGAGGGCACTAGGATTACCATAGTAAACCCCACACACAGACACCCATCACTCTGAGTCCATGTTTAATGTGGCTGTAGACCCCGGCCATCTTGAAAATGTCCAAAGTGTTTAGGGTTAATCCTTTGAACCTTTAAGCCATTTGTCAAGATGTACCCAATGCCCACGCACTGGCTTGTGCTCAGCATACATTTGGTATTTGTTGGCACCCACTTCAGAACACTCCTGGATCTGTGAAAGATCATTAGAGGACTGAACTTTTTATCTGAGACCTGAGCCGAGACTGAAAGACTTGATCTGTTCTCCCTCTTGTACCAAGGACAAAAAAGTGAACTCCAGGGTTCATAAGACGGACTTCCTTTTAAAGATACAGGGGCACAAAAAGCTACTAGAGGCATATTTGCACGACTGCCCAGTGGCTACTGGACCTGGACTGTGCCCTCCAGATGGCCTCTGCTTGCCATCCTGTCAGTCTCTAGATGCCTCACCTGAGGCCCTGGGGCTTTTGAAGTGTAATCCTGTGGTGGATTAAGTCTTAAAGGGCTGAAGTCAGAAGGGAAAATCTTTGCCCAGGACAAATCTGGTTAGCATGTTTGAACCGTGCTCCATGATAGTGAGCATCAAATTGTACTTATGTCCTGTTCTATCAGAACCATTGGCTATTATTTGCACTTTTGTGCTTCCTGGATTAATTTATACTTAAAAATATAACATTTAATACCTCTGGTTCCCTTTATTAGATTCTGGTATTTTGGTGTCCTTTTGTTTATTAAATTGTTCATACTGCATTAATACTTTACATTGCCTGTAATTTAAGTCTGTCTGCTCTGAGCCATAGCTACCAGGGATTGATCTCATGTTGATTTTATTGATTTTGAACGGTTCACCCTGACAAAGATTGTGGTAAGTACTTAAGGTGGGTGCTAACCCCCCTCAAATAACACCCCATTTTTTCTTGCAGACATACTTTGAAGATTATCCAAACTTTCAATTTGAAATCCACCAAGATATAATATTGTCCATCACATTGCCTTTGAATGACATCAGCTCTTGAATAGCGGCATCGACCAGAGCAGAGTGAGCTTCCAGTTACTGCTAATGATCTACATTTTGACCTTTGCTGACGAGGCCCTCCAGCTTACCCTTTGCTGCTTTCAGAGTGGTCTCAATGGTCCCTGTCTTGTCAAAAATGTCAGAACATAGTACTTTTCTCATAAAGGTCTTCTTCCTGGGAGTAAGCCAACGTTATCAGCCAGCACCTTAAATATTTACTGTTGGGGTTCCTGTTCAAGGCATATAGAAGTCCACCTTCCACGTCCTCCATTCTAACATGCTTGTTATTCCTTTAGAGTTCAGCACCAGGTAGCTTGTGTAGAACCTGGACCTGTGTGCTCATCTCAGCAACCACCAGTCAACCGTCTCATGGAATTGTTATTTGGTTCTCGGCACATTCTCGCCCTTGAGATTCAGCACCTCCACTTCCATGGTGAACACCCACCTCCCCATCCTCCGGTGCCATCTCTGAAACACTGCAGTTCTGATCCAGCCACAGCACACTAGGTGACACCTGCTCTCTCTCCTCCAAATCCTCAGACCTCCTGTCTTCAGCACCTTCCACCCGCACCCAGAAGCCTCCCACATGCATTTCCACTGCTGCTCTCATCTATTTCATGTTGTCTGTACACCACTAATATTTGCCCATGATGGTCAGGGCAAGAGAGGCACCACTAACTTGCCCAGTGAAGTGAAGCTACTATGATGGTACCACTAGATTCCTCACTGCATTGTCCGCTTCAATGGTTGCTAGGTAACTTTGGGATTGTCTCCGCAACTGGAGACTAGATGCATTCTAAGGGAGTGAAAGGGATTTGGTTATATTGGTCCACAGTCAACACTGCCACATTTTCCATACTTTTAAATGAATATTAGGAACTATTTTTAGCATGCTCAGGGCAATCTATATTCAAGTTTCAGGTTCAAGAATGGTACATATGTTGGCATTGCTGTCCACCCATTTGACGGATTTCATGTCCTACCGCTAAAAAGTGATTTCTTTAGGGAAGCACGGCTACATGCGTAGCAAGTGGCTTGTGTGTTGTACGCAGATTATACATACAGCCAATGTCTTGCAACGCCAGATTTATTTTTGTTGGGATCGCGGCATTGCAAACAGACATATGACAAGGGTTAACATCACCAGCATTGGATTGATCTCTACCGTTTCATTAGTGGCGACACCACGTGAGCGTATTTTTTTCTAAATAAGAATACTGGCAAATGTGTAAGGAAACATACCAGTTCCTTTACTTCAAGTCAGTTCTCCATTTTTCTTTCTACATTCAGTTTATACGAGGGGGACAGAGTTATAGAATAGAGGTGGCGGCTGGGGCAGTCCATTTCTTGGTTTTCTAACAGCCTGAAATGACAAGAGCTGTTTTGCTGCTGTTTTTGATCATCTAGAGGTGTCCCAGAAAAGGAGTATATTCAGTGAAAGAACAATGCATATATTTTATTAGGTGGGAAATGTTTTTTCTTAATTAGCACATCAGTTTCGAAGATGCACATTATGGTAATTTAAGTATGCCTTCCCAATGTTCTCCGTGCGTTTATAGTGAGATTTTTAGGCATGGTCTAGAGACAATTTTCTCAAACTTGTGTAATAAAGTAAAAGAAAGTACATAAAACATAGTGGCACTTTGAATCAGCCCTTTTAATTTGTTGCAATGTCATTCACATTTTGGATCAGCTGAGAACAGCCATTCAGTGAAGTGTATTTTAAATCAACTAGAGGTTGCCTCTTTCAGTATGACTCCACATTGGCAAGGGGCGTAGCAAAGTAGTCTGTCTTCCACCATGAGCAGACCACACCATTCACGCAGGCAAGCCATCCAAAGAGGTGGGAGCTAATACATGTGGCATGATGGTGGGACTGGAGACAGGAGCATGGCATCTGCACACTGAGAGTGCTTGTGGCAGCAGGTATGACTGAGCACCAAGCTCAGAGCAGGTGTTAAAAGTGCCGAAAAAATGACACAAGGAAATCTGTTAGATTTCCTTGCACCATTTGTTCACCCCCCCACCCCCTCCCCAAACAGGGGAACACCTCTTTGCATACATTATGGCTGGCGCAGGCATAATGTAGCACAAAGGGTGCATGCATTGCACCACTTTGTAAATATGGTGTGGGGATTTTGGCCATCTAACAAAACATTAGTGTAAAAAAATGACACTAATGTGTTGTTAGATGGCACGAGGGGATCTTAAATATGCCCCTAAGTGTACATTGTACTAGGCTGCCTTGCAAGGCTTTAGAGAGATCAGATCTAAACGTAGTAAAGTATCACTCCCTGTTGCAACTCGGTGTTACTCCTGGAGCTAAGCTCATTCCCTAGATTGTCGTGAGTGTTTGAAGGATTTTCACACTGGTGGGGAGAGCCAGGGGGACCCTGGAACAGGGACTGAAATTCACTGAAAGTTAAATTAAGCATTCCCATCACTATTTTCATTTGGCTTTATCCTCATAAATCCAAACTTGTTTACATTGTGGTGTTTCACTAAGAGTCATCGAAATTAAGCAGGAAATACGCACCTACTATACAACTTTATTAGTCAGTTACCAATGATTTCTTTTTTTGCCTAGGTTTTATTACACAGAGGGGCATATTTATGAGAGGCTTGCACCGCCAATGCGTCACTTTTAGTGATTCAACCACGGCACAAACCTTTCAGCCATATCTATGAGGCCACGCAAAGCAACTTAGCGCAGCTTTGAAAGCCCTCACAGTAATCGAATAAGGCAAGGCATGTAAACTTGGGGATGCGTTAAAACCTTACGCCTTCCCAGGGGAGGTACAACCAGGGGTAATATTTGTATTTCGCATCATTATTTTCCTCTTTTTGTGAGTGCTGCATTCTGCAGCACAAATAGAGAAAACATCTGCTCAGGATTGTTTTTGTGCAGGAGGGTGTCCCTTCTTGCACAAAGACGATCCTGCTTACAACACGGACACCCTTGCACCATGGTGCAAGGGTACCTGCGTTGGCGCCAGGCAGCCAAAAAGGCACCAGCGCAGTGGGAAAGGACAGGAATGCCCCAGATATGGTGCATTCCTGTCCTTTCCATTTGAATTGCTGTACTGCCCTGTTCTGAAGTGTCGTAAATCTGCCCTTAAGTCTCCACCGCTTAAACACATTCATATGGTGGAGGTAGAAAAGAGGTTGGTGTGATCAAAGGCTGTGGGAGAGGAAAATCATTGACTTGTTCACACACGGGGTAGCTGGGGTTCATCTCTAAACATTTCAAGCTTCTGTAGAGCCATCACACGTTTTGGAGACCAAAACACACCACTTGTTTAGGTCGCGAGAAGAAATGCCACATTTCTCTTTTAAATTGCCTAGAATCTGGTGTTTTTCTTGAAAAAGAGAGCTTCTTTACCTGCCTTCACTATCTTTGTTAAAAATAGAAAAAGAGGGTGAGTTTTATTCCCTGAGGACTGATGAATTTGAATGATTCTACTGTAGTCGAGACGAATGTTCCTGCTAGACAGGGCAGGAGGTAGCTGTATTAACTCTGTAGGGAAGGAGCGCGCACGCAAGCCGAGCCCACACACGGGATTTGCAGGCAGTGATCCTAACGAAGCTGACTCAGCCTTTTATCTTAAAGGACGGATGGAACTGGGGCGAATAATAATGGTAACACCGTACCTTCTTCCACGCCTACGGGGAATATGAATGCGAGTAAAATGCTACTGAGCTATTTGGACTGTGTTCAAGGCGGGTAAATATTCACATACGTTTCATTCTTTCTGAGGTTTAATTTTTGAGATTCCATGATTTAGGGATAAATGATTTCATAAATAAGATTCACCTTAAATGTTACCTTTCAAATATGCCGCATAGAATGGAGGTAAAAAGAGTTAAACGAGGAACACATTAGAATAACAAGATATTTACAGTCTAACAACATAAAAAGTAGCTTTTTAGCATTTTACCACGTGAAAAGCAAAGTGATAGGAAGAGGGCAAAGAATCATCCATACATGACCAGGTACACCAACAAGGCCTGTAGTGTAGACGGTCAATTTGAAAAAAGTAGTAATACGTGTGATTAAAAGTGGACTTATGCGCAAGTAAAGTCAGATAATATAATAATACTTTATTCATGTAGATATGTTCAATGAATATGTTTTCATTCAGTAAGAAGTAACCAAGAGATAGGGTGTCCTGGTTGTCAGTTACAGTCTTGCAAGCTGTGTGGCCTTTAATCTGGGTCAGGTGATACACTCTCACATTGTGCATATCCCCCAATCTGCATGGTTTTCTCGCTAGGTCAAGTCCAACAGCCTCACATCAAACATGGCCCCCAGGATGCATGGCCTTCTGACCAGGTCAAGTCCATAACTCCTCACATCGTGCACGACCCCCAGGCTGCTAGGCCTTCACACTAGGACAAGTCCAACAGCCTCACATTGTGCATGGTCCCCAGGCTGCATGTCCTTCAGGCTAAGTCAGGTGCAACAACCTCATATCCTGCATGCTTCCCAGGCTTCATGGCCTTCTCAGTAGGTCAAGCCCAACACCCTCACATCGTGCATTGCCCCCAGGCTGCATGACCTTTGCATTAGGTCAAGTCCAACAGGCTCACATCGTGCATGGTCCCGAGGCTGCATGGCCGTCGCTCTAGGTCAAGTCCAACAGCCTCACATCGTACATGGCCCTAGGCTGATTGACCTTCAGGCCAAGTCAGGTCCAAGATCCTTACATCATACACGGCTTCCAGACTTCATGGGCTTCACACTAGGTCAAGTCCAACAGCTGTAACTTGTGCATACTCCCCAAGCTACATGCCCTTCACACTAGATCAGTTGCTACACCCTTACTTTGTGTATGTCCCGTCATGATAGCTTGAAAGTCTAGACTTGAAGTACATTTTAAGCTATTGTTTGGATGCCCAGCAACCCTATTTATTGCAATTCTCTTCTTGAAACTTAGCATTTCTTTTGCATAATCCAAACAGTACTTTTAAATATATATAGTATCAGTCAACAATAGTTTGTTGGAACAGACTTCAATTTTCTTGGATTATTATCTGTTGCCTTATGTTCTTAATTTACCCTGTTGTTGCCGAGATAGCACTGACTTCATTTCTAAAATCATTGGGATTCCGTGGTCAGAAACTTACTTACTGGTTACCATAGATGTCTCCTTATATATCTGCATCAATCATGAACAAAGAATCTCTGCATGTATATTTTTCTTTATGGACAAACCAATACACTTTTTTGATCATTCCATGATGCTCTTGGAGATGCTTAGATATTGTCTTGAAAATAGCATTTTTCTATGTAATGAGACATGGTACCAACAGAAAGTCGGAACTGCGATGGGCAGTTGCTGTGCCCCAAGTTTTGCCTGTATTTTTGTGGGCTGGTGGGAGGAACAGTGTATTTGGACTGATATCAATGAACTCTTGACCACCCACATAGTTTGTGGACCAGGTACATTGATGACTTATTCATCATCTAGGATGGTACCAGGGATGCTTTTCTTGAGTTTTTCGCCCATATTTCCTCCAATGACTTGAATTTGGCTTTTACGTATAAAATTGCTGATAAAGTGATGGCATTTTTGGATATTTTTATCCAGATTGTGGATGGGGAGATACAAACTTCTCTGTATCTTAAACCTATGGCCAGCAATAGCATTTTACATGGCCAAGTCACAATCTTACTCAGCTCAAGTGGAGCAACCCCTATGGGGAGTTCCTGAGAGCCAAGCGCAATTGCAGTAATCCTCACACTTATCAGAAAGAAGAATGTCAAATGGTGGAGAGATTTAGGGTGAAGGGTTATCCCAAGAAAGTATTCAATGAAGCAAAGGAAAAAGTAAAACTGAGTACGAGGGATGAGCTACTCTACCCAAGAGTCAGAGAAGAAGGGGTTGGATCAAATCCGTTTAATTACCACTCACAATGCAAAGCCACATTTGGTGAGGAGGATGATTCACTGACACTGGCACGTGGTGCAATCTGATCCTGTCACTGGCAGTGAACAACCAATGAGTTCCTTCGTCACATACAGGGAATGCCCATCACTTTGGGATATGTTAGTGCACAGCAATTTAAATGTGAGAAGTGATGTGGGAGGATGGTGTACGGAACAACAAGTGTTTTATAAGTGTGGCTACTGTAAAACCGGTAGAACTAGTAAGAACATGAAAACCTATTCCTTAACAAGTGGGAAATTCAGACACATTAACAAGTTAATTACTTGTAGTAGCGATTTTTGTGTTTATGTATTGGTATGCCCTTGTGGCTTACGATATGTAGGTAGCACAATTTTTCTGGTTCGTGAGAGTATATTGGAACACATGCCAGCCATACGAAATTTTGACATTGGTCCCTGGTGCATAACAAAAACACTGATGATTTGTCATGTTATGGTGTTGGCAGGTCATCCTAAATAAACGAGGAGGAGACAGGGAGAAGAAGCTTAGGATTTTGGAGTCAGAATTTATCATACTTATGAACAGCCGTACCCCCGGAGGATTAAGTTCTTACGAGGAACTTTTTGTACATATTGGTCATTAAGATAATACCATTGTAACAAAAGGCATATAGGCCCTAATTTCGACCCTGGCTGTGGGTGATAAAGTGGCGGTAATACCACCAACAGGCTGGCAGTACCTACCACCAGATTATGACCATGGGCTGATATCTACGATAGACCGCCAATGTACCACACCGACCGCCAGGGCAAAAACAACAGTCACCACGGCGGTAGCCACCTACAGCCAGGTGGAAGACAAAGTTCTGCCCACCATATTAAGACCCTGCAAACCACCACCTTTTCCGGGGCGGTACCAGTGCCAACGAAAGCCTGGTGGAAACAGAGCACAAAAGTGAAAGGACTCACACACGCGCAACACACACCTGATACACACACACCATACACACAACCAGCTGCATTATAAAAACAATTTGACCCTGAAATTCTGCAGAATAATGTAAGGACAACAGGAATTTATGAAAGTGATTGTAATCAGTTCAACATCAAAACTAAGAATCCAATTTGGCCATGACACAGATATGTACACTTGTATAAAAAAGGGTCACTGCCCAGTCCATAGTTCAAAGGGGCCACAGGGCACAGTCCAAGGCCCAACTTGAATCCTGCACCAATCTGGATAGAACACTGCAGGGGCATCAGTTGTCAAATAGGCAGGCACCGCAGAGGGACAGGGGGGCACCTAAGCCGTATGCAGGAACAAGCCCACTGGTTCTGGAGGGGGCAATATGTCCATTGCTTTGTCCTGGGGAGAGCAACGCCACAGTCTCTGGAGTGGGTGTCTTGCCCACTGGTTCTGGAGGGGGAAACATGTCCATTGCTTTGTCCTGGGGAGTGCAAAGCCACAGTCTCTGGAGTGAGTGTCTTGCCCACTGGTTCTGGAGGGGGCAACATGCCCATTGTTTTGTCCTGGGGAGTGCAAGGCCACAGTCTCTCGAGGGGGTGTCTTCCCCACTGGTTTAGGAGGGGGCAGCCCGCACAGTAGCCCCTGGAGGGTGGACTACACGGCGCCTGCCGGCGGTGATGGCTGCATGCTGGTGGTGGTTGTGGGAGGCTCCTGGACAGCCCCTGCACTCTGGTATGGCTGCTTCCTGGTGGTGGTTGGAGGAGGCTCCTGGGCAGCCCCTGCACCCTGTGATGGCTTCATGCTGGTGGTGGTTGGGGAGGCTCCTGGGCAGCCCCTACACTCTGTGATGGGAGTACATCCACAGCTGGCGGTGGGGGCCCTGTGACAGCTGGTGGTGGTGGCTGTGTTTCACTGACAGCTTCTGCTGACGTAGAGTGCCTCTTCTCCTCCTGGTCATGGGTTTGGGCTCCCTTACCCTTCCTGGCAGGGGTCGATGGGCTCTGCCCTCCCTCTGCCTGGTGGTGCAGGCTACTTCCCGTTCTTCCCAGCTGGTGCAGGCTCTTTTCTCTTCCTCACAGCTCGTGCTAGACTCTTCCCTTTCATCCCAGGTTGTGCTGCCTCCTTCCGCTTCAGTGTTGTAGTTCTGGAATCCCTATCACCACGAGTAGGTGGTGCTACCACTGTCCCCGTGTACTGGTTGGCTGAGGTGCTGGGTTGTGTCCTTGCTCCCCTGCCCATATGTGCAGGATGAGGTGGAGGGGTAGGGAAGAGGTCAAGTTGGGCAAGGAAAAGCTTTTTAGGGATGTTAGGCGGGAGGAGGGAGGAGTAATGGGAGTGGAGGATGAGGGAGTGGTCGTCGGAGGTGTATGTCTGTTGGGTTTGGGTGCAGGTGCATGGGCTGTATGCTGTTGTGAGGTGGATGGCTGTTGGGTGTCTGAGTGCTTGCGTATGTGTCCTTTAGGGGGGGACAGACACACTGGGAGAGGACACAGGGGACGCATGCATGGATGTTGTGGAAGTGTCTGCCAGTGAGGTGTGTGTTCTGCCTGATGTGGTGATGATGCTGGTAGTGGATATTGATGTAGTGCGTGCAGGTGTGAGTGTGGACATAACTGGGTGGGAGGTGGAGGAGGAGATGGAGGCAGTGGATGTTGTTGTGTCAGCAAAGGTATGGTGCTTGTGTTTGCCTGTGCCACTCTTGGGTGTTGTCTTGTGTGCATGCTCGTCTGTCTGTGTGCTTGGGATGAGTTGGGGTTGAGGAGAATGGGCCCGGGAAGTGGAAGATGGAGGAGGGATGGTAGAAACAGGGACAACGTCTGCCATCAGTGAGGAGGCTAGAGCCTGAATCGATCTCTGTTGGGCTGCCAATCCAACATGAAAGCCCTCCAGGAATGCATTGCATTGCTGCATCTGGGATGCCAGTCCCTGGATGTCGTTCACAGTGGTTGACTGCCCTACAGAGATGGATCTCAGGAGGTCAATAGCCTCCTCACTAGGGCAGGGCCTGGTGATGCCCGGGGCAAAGGAGATACCCACCCTCCTTGGTGAGCGGGCACGGGCAACTCGTTGAGGGGCTACTGGGAGGGCGGTGCTGGTACGGGGAGTGGCAGCTGTACCTGCAGCTGGGGTGGTCACAGAGGTGTCCGCCATGACCGGGGAGCTCCCATCGGAGGAGGTATCTGTGTTGTCCTCTCCAGTCTCCGCCGTGGTGCTCCCCTCGCCCTCTGTCCCACTGGTCCCCTCAGTGTCAGTAGACTCTGCCTCCAGAGTCCTGTAGGATGCAGCTCACTCTGTCGCGGTGCCTTTGCTCCACCGCCAGATGATGCTAGTGCACATAAGGACAGGATGACAAAACAAGAAGGGGCACCCAAGGACACACAACCACCACCCAGATACCACCCCACCAGCCGTAAGTTGTAATGATAGCCACTGTACTCACCCCCTTGTGGCTGCTGTGATGCCCTCAAGCGCCCATCATGCTCTGGGTAGGCCACCGCCAGTATGCGAGCCGTCAGGAGGGTCAGGGTCCGCGGGCACCCCTTCCTCGTTGAGAGGCCATCCCCAGCTGGGCCTCCGTGGTCTTCCGTGCCCAGCGTCTCAGGTCCTCCCATCATTTCTGACAGTGGGTGCTCCCACTACCCTGATAAAACACATGTGCAGCTACATTGCTTTCCCCTAGGTGAAGGATTTGGCCACTGTAAATGCCGGGTTTTATGCAATGGGACATATCCCCAATATAATTGGGGTGATTGCCGGAACACATATTGCATTTGTCTCCCCGCCAGAATGAACAGGTGTACAGGAATCGTAAGAGTTTCCACTCCATGAATGTGCAGATGGTGTGCCTGGCGGACCAGTACATCTCCCACATCAATGCTAAGTATCCTGGATCGGTGCATGATGCCTTTGTCCTAAGGAATAGCAGCATCCCAAATGTGATGTCCCAACTACAGAGGCACAGGGTGTGGCTAATAGGTGAGACCTGGTTCCCACCCAGTATATGTTGGTGTATGCCTATGGTGTGGACCATATAGGATAGTGTGTGGCTAAATGTTGTCCATCAATATTTGCAAGTGACTCTGGTTACCCAAATCTTTCACGGCTGCTGACCCCTCTGAGGAATGCCAGGACAAGGGTAGTAGAATGTTGGCACATGGGCGAACTAGAAGGATCATTAAAAGGACCTTCCGCCTCCTGAAGGCCAGGTTCAGGTGCCTCCATCTGACAGGTGGATCCCTGTGCTACTCACCCAAGAAGGTCTGCTAGACAATAGTGGCATGCTGCATGTTGCACAACCTGGCCCTCGGACGCCATGTACCTTTTCTGCAGGAGGAGAAGACTGGAGATGCCCCTGTGGCAGCAGTGGACCCTTAGGGCAGTGAGGATGAGGAGGCAGAGGATGAGGATGTGGACAACAGAACATTGGTGATACGTCAGTACTTCCAATGACACACAGGTGAGACAGTGCAAACTTCACATTTCTATGACTATTGGTGTATTCTGTGTGGCACTGGCATGCTGGCATTACCCACTTCTTTCCCCTACGTACTGTTACCTATGGATATTCATTTTACAGATGTTGGTGATATGACAACATTCTCCTGATGTGATCACAACAGCCAGCTACAGGTCATTAATTCTATGCTCATGCTATATACAGTTCTTTTGCAATGGTTGTAGCTGTTTCAATCAATACAAATTTGCAATACATGAAATACTAGTATTTGAGTTTTATCCAAGGGTGTTTATTTTTGTTCTAAAATATAGAGGGGAAAGTGCAATGGAATGGGGTGATGATGGAGGAAAGTTCAGGGTATTGTTCCAGTCTGTTTATACCACAGGTGCATTGTCCATGGGGACATAGGAAGGGGAGCTATGGCAGTTCAAAGTGGACAAGGTGACAGTGTGGGACACAAGGGGGACAATCAGGAGAGTCTCATTTCTTGGCGGTGGTCTTGACAAATGTCTCTGGCTTCTCTCTGGGTAACAGGGAACGTTTGCGGGGTGTTTCACCTTCTGCAGGGGAAGAGATGCTGGGGGCCTGTTGGTCCGGTGGCGGGACCTCCTGGCCACTAGCAGCAGTGGAAGTGGAGGGCTGTTCAGATGACTGGCTAGTGGCAGGGGCCCACTGGTGTGCTGTTGCCTCCCTCATGATGTTGGCCATGTCTGCCAGCACCCCTGCTATGGAGATCAGGGTGTTGTTAATGGCCTGCAAGTCCTCCCTGATCCCATGATACTGTCCCTCCTGCAGCCACCTGTTCTCCTGCACGTTGTCTAAAATCTGGCCCATCGTTTCCTGGGAATGTTGGTAGGCTCCCAGGATCTCAGAGAGTGCCTCCTGGAGAGTTGGTTCCATTCTCCTGTCCTCCCCCGGTGCACCTCAGTCCTCCCAGTGTTCCTGTTGGCCTGTGCTACTGTCCCCTGAATGGTGTGCCCACTGCCGCTGACCCCAGGTCCCTGATTGTTTTGTGGGCGAGGTGTGGGCTGTGGTCCCTGTACAGGTGGGCACACTGCTGATTGACGTGTCCTGGGGACAGAGATGTGGGTACGCTGGGTGGGTGCTGTTGTGTTGGTTCCTGATGGGGGAGGCTCTGTGGTGGTCTGTGAGTGGGCTTGGGTGACCGGCTGTCCAGTGGTCCGTGATGGGCCAGGTAGATCTTCAGATCCAGAAGTCCAGAGTTACGGTCATTACTGTGGGCCTCTTCTGTTGGGGGACTGGATAGTGGTGGCAGCTCCTCTCCAGTGATATTGGCTGTTGTACCTGTGGGGATGTAAATGATGTATTATGCTTCAAGTGTCTGACATTTACATTTCTGTAGCTTCCCCTCGATGGTTGTTGTTCCCCTGCCAGCTTTTGCTTGTATATATTGATGTATTATGGGATTGTTAGTCTCCCTATGCTGTGCATGCTTTAGTGATGGATGTCCATGCAGGGCTGGGAGGGGTGTCCATGCATTGGTACAGCATGCAGGGTCTGGCATTGGGATTAGTGAGATGTGATGATGGAGTGTGTTGGATGTGGTGGAGTGATGGGAGTGAGGGTGAGGGTGTGTGATGGCATGCAGGTATGGGGGGGTGATAATTGTTAAAAGTTGACTTACCAGTGTCCAGTCCTCTGCCAACTCCAGCGAGTCCCTCAGGATGCAGTATTGCCAGTACCTGCTCCTCCCATGGTGTGAGTTGTGGGGGAGGAGGTGGGGGTCCACTGCCATTCCTCTGTATGGCGAGCTAGTGTCTTGCTGCTATGGAACGTACCTTCCCCGTAGGTCGTTTCACCTCTTCCTGATGTCGTTCCTTGTTCTTGGGTGCTGTCCCACGGCGTTCACCCTGTCCACGATTCTCCGCCATAGCTCCATCTTCTTTGCTATTGCTATCTGCTGCACCTGTCCACCAAAGAGCTGTGGCTCTACCCTGACGATTTCCTCCACCATGACTCTTAACTCCTCCTCAGTGAAACGGGGCTGCCTTTGTGGTGCCATGGTTGTTGTGTGATGTGTGTTGGTGAGGGTGTGTTGGGTAATGTGGTGGGGTGTGTGATATGGAGTGTGTGAGGGGTGTATGGGTGTCAGTAGTGTGTGCGTCTAGTTTTCTCTGTGTTGTTCTTCTCAGTCTTGTGGTGGCAATAGTTGTTGGTAAAGGGTTGTTGGTAATGTGGGTGCATGTTTTATAGTGGTGTGGGTGTGTGGGTGCGGTGTGTGTATGAGTGTCAGGTGTGTATTTTTCGTATTGGCGAATGTAGTGTTGTTTTGTCTGTAGGTGTCCATTCTGAGCGCGGCGGTATGTACCCCCAATGGTTTACCGCCATTGAATGTCCGCCATGGTGATTCATGGGTCATATTGTGATGGGTGTTGTTCTGTTGGCTTAACGGTGTGGGTTTTGGGACCGCCAGTTTATCGCTGACCTTTGGGCTGGCAGATTTGTGCATGTGGCTGTATTCTGTCGGATTGGTGTGTGTGTGTCATAATATGGTGAACGGATATTCGCCAGAGTGGCGGTAAGTTGGCGGCCGTCAGCGCGGCGGTAAGCAGCATTACCGCCAATGTCATAATGAGGGCCATAGACTGTAAGAGGATTTATCCACCCCTCTTTTTGTTTGATGTCTCTTTTGAAGATATTTTTTGTTGTGATTAAATGTGAGGCCACTGAATTGCAAGTCTATTTTGGAACAGATGTTTAGAGAGGCTCAGGCCACTTGGCCATAATTTGCGTGAAATATGCATATGTATTTTTTTATATTTTCCAGGGGATAGTATAGAGAAGTGATGCGCCAATCTGATCATGTTGAAAATGTTACAACTGATGAATTACCGGCTTTAGAGAACAGGCAAGGTATTATTTTTGTGGGGTTGCAGTCTCTCTTCTTTTGTAATCAATATTTATTAATTATTGGTGCAGAAGTCTGTTTTCTATGTCCATTATGGATGTTATTGAGATTTGATGTGCTTTTCTCTTTTTAAAAAAAATTTGGTTTGATTATGCTGGAAATGTTACAATATCGAATTGTAAATGTTATTGAAATTAGATGAATTATTTTCAGGGGCACACAGTCTTTCTTTTTTAATCACTATCAGTGGGAGAGTCGGCTTTTTATGTCCATAGTTATGGGTGAAGATTAGTTTTTAAGAGACGTGGAGCACAGTTTTTAATGTGGTTATGAAGAAGATCGCAACGATCGAAACGCGTTGTCAAACTTGTTTCTCTCAAAACATTTTGGTCGTGGAGTGTCTTGCTGTCTGCAAGAGGAGACAAACCTTTTTGGATTATCTCTCTCTCTCTCTCTCTATATATATATATATATATACATGTAGAAAATTATTTTGTTACTTAATAAAAGCCATAAAAGAGACGCATCGAAAGAATGCAGATACATATGTCCATTGACCTAAAACATGAAAACAGTAAAATATAGACAATAGAAATAATAAAACTAAAGCGGACTCCTCTTAATACAAACAGAAGAGCCCAAGTGCAATTAGAAACCAAAAACCTATATTTTAGGAAGGCAGATGGAATGAACTAAACTAGCACTGGACCTGGCAGTCTGTTATCCAAAGGATGCATTCAGGGTAAACCAAGCCCCTACATCACTGGTGGCTGATATCTTCGGGGTGACTTCTGGTATTTTGGGACTAGACAATTGTCTTTTTTTTTCTTAAGGGGTGCTAAACTGGATTTGCTGCGACCGCCAGGGCAATGAAGATTCTCAGAAACTGGATTAATCTGGTATTCAATTTTTCATTGCTTTGGTCAAGGGCTGTTATAACGGCCGACCTGCATGACCGGACTCCTAGGATGTTAAATGAATTCCTCAGTAGTTCCCTTCTCTGGCGTCCCAAAGCCGGGCAGATGCAAACCACGTGGATTAGGGTCTCCCTGGTCTGATGACATAATCTACAAACCTGTGTTTGCCATCCTGCCTCTCTTTTCCATTTTGAGAGGAAGTCCAAGGTTGGCAGATCTCCCAACCTCATCTGTAAGAGAGCCAGCCTGGTTTTTCATGCTAATGTAGCGGATAGGATGCGAGGTTCCTTATCCCCCACATATGAATTTAGGACTAGCCATCCATGCGATCGGTTCGACAGAGCCTCCATATCTTCTAGTCGGCTTAAGATCTTAGCCGATTTGTTGACTCCTTTTCTGAAGGCTAGCGCTGGTAATGTGCTGTCCCACAAATCACCCAGTTTATGCCGGGCTATACTTTTTTCCCAGTAATCCTTAAAGTTGTTGTTACCCCTCACCAGAGTGATTTCATGCCAGATTATGGGGGTCATTACAACATTGGCGGTAAAAGGCGCTTACTGCCGTGCAGAAGACCGCCAACACACCGCCGCGGCCGCGGAATCCCACCACAGCTATTATGACACACATCACGGAATCTGCCGAAATTCAGACACCGACACAACACCGCCACACCAAAGGTCAGCGATAAACATGCGGAAACAATTCCTCCACCTCCACGCCAACAGAAACACGCCCATGCCATTACGACCCACGAATCCACGCGGCGGTCTTTCAACCGCGGTATTTCATTGGCGGTACACACCGCCGCGCTCAAAATACACACACATCTCCAAAACACCGCCACATTGGACAATACAAAATACACACACCTGATACACATCCAAACACCACTCCCACACACCCAACACAATATAAAACACACACCCACATCACACACAAACCCCTATGACCACAATTCACGGGCGAAGGCCAGAGAGAGACAGCACAGAATAGAGAACCCCATCACACAGAGGCACACTACACCATCACCCACACAACACCCGCGCACAAAACACCACATACCACTACACTCACCACACTCTTCAACACATACACCACCCAACACCTCACACACACCACCCCATGTCACGCCAAAGACACCCCCGCCTCTCCGAGGAGGAGCTCAGGGTCATGGTGGAGGAAATTGTCCGGGTAGAGCCACAGCTATTCGGATCACAGGTACAGCACACATCCATAGCCAGGAAGATGGAGCTAAGGCAAAGAATAGTCGACAGGCTCAACGCTGTGGGACAGACCCAAGAAATAGGGAGGACATCAGGAAGAGGTGGAACGACCTACGGGGGAAGGTGCGTTCCACGGTATCCAGGCACCACATCGCGGTACAGCGGACTGGCGGCGGTCCCCCACCTCCTCCCCCACAAACTAACAACATGGGAGGAGCAAGTCTTGTCCATCTTGCATCCTGAGGTCCTCGCAGGAGTCAGTGGAGGAACGGACACTGGTAAGTCAAATCTTAACTATCATATCCCCCACCCTACCTGCATGCTATCACACACCCCCACCCTCACACCCTCCCCATCACCCCAAATCCTCACTAATCTACCCATGACACCAACCACCCATCCCAACACCAAGACCTGCATGACATAACTAAGCATGGATACCCATCACTAAAGCATGCCCACTGCACAGACCCACAACACCCCCCAACCATCAGCACACAAGCCCCCACACAGGAATGCCTGCACTGGTGTACACGCACACCCAACCATTGCACACCATGAAACACACACATGCAATAATCATGTACTCATACCCCCGCAGGAACCCGCAGGAACCCGAAAAGGAACGTCACCACACCAGAGGGTCCAGACAACACCACTCCACCCCCAGAAGAGGTCCACAGTGACGACAGCAGCTCTGCCCTACTGGATCCTGATGACCAGCCCGGACCATCGTGGGCCTCAGGACAGTCGGTTCCCCTTGCCCAGCCACAGCCCAACACCGAAATTCCACCCTCTGGGAACATCAGCACAGCACCCACCCAGCGGGCCCAAATCTCCCTACCCAGGACAGGTCAATCAGCAGTGTGTCCACCACTACAGGGCATCCAGGCTAACCCAACACCCCAACAACAACAGGGACCTGGGGGCAGTGGTAGTGGGCACACGGTCCAGGGGACGGAGGCACAGGAACACAGGGGAACTGGGAGGGCTGCTGTGCGACAGAGGGAGGACAGGCCAAGGGAACCTACCCTCCATGAGGCCCTCTCCTCCATTATGGGAGCATACCACCACTCCCAGGAGACGATGGCAACGGTACTGGGCAAGTTGCAGGAGACCCTACGTCTGCAGGAGGAGCAGTATTTGGGGTTCAGGGAGGAGCTCAGGACCATCGGCTCCGCCCTGGGCACCATTGTAGGGGTGCTGACGGACATTCAAAAGACCTTGAGGGACACCGTGGCACTCCAAGGGGCCCCTGACACTAGCCAGGACGATGAAATGCCCACCACCTCCGCCAGCGCTAGTGGACAGGACGCCCCGCCACAGGACCAACACACCAGCACCCCACCCCCTGCAGACGGACAACCACCACAAAAGCGGTCCCTGAGATCCAGGAACAGGACAGAGCAAGATGGCAAGACCCCCGCCAGGAAATAAGACCACCCTGATTGTCCCCCCACTGTCCCACTTTGTTACCCTGTCCAAATCGGAACTGCCCCAGCTCCACTTCCAATGGCCCGATGTGCAATGTACCTGTGAGACTAATAGACTGGACTCTGCCATGGACATTCTTTCACCATAACCCATCCCCATTTCACAACCCCCCTTCATTGTTATGCACTTAAATAAACACCCTGGAAACACTAATAAACCTGGAGTCAGTCAATGATTTTGAACTTTGTAATGTCAATTACAGTGTCAAAAATGGTTACCCATTGGAAGGCCAACATACCAATGTCACACATCACAAGCCTTTCATGGGTGCAAGCTGTTGACACGTAGGTTACCACATTAGTGAAACTGAAATGGAAGGGGACAACTCAGTTAACAAATAATGAGTGAAATGTAGGCACAGGATAGAGGTAGACGTGTGAAAGTTAATATTATGTTAAACATGAACATGTACTCACCTGTGTCTCACCGAAAATATTGGTGTATGACTGACTCCCTGTTGTCGTTTTCTTCTTCATCAGCTTCATCCTCATCACTGTCCACAGGCTCCACCGCTGCTACAACACCGTCAACTGGATCATCCTCCTGCAGAAAAGGCACCAGGCGTCGCAATGCCAAATTATGGAGCATCGAGCAGGCGATGATGATGTCGCACACCTTCTTCGGTGAGTAGAATAGGGACCCACCTGTCATATGGAGGCACCTGAACCTGGCCTTCAGGAGGCCGAAGGTGCGTTCGATCACCCTCCTAGTCCGCCCATGGGCATCATTGTACCGTTCCTCTGCCCTGGTCCTGGGATTCCTCACTGGGGTCAATAGCCAGGAAAGGTTGGGGTAACCAGAGTCCCCTAATAGCCATACACGGTGCCTCTGGAGTTCACCCATCATATCAGGGATGCTGCTATTGCACAGGCTGTAGGCGTCATGCACAGAGCCAGGGAACATAGCATTAACCTGGGAGATGTACTGGTCTGCCAAACAGACCATCTGGACATTCATCGAATGATAACTCTTCCTGTTCCTGTACACCTGTTCACTCCTGTGGGGGGGGACCAGAGCTACATGGGTCCCATCAATGGCACCTATGACGTTGGGGATATGTCCAAGGGCATAGAAGTCATCTCTCACTGTAGGCAAATCCTCCACTGAGGGAATACGATGTATCTCCTTACGTGTTTCAGCAGGGCAGCCAACACTCTGGACAACACGTTGGAAAACATATGCTGGGACATCCGAGATGCCATGGCTACTGTTGTCTGAAAAGACCCACTTGCAAGGAAATGGAGCACTGACAGCACCTGCACGTCAGGGGGGATTCCAGTCGGATGGCGGATCGGTGACATCAGGTCTGGCTCCAACTGGGTACATAGTTCCTGGATTGTGGCACGGTCGAACCGGTAGGTCACGATCAAATGTCTCTCTTCCATTGTCATCAGGTCCACCAGCGGTCGGTACACAGGCGGATTCCGCCATCTTCCAATATGTCCCAACTGACGGTGCCTAAGAAGGACAACAGCGAAGAAACTGTCAGCATTCCTCCAGGTATGTACCCACAGTCACACACAAGACTACAACAGACAATTAACCCATCCGGGAAATGTTTTGAGTGTAGGCCTCGGTATGTGTGACGCAGTAGTAAATGAAGTCATGTGGGCCCCTGAAATGGCGGCTGCCTGACCTCTAAACTGGGACAATGGAATTGTGGGGTAACTGCGCTGGCGTTGGACACCATCGCGGTAGGCGGTCGTAAAGCGCGGCGCAATGCTGCATTGGTTAACATTGGACCCTATGGGTCCCAGGAGCCAATGAACAGGTGCGCTGGCGGCGATGATGCGCCCCGCCGCGGATGTCACCGCCGCGGACGTCACCACCATTTTCTATCTGTTGAATCACTAGATACCTGACCTTCGACAGGAGAGGACCTACACTGCTAGTGCTGCTGTGACCTCGGTCTGGAAGCGACGATGGCTGCTGCGTCTGGGGAAAGGGCCCCTGCCTTCACTGCACAGGAGTTGGAGAAACTTGTGGATGGGGTCCTCCCCCAGTACACGCTACTCTACGGTCCTCCAGACAAACAGGTTAGTACTGAGGGAGCACGTTGTATGGGCTAGGCCTGGGTGGAGAGGGCTGGGTGGAAGAGGGAAGGGGGCAGAGTACATAGAACAGTTATGCATGGGGATGAATGGGCCACATGGCCAGAGTTGGGAGTGGGCCACTCACATTGACGGTGCAGTAGGTAATGACTGTTCCTCTTTCCTTGTGCATGTCATGTAGGTCAGCGCCCACCAGAAGAGGGACATTTGGCGTGCCATCGCCAAGGAAGTCCGGACCCTGGCGGCCCACCAGAGACGGGGCACCCACTGCCGGAAGAGATGGGAGGACATTCGCCGCTGCAGCAAGAAGACGGCGGAGGCTCAGCTGGGGATGGCCTCCCAACGTGGGAGGGGTGCCCGTCGCACCATGACCCTCCTGATGTTCCGGATCTGGCGGTGGCCTACCCGGAGTTGGATGGGTGCTTAAGGACATCACAGCAGACACAAGGGGGTGAGTACAACCTCATTCTGTGGACTTTGCGTGCAGTGGAGGTTTCTGGGTGGGGGAGGTGGGCTGTGGGTGTCCCTAGGCCAGGGCGAGTTAGGTGGGCAAGGCCCCTCCGTTATGTAGGCCATGTGGGACTCTACCCCAGCTCAGAACAGAGGCAAGTTGATGTATATTTGCCCCTTTGCCATCCATGTGTGCAGATTTCTACCATTGCCATGTAGGCAATATCCCAGAAATTGCATGTGCAGAGGGCAGGAGCACGGTGTAATGCATGGGGCTGCTGCGTCTGTCTTGTCCGCCAACGGTAGCGGTATGCCATGCACTAAAACTCTCTTTCTTCTGTCTCCCCCCCCCCCTTTTTCTGCTCTCCCTGTCGTTTTGTACATCAGCATCAGGCGGAGGTACAGTGGCACAGGAGCACGAGGGATCTGCATCCCACATGGCCATGGAGGGCCACACCACAGACTCTGAATGCACCAGTGGGACGGAGGGCGAGGGGAGCTTCACGTCGGCCACAGGATCACCAACCAGCGACACGGACTCGTCCGCCGATGTGAGCTCCCCTGTGGTGGCGGCACCATCTGTGCGCCCCACTTCTACAGGTACAGCCGCCATCTCCCCTACCCGCACCGCCCTCCCAGCAGCCCCTCAGCGTGTGTCCCGTGCCCGCTCACCCAGGAGGGTGGGCATCACCTTCGCCCCAGACACCTCAGGCCCTGCCCGTGTCACCCCTGCTGCCCTCAGTGAGGAGGCCATTGACCTCCTCAGGTCACTCACTGTTGGGCAGTCTACCATTGTGAATGCCATCCAGGGTGTAGAACGAGAGTTGAAACACGGTAATGCATTCCTGGAAGGCATTCATTCTGGTCAGGCTGTCCTTCAGCGAACCCTGCAATCTCTGGCCTCAGCACTGATGGCAGCCATTGTCCCTGTGTCCAGCCTCCCCCCTCCGACTTCCTCCACCCAGACCCAATCCCCTGTACCCCAGCCCATCCCAAGCACACCTACAGACCAGCAGGCACACACCTCAACACCCAAAAGTAGCTCAAGCAAACATAGGCACCACACACACCACAGGCACTCACACAAGCATCACACCCATACAGACACAGCAACATCCAATGTCTCCACTGTGTCCCCCTCCTCCTCTTCTCCCTCCTCCCTCCCAGTCTCGTCTACACACACACCTGCATGCACCACATCTACAGGCACTAGGACTCGCACCAGGACACCCAGCACCACAAGCCGCTCACCTGCACTCACCACCTCCACTGCCATTTACACGTCCCCTGTGTCCTCTCCCAGTGTGTCTGTGACGCCCCCTCCCAAAGTACCCAAACGCCGGCAATCACTCACCCAACATCCATCCACCTCACGACAGCCTCCAGTACCTGCAACTGCACCCAAAACAGCTAAAGTGACACCTCCTACAACCACCTCCTCTACCTCCACTCCCAGACCCTCTCCAGCTACCCATCCCAGTGTCCGTCAGAAACTGTCCCTCTGTCAAATTGACTTGTTTGCCCCCACTCCCCCTCCAGTTCATCAGTCCCGTCGTAGCGCCTCAGCCAAAAAGCCTCCAGTGCCAGTGGTGCGTGTTCCAGGTTTTTGGAGTGCACCGTCCACCAGGGCAGGCAGTAGGACCCAGAGCCAAGGCACTGGCAGCCCACCCCCTGTAAAGGCTCCAAAATTGGAGAGTGGACGACGGGACCGTGTCAAGACTGCTGGTGGGACAACAAGTGAAATGGGATCGAAGGCGATTGGTGAGTCAGCTGTAACTCCAAAGAAGGTGGGGAAGGTCCAGAGGAAGTCTGCCCAGCCTGTTGTGAGTGTCACGGTGGAGAAGTGCGGCATCATTTCCAGCGGTCCAGACACAACCGCCAGCACCGTCGTTACTGGTCAGGAGACCACTGCCGGAGTCAGTGCCCAGGAGGGCCCAAGTATCGTCACTGGTCCAGAGACCACCGCCAGAGTCACAGCCCAGGAGGGCCCAAGTATCGTCACTGGTCCAGAAACCACCACCAGAGTCACAGCCCAGGAGGGCACAAGTATCGTCACTGGTCCAGAAACCACCGCCAGAGTCACAGCCCAGGAGGGCACAAGTATCTTTACTGGTCAGGAGACCACCGCCAGAGTCACGGCCCAGGAGGGCACAAGTATCGTTACTGGTCAGGAGACCACCGCCAGAGTTACAGCCCAGGAGGGCCCAAGTATCGTCACTGGTCCAGAAACCACCGCCAGAGTCACAGCCCAGGAGGGCACAAGTATCGTTACTGGTCAGGAGACCACCGCCAGAGTCAGTGCCCAGGAGGGCCCAAGTATCGTTACTGGTCAGGAGACCACCGCCGGAGTCAGTGCCCAGGAGGGCACAAGTATCGTTACTGGTCAGTAGACCACCGCCGGAGTCAGTGCCCAGGAGGGCACAAGTATCGTTACTGGTCAGGAGACCACCGCCGGAGTCACAGCCCAGGAGGGCACAAGTATTGTCACTGGTCAGGAGACCACCGCCAGAGTCACAGCCCAGGAGAGCACAAGTATTGTTACTTGTCAGGAGACCACCGCCAGAGTTACAGCCCAGGAGGGCACAAGTATTGTTACTGGTCAGGAGACCACCGCCAGAGTCACAGCCCAGGAGGGCACAAGTATCGTTACTGGTCAGGAGACCACCGCCAGAGTCACAGCCCAGGAGGGCACAAGTATTGTCACTGGTCCAGAAACCACCGCCAGAGTCACAGCCCAGGAGGGCACAAGTATCGTTACTGGTCAGGAGACCACCGCCAGAGTCGGTGCCCAGGAGGGCCCAAGTATCGTTACTGGTCAGGAGACCACCGCCAGAGTCAGTGCCCAGGAGGGCCCAAGTATCGTTACTGGTCAGGAGACCACCGCCGGAGTCAGTGCCCAGGAGGGCCCAAGTATCGTTTCTGGTCAGGAGACCACCGCCAGAGTCAGTGCCCAGGAGGGCCAAATTATTGTTACTGGTCAGGAGACTACCGCCGGAGTCAGTGCCCAGGAGGGACCAGGATCCCACAGCCCCGCTGGGCGATGATGGAACGTCAAGCCACACACCAATGTCCAGTGTGGAGTTCGTCATGCCACACACCAATGTCCAGTATGGAGATCGTCATGCCACACACCAATGTCCAGTGTGGAGTTCGTCATGCCACACACCAATGTCAGTATCCGAACCGCCTGAACAGGGCAAAGACTGCCATGTCAAAGCACCGCTGAACAGGGCAAAGACCGCCATGGTGAAGACCGCTGAACAGGGCAAAGACCGCCATGTCAAAGCACCGCTGAACAGGGCAAAGACCGCCATGTCAAAGCACCGCTGAAAAGGGCAAAGACTGCCATGGTGAAGACCGCTGAACAGGGCAAAGACCGCCATGTCAAAGCACCGCTGAACAGGGCAAAGACTGCCATGGTGAAGACCGCTGAACAGGGCAAAGACCGCCATGTCAAAGCACTGCTGAACAGGGCAAAGACTGCCATGGTGAAGACCGCTGAACAGGGCAAATACCGCCATGGTGAAGACCGCTCAACAGGGCAAAGACCGCCATGTCAAAGCACCGCTGAACAGGGCAAAGACCGCCATGTCAAAGCACAGCTGAACAGGGCAAAGACTGCCATGTCAAAGCACTGCTGAACAGGGCAAAGACCGCCATGGTGAAGACCGCTAAACAGGGCAAAGACCGCCATGTCAAAGCACCGCTGAACAGGGTAAAGACTGCCATGTCAAAGCACCGCTGAACAGGGCAAAGACCGCCATGGTGAAGACCGCTGAACAGGGCAAAGACCGCCATGTCAAAGCACCGCTGAATAGGGCAAAGACCGCCATGTCAAAGCACCGCTGAACAGGGCAAAGACTGCCATGTCAAAGCACCGCTGAACAGGGCAAAGACCGCCATGCTAAAGCACCGCTGAACAGGGCAAAGACTGCCATGTCAAAGCACTGCTGAACAGGGCAAAGACCGCCATGGTGAAGACCGCTGAACAGGACAAAGACCGCCATGGTGAAGACCGCTGAACAGGGCAAACACTGTGTGGGTATAAATGTACCGCCACATCAGGCATCCTTATCCCATGTGCAGCTGGGACAGTGACAGGACATGAACTTTCACGGGGAGACTCATCCAGTCTAGGCACCAGTCCCACCCAGTACCAGTTGAGAACTGCATCTACTTGAGATAATGTGGCTTTGCACTCCCCAGGATGGCACAGTTGGCAACCCACCCACTGTAAAGACTTGAGAGACTGTGGCTTTGCACTCCCCAGGATTGCACAGTGGGCAAGCCACCCACTGTAGAGACTTGAGAGACTGTGGCTTTGCACTCCCCAGGATGGCACAGTGGGCAACCCACCCACTGTAGAGACTTGAGAGACTGTGGCTTTGCACTCCCCAGGATACATCAATGGGCATGGAGCCCCATCGTGGATCTGGCTTCGCATTCATGTGGCTGAGGTGCCCCCCCATCCCTTCCCCCTGAGGTGCCTATAGTGTTTCTATCTGATGCCCCGGCAGTGTTCTTTCGGATTTTGGTCAGGTATCTATTGTGGGCGTCGCCCATGCATTTTTGGACTGTTGGTGCACGGACATTGTTGTGTACATATCTGCACTACTTCTTGTATTGTATATATAATTATGACTGATTTCGATATATGATTCAGTATATTTTTATATGACATGTATATTGGCACATTACAATGTTTGCCCGCAATTCGCTTTGTCTTTGCATTCTTCCAGGGGAATTGTGGGTTGTTCATGTGAAATTTTTGACTGCATTGGTGTGTATGTTGTGATATGCGAGGGTGGGGTGTTTGGTGGGTGTCCCCCTAACTTTTGCCTCCCCGTGTCGTAGATGCAGTACTCACCGGTATGTTCTGCGCCTACGTCGCTGTTGTTCGTAGAGGAGGAGCAGAAAGACAAGGGCAGGTAGGATTTGGAGTTCCGGCTCCATGGAGTCGTCGTTCCTCGTGGAGTGTGTTCAGGTGAGCGTTTTCCCATAGCAAAAGCTGTTTCCGCCGTGTTTTTATCCACGGTGAATCCGCCCCGGAAAATGTGGCGGATTGGTAGGTTATGATACTGTGGGCGGTACATTGTTTCCCGCCTGTCTGTTGGCGGTGACCGCCAAGCTGTTTGTCTGTACCGCCGTGGCGGGCGAAGTGTTAAAGTGGCTGTCTTTGTTGGCGGTTTCCGCCAGTGTCGTAATTCCCTTTTTTTGTCCGGCGGCCTGTTTGCGGTATTTCCGCAGCTTTACCACCATCCGCCAGTGTTGTAATGACCCCCTAGGTCTTCTAAAGTCCCCATGGGAGCGGAGTAAAGTTTATAGCAGCCATTAACAAAAGCTGCTGCTCTTGCCAATGACTGCTTTGTTAAGGAAAACTCTAGTCTGACCTGGGCCGGGGAGGCCAATCCGGGTAGCTGGAAGACTTGCTTGTAAGATTTCACTAATAACTTATCCAGTGTAGCTTACCTCCTCCCCTCTCATTATTTCTGTCCCATATGCAAGGGTTGGCAATATTTTTGCTCACATGATCATGGTATTTATATAATCATAGAACTTCCACCCCTTCCGTCAAGGGTTGCAAAACACGAGTCACACTGGTGGAGTTTAGGAGGCAATTTTAATGGCAAGGAAAACAACACAATAAGGTGTTTAGAATGGGATCGGTCTTGATCACATGATCTGTGGTCTTGTCAATGTCATATTTGAAGTACTACAATTAACATAGAAAACAGACTTACCAGTGGGCAAACCCAGTCTTCCCTCAAACCACCTGTGTAATTGCAATGCGCTCGCCAATGGTACAAAAAGCAAAAAATTTAAATTCTAATTCATAATTTCATTTTGTCACATAATGCAATTTGCCAATAATACGATCAATATTGTGACATAAGTGAAATACTTAGTGATTTGAGGTAACAAAACCGCCCGTTTGAACACAGTGATATCTCACATCAAATAAAAAATAATCACTTATGTCAAAGAAATATATGTCAATCCCAGGCTTTAGTAGACAAATACCCAGGATCATCATATTTCACATTGCAACATTGAGTATTAACTGTATGATCGGCTATGGCAGCCTTAAATCAAAAATGAGTCCCATAAAAATTAAATCATAGTTGCCTACATGACTAATCATCTAATCTTAATCTGCCTTTCACAGGGGAGAATTTCACCAATTTGTCTGCATGTCTAGGTATAGATATCAAAACCTAATATAAACAAAACAACTTGAAAAACATAACGAAAAGGACTTATCCAAGCTTCTACCAGCCAGTATCTCATTTGTGATAAATCATAAATACTTAGATGCTGTTAGCCACATCATATTCACAGCTCATCTCTCGGGGAGATGAACAATAATACAATTGATCCTTCTGTAATAAATACATGTGACATCATGACCATAAACAAACACAGTAAAATATAATTCACTTGTAATCGAAATACAACTACTGATACACTGTAATAATCACCAATTCTAATTTGAACGGGGGTACAGTCAGCTAATATCATCCCCAGGCCTTATTGGTGAACAATTAACTCTCCATCTATATTCAAACCAGTAGGGGCTGTGCTTCCTGCTTCCAAAATCAATCTCGACTCAAGTAGTCTTCTTAGGTCAGCTAATCTGTTTCCAACTCATGGATGCTTCAATATGGTCTAGGACAAAATATTGTGCCAGTTTCCAATCCCAAGCATGCGCTTCATTGAAGTGTCTGGCTGTACTGTATGATATGTCATTGTTTGTAATAGCTCGCCAGTGTTCTAAAATGTGTTTCTTGAATGCAAAAGTGGTTTAGCCAATATGCCACTTTCCACATGGAAGTAGCATAGACTACATAGTCAGTGGTGCAGGTGATGAATTTAGTAATTTTGCACTGAACATTGGTTAGAGTCAGTGTGGTTTCCTTCATATTTCTAGTAAATGTGCAAGCTTTGCAATTACACCAAACCTTAAATCTCTTTTCCTGTCTCAGCCAAGTATCAATATTAGGCTTAAGAAAACTGTGCACCTGTAAATCCTTCAAAGAGCTGTTCCTTTGGTATGTAATAGAGGAGTGTGTACCCACTTTTGCTTTTAACATGGGGTCTTTGGGCTAACATATCTCATCTGTTATGCAGAATTTTAACATGTGATGTCACTAATCATGTCATGAGTTATGTAATCTGTGAGGTCATAAGCAGTGCATTAGGGTGCGCAAGTTATAGTTGGCTAAGGCAACTATAACTGATGAATTTCTATGGTTGTGTTCACTTGAAATGTGAGCCTAACTATAACGTCCCTCCAACGTTTGCTTTTTTCGTGAATTTCTATGTTTTTAAAAATATCTATTTCCTAACTATAACGTACCTATAGACTTTGTTTTTTTCAGTCAATTTCTATGTTTTTTTTTATGTATAGTAATTATCATTACTATACGTTCATCTTTGGCCGTGCACAGCGGTGCTTGGCCAGAGAGTCTGGCCTCCGGTCAGGCCCTGAGCCCAACCCCCTATAAGCATCTAAACTTGCACCGTGCTCGGTCTTCACCCGTATGCAAGGGAGGTTACCTGCAAAACCTGACCTGCAGCCCGACCCTGCAGCCAACTCCCTGTGACCACTCAACTCTATGCTGTTCACAGGCCTTTGGCCGTGCGCGGCGCGAGTTGGCCGCGGCCTCTGTGGGTGTGAGAATAGATTTAAGATGGTGTATCTAGTGTGGGAGTGGCTTTCAGATTGTCTGCCTGGGTGTGAGAGTGCGTACATTAGTGTTTTAGTGGGTGCGTCAGTGTGTGCACAGGTCTGTGAGTGGGTGCATGAGGGTGTGAGCTGGTGTGTGAGTGGGTGCAAGAGGGCCTCAGTGGGTCTGTGAGTGGGTGCATAAGTGTCTAAGTTGGTGTGTGAGTGGGTGAGTACATGTCTCAGTGGGTGCATGAGTGGCAGAAAGACATTGAAAGAAAGAGACAGAGAAAGAGAGTGGGAGGGAGACAGATACTTTTTTAGGCTTTCCTGTATGATAGCTCAAAATGACATATTTTTGTTTAATGAAAAAATGAAAAGGTATTTTTTAATTTTAAGTAATAAGATCACCTTTAATTTTTTATTTAAACATTGGAAAATTAAAAAAAAAAGAGGAAAACTAGTCCAGCTGGACTTGCATCCTCAGGGCTCAATGTGAAAGTCCTTGACTTTCATGCTGCAGTATTTTTTTTTTTTTAGGTCTGTTTTTTAATCCTTTAAGGGCTATCTGGGACCATGGGGAGCCCTCCAGGGCTCCCCCGGTCCCTATATGTATTCTTTTTTTAAAGTTTTCTCATAGAAAAACAAGCCTTTCATGGGCTATCTGGGACCGCAGGGAGCCCTATAGGGTTCCCCTGCGGTCCCTACTTTTTAAAACATTTTTTATTTAACACAAATGCCCTTTACGGGCTACCTGGCACTGCAGGGGAAGCCTTAAAGCTTCCCCTGCAATGCCATTGCTTCAGCAAGAACGGAGCTGCTTTGACAGCAGCTCTGTGCTTGCTGAAGCATTCCATCTCTGTCCTCTGCAAACGCGCAGGGGACAGAGATGAAACTCCAGATTTTGACAGCAGGACCTGCTTTAAATGTCCCGCTGTGAAAACCCAAAGTGTTTACTGTGGCATGGCTGCAGAGTTGCAGAGTTGCAGCCAAGACACAGCAAACAGCTAATAGCAGGAGCCGGCCCTAGGGGGTGACGATCCCCAGGGACTTAAGAGGCTCCATGAAGGGGGCCCTCCAACTCAACAATAGCCCCAGAGTGTGGTGGTCCCTGGGGCTAATGGAGGTCCGACACGGACCCCCATGCAATTCTTTTCTGTTTGCCCTGGGGGGTGGTCCCTGGGGTAGGGCCATGGCCCCCGCATATAACTATATAGAAGTCCGGGGGTGGTGGTCCCCGGGGCTTGGTGGTCCCATAGGGACCCCCCTTTTTTTTAAAGATTTGCCCCAGGGGTGGTGGTACCGGGGGTGCAGGGAGGCCACGTGGCCCCCTCACTCAAAATTCAGTATAGCCCCAGGGGTGGTGGTCCCTGGCGCAAATGGGTTCCCTTTGGGACCCTCTGTTCTAATTTTCAAATATCTGCCCCGGTGGGGGAGGTGGTCTGCGGGGGGCCGCAGGACCCCCACATATTATTTGTTAAACACCCGGGAGGTGGTGGTCCCAGGAGAGGCAGGAGTGGGTAAGAAGGCCCCCCTGCATTTCTAAAGAAATGCCCCCTGGACTTGGCCCACCTAGGGTTTTCATGATAACAAAGCACGGGAGCCCCTGCTTCATTTTGTTTTTTATCCGCTGCGGATTGGACAGTAACATTTTTAAAAAAGCGCTTTTTAGCCTGGCGGTGGGGGGGTGGGGGGGTTCCTTTTGGGACCCACCACCAGAGCTAAGGGGTCAAGGTGTTCATACCCTCTCCCCTTTTGTATTTTTTTATATTTTCTTCTGGGACTTGGTTGAAGCCGAGTCTCAGGTGGCTGACAACACTTCTGTAGTTGAAGTGTTATCAGCCAATCAGATCTCTGCAGGAGATCATTATGGGTCGCAAATCGTTGCAACCCTATATATACAAATTTAGATTTTTTGAAATTTCTCACAAACTACTGAACGCATTTACACCAAATAACAAAAAGGGCTCTTTCTGGACCAAGAGCTACCTTTCTGCCAAATTGTGGTGTAATTCCGTCCAGTGATCTTTGCGCTATCGCTGTTCAATTTTTCCTATGGAAATTAACATTGGAAAAGCTCTAAATTTCACCTTCCCTTCATCTTGGCCCCTACTTGGAGGATCTTCCTGAAAGTTTCCAGACAGCAGCTCACGTGACTGTCAAATTTGTTCAGAATATTTCATGAAGATTTGTCAAGTGACACCAAAAATATAGGAAAGTAAAAAACAGCTGTTTCTATAGAAACTAGGTCATAACTATAACTACCTAGTTGTGACCGCCACTAGGTAATATATATATATATATATATATATATATATATATATATATATATATATATATATATATATATATGTGTGTGTGAGAATGAGGTACAAGTGGTTCTGTGTCAATGGTATTCAATCAAAAAATGTGTATTTCACGAGCAGCTAGGAGCGAAGAGCACCTGTAATTTGCAGGTAACACCTTTCTAATAGAAGTGGTAAGCAGGAATATTCTCATTGAACCTGTATTACATGGATCCCAAAGTGTTTGAAATGGGGTTTCTGGTTGGCTAGCGTATGCACCTAAGCCAGGAGGAACCTACCCACTCTAGTCAGGGCGAGAGAGTTACACACCCAAGATAACCCATGCTCACCCCCTTGGTAGCTTGGCACGAGCATTCAGGCCTATCCCAGAGGCAATGTGTAAAGCCATTGCACAACACACATGATGCACTATCCCACCACAAAGAAAACATAACACCAAGTTATATAAAAAGAAACTGTATTGTACACAATATCATTAGACCAAACACAACGTCAGTAATACCCTGCTACACAAGCAGTTATCAGAACATTACACGGTATTATTACTCTGCCAAAACCAGCAGTAGTCACTACTACACATAGGTTACTGGTTATCCTGCAACATAAGCAGTAGTCAGGTAAACATTCCCATGCACATGTCAGGGTAAAAGTACATAGTCACAGTAAACACGTTACTAAGAATGCACTTGCCCTAGTAAACATACCAACATAAATGCCCATAAAAAGAACATCATGGCACCAGAGAACACATGGCAAGTCATGAAAACATATCACCAAAAATGCATGGATCATCTTAAACATAAATGCCCTTAAAAGGAACATCAGAAGATATATACTGCCAGTCAGGAAGGTACACTGTAGCACTCACAATGCTCCAAAAATCATCAGAATGGCAGCATCTTCACTCTTCTATCCCTTCACTAGCCATTTCAATCCAGCTAAAAGACTCACATGTCCACCGCTCAAATTACCTCATATTTCCCTATATTAATCCACCACTAATCCTTTTTAAGTTCCAGGGTAGCACACTACTCATTGAAAAGCACTCTGACACCTCATCACAGGTAGAAATAACTATATAAATACAATTACAATTGCAATGTTTACATAATTTGACTGAAGATAGTTTAACTATATTAAAGACATCTTTACTAAAATAACAGAGGAGATAATCGCAGGCAACACTTTTTCCCTATCTGTTCCAAATGCTGTAATCTCTCCTAATGGTTAATTTATGAATTGCATGAAGCTACAAAAATACCCATGTAATCCAAAATATGCAGACTTGGTGGAATAAAAGGGGTAAAATACTTGAACTGTCTAATGCACCATCTAAATAAATATCTAACCTCTTTGAAGCAGGCCCTTTAACAATGCAAAACATTCAAATTGAAATTGTGCATCTGGGCCAAGCTTCTGACCAGTATATGAAGCAAACAAAAAAGTGATGAGGGATTTAAGAGTAGGGGGCAAAGAGTCAGGACTCAATGATCAACCAGCAGGCCCAATAAAGTACTTTCTATTATCACAGTGGTACAAAATATTACACAATTAACTAGGCATCAAACTTGAGGTTACACAATCTCAACCCAAGGTGTACACTGAAATGCTTCACCTGGCCTGGTGCTCTCTTCCTTACTAAATAGTGTTCCCCCAGGTCTAAGTTGGTCCTCTCCCATAAGTCAGGTTTAGGCCTAATTAGGCTGAGGTGCAAATTCCTCTAAGCGGTTGCACATGGGCAACTAATGGATCAGTTGATATAGGGCCTGATTTAGTGTTTGGCGGAGGGGGTTACTCCGTCACAAACGTGACAGACAATCGCATCCTCAGTATTACGATCGCATTATTGTCTTTGTAGATTGTAATATAGCGGACAGGATGTCCATCACATTTGTGACAGAGTAACCTGTCCGCCAAGCTATAAATCAGGCCCATAGTTTGTTAGCACAAAAGAGATTTACTGATGAGGATAAATCCACATTATAGTTTGGCCTTGCTCATGTTACAGTCTTGCAGTCTCTGAAGGCTCTGCCTCCATGTTACCTGCTCAGGGAAAGCCTTAGCCTTGTCGGTGCGGACTGGTTTGCATATCAGCATACACCGATCAGGGTCTTCAGTCGCATCTCTTCATCCATTGCAGCCGTCCCGCCTCTCTCTCTCTCTCTCTCGCTGACTACTTCAGGCATCTGCTTGGCAGGCAGAGCTGATGAACGCTGCTTCAGGCAACGCGGCCTCCAAGCCAGGTGTCGTTAGGAGCTGTGACTCTGCAACCCTGGTTGGTGTGGCCTCCGCGCTGGGGCAGACTTACCCCTTTGGTGGAGATTGGTTCTGTATGGTTGCATGCACACTGGCAGCACCAGACCTTTGACTGTAGAAGTACTGCCTGGCGTGGGATTGTGCTTCTTGCAGTTCACCAATAGCACCATGTTTGGGAAGATTGGCAACCTCTCACAACACTGCTTGTGGAGTCTCTCCTCCAGTAGGGTCAGTCACTCTCCTCCCTCTTTGAGCCAACAGGCAGGCTTCTTTGCAGAACCACATATTCTCGAGCATGTTGCAGACGTCAGGTGATGTCCCCTCACACTGGGAGCCTGGCTGTCATGTCTTTCCTCTTGTCAAGGTTACAAAGTCGGAACCACAACCTAAAAGAGGGGTCCAACAACATGATCAAACAACTAAGTGATATTGCTGGAGAAGAGTATGATAAACAAAAAACAAAGGTGAATAATGTAAAAAAAAAAATCAAAATAGGGTAACATGACCAAAAGAACTCTGAGATACTAAACAAGGTATTTTCTGATTTTGAGGAAGATACTACAATTACAAAAAAAAAATAGAAAATATATATGAGATCCACCTAAGTAACAACTGAGAGAGTATATACATTTGTCAAGAAATACAATAATCTCCTCAAGTATACACCCCCTGACAAGGGCACGGACTCCTTACAGACCCGAATCACATTAGGCACAGATTTTCCAGGAAGTAAAGGAGAGCATCTGCATCCAGTCTAGAAGACGTCAGATGCCACGTCAGATGCACCAACTAGGCAATCTAAACACAAAAATACAAGATACAAAAATAGAGTAACGAAACCGGAGGGGCCCCCCTGTTACGCCACTGCCAGGATGGAATCAAACCCTACATGGACCAGCAAGCTCTCTACATCGCGAATGATCACCACAGCACAGTAGAAGGAACAAAAAAAAGATAGGATAAACACAACCAAGTAATGAGTCTGTCTTTCAGTAACTTAAATAGAAACAAAAGTAATGAACAGAGATCTCTCATTTTGCCCTACAGCTAATTGAGACTTGGTTCATATGAAGGCTGTTCAAATGTATAAGGAACTCGGAACTTCAGACATTTTTTGATACTAAACCAACAAAGAAACATTATACCGGAACAACTCCCAGGGAGCGAATTCACATCTGTAAACTTGGAGGAAATACACCTGAGCTCCACGTTCTGATTTCGATCACACATCTATGAGAGAAACCGCCCTAAGCATGTGAATTGAAACCACATCAGCAATGGAAAGCTATATCAAACCGAAATCCTCATTCATCCCACAATATCCGCCAAGAGACTCGATTGACCTTTTTACCCTAGCCAATTAAATGACTGTGATGACTAATTATAAAAATATACAAAAGAAAAAAATGACTACCATCCAACATTAACTCCAGAAATAAACAGGCAATTTAACGCCTTCAGGAGAATGAAGACATTGTCATCAGAAGCAGGACATAGTGCAATTCCAAAATATTGTAAAAAGAAGAAATACCTACCAGCCAACATTAACCTTTGAGATAAACAGGCAATTAATCATCTTCAACAAAATGAAGATATTATCATATAAAAAACAGAGAATGGGGGTAAAGTGTTCATCCTGCTTTAAGGAGGAGGAGAGACAACTATCAGATCTGTTACAAAAAATATCTGAAAACCCCTCAACAGAGTGCTGCAGGAACTACATAAGAAACTGTAACAGTGACATACCAAAGTATTTATATCACTAGAGGAGGACCAATGCTTCTTACTGGCGCACATGACTACAGTTACCTTCTGTCGTCTCCCTAAAGTGCACCACCACCTGGTACGCCCATGACAGCAGCTAGCAACTCTATTTATTCAAACCTAGGAGAGTTTGTGGTCTACCATCTTCAACCACTAGCAGAAAATCAGAAATCCAAGGATGTGTTGCTCAAACTTGAACACATTATGTGGCACAAAGACCTTGTGTTATCCACAGAGTGCATAAAAAGTCTGTCCATCATATACAAAGATGAAATCGAGGATGTAAGTAAAGCATTAGCTACATTATCAGCACAATACTTGGATATCAACAACGTGATAATCGAAATGTCCAGATTCTGTCACACCAGTTTTATTTAGTTTCAACAAACAAGACTTCTTTCCGTTACAAAGAACAGCAATGGGGTCCGAATTTTCCCCACCTCATGCCTAGATGAGGCAGCTGAAAAATACAGGTGACGGGAAGACAATTTTCAGGATTTTACCCCCATGTCATATTTTGGAGTCATTAAATTGATGATAGCCATTTCGCCTTACATCACATTACTGAACAATAATCTTTGGAATATCCAGCCTCCTTCATCATTTCCGAATTACAAGTAGAATTCCTGGACCATACTTTTTCATTAGAAACAGCTAATTACAAACTACTCTCACAGGAAGGTGATGACAACCAGTCAATACTCCAAGCTGACAGTTGCCACAAACCAAGCATAATACAGAATATTCCAAAAGGTGACTTTTTGACAATCAGGAGGAACTATTGTGAGAACTAAGCATTTCCAAGAGCTTTGACCAGATGAATGATAAAAGAAAGAAAAACAAAAATGATCCTGGGGAGGCTAATCACTTCCTTTGGTTCCACCCGCAGCGCAGCACTGAGACAGCCTTACTTGTGGTATCCGAGACCATTAAATTCACTTCGGATGAGGACAAAGGCACTGTCTTCTTTTTGCTTAATTTGTACGCAGCATTTGATACCTGCCCAGTTCTCCTCCAGTGTATGACAGAGCTAAGTATCACAGGGCAGACTAGGAGTTGGAAAAAATATTTTTGGAAGAAAGAGAGCAGGATATCTGGTTAGCTCCCTACAGCACATCTAGCAAGCAGAATATGGGGCCCCAGAGGGCTCTTCGCTTAGGTCCACATTGTTTAACATCTACATGGAACCCCTAACAAAACGTATTGAGTCTTAAGGGGTGATTACTGTCTTATGCTGATGATATCCTGCTGCTTTTTACGTTTGAATCTACCATGACAAGCACAGGTTCTATCTTTCAATCACATCTGATAAATGTTTTCAACTGGCTAAAAGAAAGCCATTTCAATGAAATACAAACAAAACCAAAAACTACTCCTTGGAAAAGTAAATGAGCAGTGGGTCAATGCTTGTTGGGTAAAGGATCGTCCATCTCGGCCCTGCAGTAGCTAAGAATCTTGGAGTCAGGATTGCCAACAGGCTCTCTTTTCATTCCAGATCCTTTCAATAGCCAGCACCTGTTTTGCCTTTTTGCATTCCATTATTTCCCTCTAGCAGTCAACAGGACGGTTCTCCATGCATTAATAACCGTCAGGTTGGACTAACTAAACATCTTGTACCTGAGCATCCCTGATAAATGGATTAAAAAACTGTAGACAGTACAAAATACTGCAGTGCACATTATTCTGTGCATTAACAGGTAGGAATCTGTCACCAGACATCTTTAGGAATTGCGCTAGTTAACAATTGGGTAGAGGATTCTTTCGAAGGCATTGGTTTTTTTTTTTGCACCAGGCCTTTTGCGACCAGGGTCCACAAAAGTTGATAAACAGGATCCATCATAATCATCCATCCCACACCCTCATGTCCTTGTCAGCGGTCTGAGTTAGTGTTCCACATTTTTGGAACGTTAGGTGCAGAGGCTGTTCTTTACAAATCATTCATTCATTAATTCCAAACTTTCACAATGGACACCACAACATCAGATGAATACTCCGAAAACATTGGCGCCTTTTGTTTCATGAGAACCCTTGTATCAGCAACAGAATCCCTTCTGCACCCAAAATGGGTTTTATCATGCCCCAATCTCAATCAAATCCTCTGCAAATCAGAATTGATTGACAAAATAAACAAACAAAAACATTCACATTTATGAAAAAACCCATATGATTCGTCACATGTCATGATTGTTCTATCTTTAGATTATGGATAAACAAATAAATGGAATTCAGGTTTTATAATACATTCAACCTGGCCTTTAAACAATGGATTAATTGTAATGCCACCTTTATGATTTATTCTGTCCTATCTCCTTGCGAACAAGCATACATAGAATTACTGCCAGACCACTCAAAATACGGGTTAAAGTAGCATTCTAGGTGCATCTATAAAACTAATATTCAGGCTCAATTGACAAAACATTTCACCAAGTTCCAGAAACATAACAAACACTTTACATTCTTTGGTATGGAACAAAAACAAAAAAGCCTAATGGAAGCAATTGGGAGCTTAAATTGAGGAGAGGAGAGAGTGAATGGATTTTGAGACTGGACATGGTGTGCCATGGCCTTAACAAATGTTATGGCTGTCCTGACCACTTCGGCAAATGGCCACTTTTCATACTAAAGTCAGTCACCATTCTGGCCTATCACGAGAACATTGGGTGGGCAAGCTCATCTTTTTTGCAGGTCTTTGTTGAAATGCCAGAAAATGTTGTCAGAAAGGACGTGCAAATCAGCCCTTGCACAAGTGAGATTTGGGAAGTTTTACAGGATTCTGGGAATCTCATCAGCCATTTCGGTGGCTAAAAGTATGAAAGAAGAATATAACTCCTTGTTATTCTGATGGTGTCCATAGTTGGCGGAACTGCTGTTCCTGTTCCTTGCTGTCGTCCACTGAGACTGTTGGTTGTGAGCAACTCTACTAAACTTGAAGAAGATTTCTTGTTTGTGTGCTAAGATATAAGGTGATAGTCATCCTGGCATCCGGGATCCATTTTTAAATTCTAATATGTAAAGTGGAGTGTCACGGCTCAGGACAAAAGAGAGAAGTATGAAACCAGTTTGCAGTTATTGTTGAAATGCTGTAATGTGTTCCCTTTTGATTGAGGCCAACAATCTGAATAACTCAGAGAGAAAAGGCATAGATCAAGAGCGAGAGAGTGAGAATCCATGATGGTGGAAGGTGGAATGCACTACTGCTGGGAACTCGGCCCCCGACCAACAAAGAAGCTAAGATGCATTATTGGTTATACTAGCCATGGTTACCTGTTCATTGATGATGTCTGAGAACTGTGGGTTACACCTCACCAGAATACCACTAAGCATCTCTATTTGTCTCAATTATCATAGTAGTTCCCCTTCTCATCCAAACAATACGGCCCCCTTTCATTCCCTAAAACGAGCAACCCCTTATTCTGTCTTCCGCTCCAATGAAACCAAGACCCTCTTATGTCAAAGGAACCACATCCTTATTACCGTTTACTACACCTAAAATTAGTGGGTATTATCATATGATCGTGTTTTTTTTTTACTAAACGTTACAAGAGAATGACAAACGATTTGTAAAACCTTGAAAGGTGTGTTCAGCGCCTTACTACAGTTTTGTAGATCATATGCTGGAAAGGCTTATCTAAATTAATGAAGGAAGTATGGGGCATATTTACAACAGATTGGGGTAGGGCAGTGCCGAAAATCTTTTTGCTGCGCTGCCTTACATCAATGTGAAAGTTCAGGAATGCATTGTATTGATCAAATACGGTGCATTCCTGTCCTTTCACCAAGTGCTGGGGCAATATTTGGTGCCTAGCGCCAACGCAGACACCCTCACACCATGGTCAAGAGTGCCTGCGTTGCATGCACTCGTGCTTTTGCAGCAATTCGGAGAGGCATTTTCCTTTTTCTATGTGTGCTCACTGGCGTAACGAAACTTGAGGGGGCCCTCTGCAAAATACATGAAGGGGGCCCACACGCAGGGCCGGCTTTAGCACTGGTGGCGCCTGGTGAGTCAGTCTTTTTTGGCACCCCCACCCTATGACCTCTTTCTCCACTAATTCCCTCTCTACTTTTCTCCAACAGTGCCTCTCACCTGTCCATAGCCCTGTTTTTCTTTTTTGAAGCGCTACTCATAGTTCACTGACAGTTTTGTGATCTGCATGCTACAAATTGTTTGCAGTAAAAACTGCCACTAGACTAAATTCGGATCTCTCACCAGCAGTAACATTAATCATCAGAGTTATATTGACATTTTTATTGTTGCACAAAAACTGCTGGATGCACAAGCTAGTTTATTGTTTCTAACAAACGCAGCGCCTGCACCAAAGTCAGTGCACCGATCACACCACCCCAAAGCTGGCACTGCCCGCGCTGTGAAACCAGACAGGAGCCCTCAGGCCAGGAGCCCGTGCACAGTGCCTGGGGGGCCCCCTGGAGCTGTTTGGCCCCCTTCACCACGAGGTTGCGGAGGCTATTGTTATGCCACTGTGTCTGCTGCAGAACGCAGCACACATGGAAAGAGGAAAAAACAAGGAGAAATAAAAATATTTCTCCTTGTTAAGCTAACCCTGGGGAGGCGTAAGGTCTTGGCACTGTCCCAGGTTTACGTCATTTAGTAAATCTGGGGCAGCGTCAAAATCCGTGGGTGTTTCATGGAAAAACCCACTGCAACACCCACGGAGTGCCCCCCGACACACAGTAAGGCAACGCAACAACAACTGCCTCGCCTTACTCCACATCTATGAGGCCATGAAAAGTCATGTAAAGTGACTTTGCGTGGCCTCATAGCTATGGTTCTGCAGCCTGCGCAGTCAGAGCATCAAAAACGCACAGGGTTTCTAAATATACCACAATGTCTGTAATACCAAACCACATAATTTACCAGTATGTGGCTGCCATAATCCTGTTACAATGTTTGAATATAGTATACCCATACTCTTCACTAGTAATTTATGTTGTATGACTAAGTTTAAGACTTGAATTATATACTTATTGTACCTTTTAATGATCATATTAAGAAGTATTGTGATTAACTATACCCGAAAGTAGAAAGAACCAGCATTCACCAGCATCCCACAAATGTCTCTTGTTGCTCTTTTACGTGATCGATGCCACTATACACAACTCTTTATATTGTGCCCTTGCCTGACAGACTGACCCTTCCGCTTTTGTACAGAATTCGATTCCCACAGATTCGCAGCCGGGTCTTTCTAATAAACCACATGTATATCCTCATATTCTGAATTGTATTAATCAGGATGCCTATACTTCAGAACAAATTCAGAGAAGGTGGTATACCCAATTTTGAACGCCTTTGTTTTGATGGCGGCCCGCAACACACATTACCTCCCGTCCCTCCCTCGCCTTCCTTTAAACCAATGAGGCTTCCTGCCTCCCTCTAGACCCTCCCTTCCCCTTTTAAAAACTCCCCCCCACCCCTACCACCTCCTGTTTTTTTTGTCTAGGCCACGCTAGGCTTACCTGTTCTCCTTTCCTCCATGGCGGGGCCTGGGGGACATCGATTTCGGCGCTCCTCGGGGCGCGGGGCCCCTCAAGGTGTGCTCTGGCCGGTCGCGTCTTCAACAGGCAGGCGGGCTGCTTGGAGGACGCGTCCTGGGAGTCGGCTGACGAGATCAGTCGGCTCTTTGCGGCTGGGGCGTCTATTTCCGGTTTCCTTAGCCCGCGGAGCCGCGCGGAGGTGCCGGATGACGTTTCTGACTTCGGGGATCCCGTAGGACGGGTGTTCTGCCCGCTTTTTTAATTATTTTTCTTTTTTGATTGGTTGCAGGATTTTTTATGGGAAGGTCCTGTAGCATATATATTTGGTTGATGGGGTCAGTATGTTAGAAGTTGTACTTAACCATGCCGGAGGTTATGGCAAAACGTCGCAGGATTGTTTCTTCCTCCTCCTCGGGGGAGGAGGGGGCTGCTCCCACGCCGACTCCTGGGGGTCACCAGGTGCTAGGAGGTGCTGCACCACTCATGTCCAGGGAGGAGGTGCAGGACATGATAGAGGTGGCTGTTTCTAGGGCTCTCCAGGCAGGGATGGCCAGACCTACTAGGTCTAAGGCAGCACATCCTTCTGCTGCTGCGGAAAGGTCTTCTTCGGATGATGAGGAAGGGGAGGCTCCGTCTACTTCTTCTGGGGGAAAGTATGTCTCCACGGAAGAGATGTGGGAGGTGATGGCACATGTGCAGGACAATTTAGGCTTTCCAGTCTTTCAGCCTACGAGCTCTGACTCTCACTTATTCCCGCAGTATCAGACGCCTTCTAAGTTTGCCATGCCTTTTCAGGGTCCTGTGAAGGATATGGTGTTTCGTGAATGGAAGGATGTGGATAAAGCTCAAGTTCCACGTTTCCTTAAGAAACTTTATTTGCTAGAAGGGGAAGATGTTCTGCCTTCCTCTGTTCGCCTGGATTAAATTTTGGCTACCCTGATTGGCAAGACGGCGGTCAATCCGGAGGATTGTGTGCCTACTGATGCCACGGACCGTAAGGTGGATTCGGGGCTCAAGAGGGCTTTTGCGGCTGAGAATCTGGCCTTGAGAGCTGGTATATATTCTGCTTATGCGGCCCAGTCGTTGGTACAGGACTTTGATAAACTGGCAGTGGCTGTTCAGGAAGGTGCGGAGTGCTCTGAACTCCTGGCGGGTATGGAGCAGCAGGCCAGGTTGCTGGCGGATGTATCATCAGATGTGGTCCGTACTTCGGCTCTGGCATCTGGGGCTTTGATTGGGGCCCGGAGGTCTCTCTGGTTGCAGTCCTGGAAGGCCGATCCTGGGGAGAAGTCTGCCCTCCTGAGACTGCCCTTTGAAGGTCATAGCTTGTTTGGAGATCAATTGCCTTCTATGCTGTCCAAGGCGTTTAGGGAAAGGAAGCATGCCTTACCTTATAAAGGGGGATCAGCTTCTGGTAAAGGGTGGAAGAAGCATTCGCGTTCTTCTCCCATGATGGATGCAAAATCTTTTTCTTTCAGGAAACGTCGTTTTCAGCCACGTTTTTCCCCTAAGAGGGCTGCTCCTTCGAAACCGGGGGCGGTTCAAGAAGGGGTCCTGACAATCACTGTGGGCCTGGCATAGGGCCGGTTGGGGGACGGCTGAGACACTTTCTTTCCGCTTGGCAGGCGAGTGTCAGCGATCATTGGGTGCTGGACACTGTGGCCGATGGTTACGTCATCGATTTCGTTGTGGTGCATCCAGATTCGGGGGTGCGTCCCACTCCTCTGCCTGCGGTCGGGGCACGGAGAGAGACATTATTGGACGGAGTCCAGGACTTGCTTTTAAAAGGGGCCATTCACCACGTTCCTCTGGAAGAGAGGGGTCAGGGCATTTATTCTGTCTTGTTTCTAGTTCAGAAGGTGTCAGGAGGTTTTCGGCCTGTGCTCAATCTAAAAGGGGTGAATGCTTGGATCAGGACGGTACATTTCCACATGCTGTCAATTCAGACTATTTTTCCAATGGTCAGTCAGGGGGACTTTCTGGTGTCTCTGGATCTGCAGGATGCATACCTGCATGTGCCTGTGGCAAGGACTTCTCAGCGGTTCCTGAGGTTTGCTGTGAGTCAGGAGCATTATCAGTTTTGTGTCCTGCCTTTCGGCCTCAAGTCTTCTCCCCGGATTTTTACGAAGGTTCTGGCCCCCCTGGTGGCTTTGCTGCATTCAGAAGGGGTGTTTATTCATCCGTATCTAGACGACATCTTGATACATGCTCCATCACAGGTCCTGTTACAGAGGCAGGTGGCCCGGGTGCTGGTGGTCCTGCAAAACCACAGGTTTTTTATCAACTGGGAGAAGTCACATTTGGTCCCGTCCCAAGATCTGGTTTTTCTAGGGGCTCGGTTTCGAACTCTTCTTGTGTGGTGACGGTGTCAGAAAGGAGGTTAGGTGCGCTTCAGTCCATGGTGAGGGAGGTCGTGTTGCAGCCTGCCCCCGTGCTCTTCTGTGGTTACGTCTGCAAGGTCATTTGGCGTCAGTGATATTTCTGATCCCTTGGGCGCGATTTCATCTTCTTTGCTTGATGAACTGGTTCCTGAAAAGGTGGATACCAGGGTCTGGGGCTCTGATGACCAGGATTCCGGGGTCAGGATTGATTCGCAGGGAGTTGAGATGGTGGTTGGGGTCCGGTCATCTTCGGGTAGCGGTGTCTTTGTCTCCTCTGAGCCCAGTGGTGGTAACAACGGATGCCAGCTTCTCAGGATGGGGTGCTTGGATGGGGTCAGCACAGATTCAGGGATTTTGGTCCCCGCTGGAGGCCAATCGGTCGTCGAATTGGCGCGAGTTAAAGGCAGTGTTATTGGCTCTGATTCATTTCCAGGTGTCTCTGAAGGGGGTTGCAGTTCTTATTCGGACGGACAACTTAGTAGCCAAGGCTTATGTCAACCAACTGGGGGGGACCAGGTCGAGGGCCTTGTTCAGTCTGGCCAGGGAGATTTTTTTGTGGGCTCAGGAATGGGTTCCTTCTCTCCGAGCTACCTACATTCGGGGGGTGATCAATGTTCGGGCAGATCTGCTGAGCAGGGTGATTCCTTCCTCACAACTTTTCTCCCTCCGGAGGTCGCTGTTTCTTCGTCTTGTTCGGCTCTGGGGTCTTCCTGTGTTGGATGTGTTTGCGTCCCCGGAAAATGCGAAACTCATTTGCTTCTGCTCCCGGTTTCGTTGTCCTCAGGCTTGGGAGGTGGACGGGATGTCGTGTCCTTGGCCACAGGGCCTGTTGTACGCCTTCCCGCCGTTTCAGCTGATCCGGTCTTTTCTGTTGAGGGTGAGACATCTGGGGGCCAGGGTTATCTTGATTGCGCCCCATTGGCCGAGGGCGAATTGGTTTCCGTTGCTACGGCTGATGGCATCGGGCCGGATGTGGCCTCTTCCTCTTTGTCCGTCTCCTCTGGAGTTTCCTTGCCTCTCGATGGAGTCATTGAGGAGGTTACACTTGACGGCCTGGAAGTTGAACTCCGGGGTTTGACAGGTCTAGGGGTACCTGAGGCTTTGAGTTCTACTTTGCTGGCTTCCAGACGGCGGTCCACTTTACTTTCATTTGGTAGGCAGAGGAAGGTGTTTTCTTCTTGGTGCTTCAGGCATAATTTGGATCCTACCTGCTCCTCTTTATTTGAGGTGATGCAGTTTTTACAGGATGGTGTACATTTGGGATTGTCGGTGGCTTCTCTTCGGGTGCAGTGGGCGGCTATTCAGGCATTTAGGGGTCCTTGGCGTAATCTACAAGATGAGGGTCATTTATTGCTTAGATTTTTTCAGGGGCTTCTTAATTTGTTTCCTCGCCCTGTACGTTCTTTTCCTTCCTGGGATCTTTCTTTGGTTTTGGATGCGTTGACTGCTGCCCCTTTTGAACCACTGGGGGACTGTGATTTGCGCCATCTGTCTTTGAAAACGTTCTTTTTGGTGGCCATTACTTCGGCCAGCCGTTTAGGGGAATTGGGGGCCTTGGCCTGTTCTTTTCCTTTTTGTAGAGTTTTTCAGGATCGGGTGGTTCTTGTTCCTGTTCCTTCTTTTGTTCCGAAGGTTAATTCTTCTTTCCATGCTCGGCAGGAGGTCATCCTTCCATCATTTTGTCCGAATCCCTCCTCGGATGAGGAGGTTTGTTTACATTCCTTAGATGTGCGCAGGGCATTGTTGCAGTATCTGAGTGTGGTTGCTCCTTTCCGTAAAGGTGATTTGCTGTTTGTAAATTTCGGTCCGGCCCGTAAGGGGGAAAAGCCTTCCACTGCGTTGTTAAGTCGGTGGGTGAGGTCTTTGATTCTGTTGGCATATTCCTTGAAAGGGGTGGTTCCCCCCCCTGTGGATTCAGGGCCGCTCCACAAGGGGTATGGCGGCTACGGTGGCTGAGCTTCAGGGGACTTCTGTGGTGGAGATTTGCAGGGCCGCCACTTGGGCCTCTCCCTCAACGTTTGTTCGGCATTATAGGCTGGCGGACTTGGGTGGTTTGGAGCCGGTGTTGGGTCACCGGGTCTTGTCCTCTATGAGGTAATGGGGTAGGATCTTGGTGGTCTGTGTGCATTGTAATAAATTGTTTGCAACTCAATGTCCGTCTCCTGTGTGTTTATTGCTATGTCTCATTGGTTTAAAGGAAGGCGAGGGAGGGACGGGAGGTAATGCGTCCATTTCTTACGATAATGGCATTACTCCTAGTCCTACTCCCTCGCCTTCCTTTCCGTTCCCTCCCGCCCCCCCAGTACGGACTGTCTGAGTTGCTACTTGGGCTTGGTTTTTGTACAGGAGGTTGTAGGGGTGGGGGGAGTTTTTAAAAGGGGAAGGGAGGGACTAGAGGGAGGCAGGAAGCCTCATTGGTTTAAAGGAAGGCGAGGGAGTAGGACTAGGAGTAATGCCATTATCGTAAGAAATGGACGCAGGTTAGCACTTCCAGTTCTGAGTAGGGTGAGTTCTGGAGGTGCACATGGCTCCTTTAAAAACAGACATTACATGCTCATGATAGTGCACCTCCAGACTAGGTCAGAGCTTCTAACTCCAGGCTGTTACCAGTTGACCTGTAAATGACTGACCTCTGACCCAGGTATGAGGCCTCCTTTGTGGGAACCACCCATCTTAATTAACATAACAAAGTAATCCTTGCTCTGTCTTGACTAGTGGATCACTTTCCAATGCTCTTTTTTATGTCCACAGCAATGTTACCTTTACCTAACTTGTATACAACTACCAGCATCTGTTTTTTTTGTTAGTGCAGAGGTCACTCTCACCCTGCATTTCTGTTCAGATTTCATTAAATGAGCAAAGGATGTCCAGTTTACTTTTTTTAGTGATACGGATGCTGGACCTAACCTGAAGATATTTCTACTTTCCATTGTATTGCACAACACCTTCTGATAAGTGGCATAGTTGCTTGTTTGTCACCCTTGACACCGTTCTGCATAAGCCGCCCCTTTGTTTACCTTCTAGTCTGACACACCCTTTTGGGAACTGGCATGATATACCCATTCCCCGCTCAACGTTACATGCCTCGCCAGTCTTGTTTACTGCACATGTGCAGTGCTCCAACTGTGTGCCTTAGCCCGGGTTCAATATGAAATTAGTTTTTTGTTAACATTCGAATGGTATTTTCCACTTTTTCATGTATTTCCAAGATAATCCTTTAATGTTCAAATATCTATATGCTTGCCTTTACAGCCTTGATAAAGCCCCATGCTTGAGCGCTGCCGGGGGCGAAACACATATTAGCTGTACTTACTTTCTAGCAGTACATCAAGCCCTGAAAAAAGATCATGGATGTAGTTCATTGACTGTTCAACTTTATCTTTATCATAATCATGTAGAAAAAGATTGTTTTCATTACTGTAACAACTTTAGGCTTTTATAGGCATCTATGTTCAGCTTCCCAAGGTTCCTAAACTGTTAATAATGTCTGGTACAGAGGCTTTACCCAAATGATCTGAAATGAAATATGACACCAAGGCTGTTCGAAAATGGCCCTCTCTGAAGGGTCACCCCAAACCTTTTGCCTTCCTGCTCCTTTTTTCTGACCTAATTTTTTCTGGTTTTAGGGCTCTGCGCAGTTTACCACTGCTAACCAGTGCTAAAGTGCATGTGCTCTCTCCCTCAAAACATGGTAACATTGGCTCATACCCAATTGACATATTTAATGTACTTGTAAGTCCCTAGTAAATTGCACTACATGTGCCCAGGGCCTGTAAATTAAATGCTGCTAGTGGGCCTGCAGCACTGATTGTGCCACCCTCATAGGTAGCCTCTTAACCATGTCTCAGGTCTGCCATTGCAAGGCCTTTGTGTGCAGTTTCACTGCCACTTCGACTTGCCATTTAAAACTACTTACCAAGCATTAAATTCCCCTTTTCTTACATATAACTCACCCTTAAGGTAGGCCCTAGGTAACCCATAGGGCAGGGTGCTATGCAAGTCAAAGGCAGGACATGTACTTATGTGTTTCACATGTCCTGGTAGTAAAAAACACACAAATTTGTTTTCCACTACTGTGACGCCTGCTCGTCTCATAGTCTAGCATTAGAACTGCCCTCATATACTCTTATGTGGTAGATTCTAATCTGGAAGGAGTAGCCATGTCATGTTTAGCATGGCCAGAATGGTAATAGAAAATCCTGCTTACTTGTGAAGTTGGATTTAATACTACTATTTTAGAAATGCCACTTCTAAAAAGTAGGCATTTCTCTGCACGTACTGCCATCTGTGCATTACAGCTTATCTCCAATCCATGTCTGCTCTGTGCTGGTTGACAGCTCCCCTTGTGCATTCCACCCAGACAGCCATAAACACAGGACACTCAGTCACATCTGCATTCATCTGCACACGGAATGGGTCTCCCTGGGCAGGAAGGGTGGAGGGGCTCTCTCTTACACTTCAAAGGCCAGTGGCCTGCCCTCACACAAAGGACTGATAACCTCTCAGAGGGATCCTGGCAGATAGGATTGGGCTGAAGGAGTAACGTGTGCACTTCAAAACCACTCTTTAAAGTTTTGCCTACTTCAAAGGCACATTTGGGTATATATACTAAGCTGATCCCACCAAATCAGACACTTCTGTATCTACATCTAACCTCTGTCATAGGAACTGCCTGGCTGCCCAAAGGACTCATCTGGACTGCTTTGCTGAGAAGGACTGCTGCCCTGCTAGTTGACCTGCTGCCTACTGGCTTCTGACTTTGCTGGAAGGACTCTGCATTCCCAAACAGTGCTCTCCAAGGGCTTGGATTGAGCTTGCCTCCTGTTCTGAAGCCTCACAGTACGGAATGACACCTCTCCTCTCTGGATGTTGTAGGGGGCTGAGCTGCACCGGCTCCAGCGACGCTTCATCCCCACGACTCAGTGCAATGTCTTTGTTTCTTTGTTTTCAAGGTACTTTGCCCAGGGGACCGTGTGAGTCCGTGACCAGCACATGTAGCATCAGATTATTGGGATCAATGCCATCAACATATGCCGTGATTGCCCCAGTAGACACTATTGAGTTTCTAAGCGCCGTAATGGGATTTAATCTTTAGAAATTCACAACTTTGCTTGTAAACATTGGATTTTCATAATTTTGAACTTAGTTTGCCCAGATAAATATTATCTATTTTTCTACACCTGTGTGGTGTATTTTTGTGGTGTTTGCACTGTGTTACTGTATGAGTTATTGTACAAATACTTTACACGTTGCTTTCTCAGTTAAGCCTGACTGCTCAGTGCCAAGATACCAGAGGGTGGGCACAGGATAATTTGGATTGTGTTGTGACTTACCCTGACTAGGATTGTGGTCCATACTTGGACAAGTGTGTTTACCTATGCCAACTAGAGAACCCAATGTCTAACATTTGGTGATCAGCGGTGAGAATAGGACTTGTGCTTGAGCAGTGCCATGCAATAGCTACATGTACACTGCCTATCCACAGTCAATGGTCAATTTGATTTGTTTTCTTTTTCTGCATCTTTCCCTACTTTGCATCGTTTAAATCCTATACATCATGTCTCTGGCTGGGTCCACATGTGGAGCTGGGGAGTTTGACCTGGCTAAGCTGGAGGAGTACACAGTTAACCAACTGAAGGGTTTTTACGAGAGATTGGGGGTACCTGCCTGTGGAACCTCCAAGAAGGAGGAGTACCAAAAGCCACTGAGGGGCTGGGCAGAATCGTGCCCCAAAGAGCATGATGAGTTGGGGGAGCAAGAGAATGGCTCTCCTGAGTAGCTGTAGTGAGGGGTGACACCCCTTTATTTGTGGCCCCATGAAACCAGGGAGCAGTGTCTCAAGTCACAGCCTGACTGCAGAGGAAAGGAGAGAGGAGAGAGAATTCAGGCTGCAGTTGGTAAGATTAAAAATAGAGACAGAGGAGAGGAAGGCTGAGAGAGAAACTGAGATAGTCTTGTCAGAAAATAAATCACTTCTGGCTTGTGAACTGAATCTAAAGGAGCTGGACCTCAAGGCTAGGCAGTCTCAGTCCAGCAGTGATGGTGGCAGCATGTGTACAGTACCTGATGGAGACAAGAAGGCTCATATACCCAGGATTTGGTGCCCAGTTATGTGGTGGGAGATGACATTGACAAGTGGTTTTCTGGTTATGAAGTTGCACTGAGGGCACATGGGGTTCCTGAAGAGCACGGGGGGACAGGTTTGTGGAATCCCATGCCTACACTTGGGAGGGACACACTTCTGACATTAGAGGTTGGGGACCAAAACAAGTACGCTTCCATGAAAGCCAATTTAATTGCAAAATTTGGACTGACCCATGAGAAGTATCGCTAGAGATTCAGGGACAGTCACAAACTCCCCAGCCTGTCCTGGAATAGACTTAATTGATTACTTCAGTAAGGCATTGAATGGCTGGGTGCGGGGCAGGAAAGTTAATAATTATGTTGGGTTATTCAATTTAATCATGAGAGAGCACCTGCTCAGTATCTGTTTTACAGAGTTGCTCCAGCTCCTAGTTGATAGTAAGCTGACTGATCCCAGGAAGCTTGCTGAGGAGGTGAACCTCTGGGACAGCACTATAGTGTCCAAAATGGTACCTGGGAGTGACCCCAAGAATGGTGGTTCAGGTTCCCCCCCAGCAGAGTGAGGGGGGTTTAAAGATTACCCAGACAAGTCCCAGAGTATGGGGAAAGAAATTGTTCCCATGACCCATCTGAGAAACAGGGCGGTGGTTCTGGAGGACGGTAGCCCAGGGCACCACATTTCCAACCCTTCTGCTTTGAGTGCTCCCAACTAGGACACAAGCAGGGGGGACTCTGTCTGTACAAAGAAACCACCCACTGGTGGGAACTCTACAGGGGTGGCCAATGTGGCCTTAGGGGAAAGTAGTCCCCAGGGGCAGGTCATAGACCATGCCATATTCACCTCAGAGGTCATGGAAATCTCAGGAGCCCCTAGGGAACTCCCTGCCAGCCCCAAGGTTAGAGGAGAAGCTTACTCAATGGTCCCACTCAGGGCCCCACTTGTCAGTGCTGGTTGACAGCTCACCTTATGCATTTCATCCAGACAGCCATAAACACAGGGCATTCAGTCACATCTGCATTTGTCTGCCTATTGAATGTCTCTCCATGGGCAGGGAGGGTGGAGGGGCTCTCTCTTCCACTTCAAAGGCCAATGGCCTGACCTCACACAAAGGACTGATAACCCCCCACAGGAATCCTGGCAGACAGGACTGGGCTGAAAGGGGAAATTGTGCACTTCAAAACCCCTCTTTGACGTTTCCCCCACTTCAAAGGCACTTTTGGGTATATATACTCGGTCTCTGACCCCACCAAATCAGACACTTCTGGATCTACACATGTACTCTGTCAGAAGAACTGCCTGGCTGCTCAAAGGACTCATGTGGACTGCTTTGCTGAGAAGGACTGCTGCCCCGTTTTTTTTGCCCTGCTGCCTTTTAACTCTGCTGTAAGTGCTCTGCCTTCCCAGGAAGTGCTCTCCCCGGGGTTGGATTGAGCTTGCCTCCTGTTCTTAAGTCTCAGGGCAACAAAGACTTCACCTACTAGCTTCTAGCTAGTTGTCTGGCTTCAGCGACTCCAGGACCGACTTCAGCGACTCCAGCACAGATGTCGCTGCCTGTTGCCACACTGCTGCCTGCTCTGGCTCTGTGGTCCTCGCTGCACGCAATGACTGGGGCCTGCAATGCAAGTCTGATATTGCTGTGATGCTGCTGACATCACGCAGTGTGACTCATCAAGTCTTGACCACCTGGATTCTTCGACCCCGCCAGGTCACAAGGAACGGACGCAGTGCCACCAACGCCGCACCAGCTCCCCCTGCAACTGGACGGAACTGATGCCTTGCCTCCCCTTCCTTACAGTATGGAACTGATGCTTCACCTTCCCCGGACACCATAAGGGACTGACACCGCACACACTCCTGCGACGCTTCATCCCTATGACTCTGTGCAACATCTTTTGTTTCTTCGTTTTCAAAGGTACTGTACCTTGGGGACCGTGCGATTCCGTGACCAGCACCTGTAGTGTTGGATTATTGGGAATGACTCCTTTAACAACGGCGTGATAGCCCCAGTTGGAGCTATTGAGTTTCTAAGCGCTTTAATAGGATTTAATCTTTAAAAATTCATAACTTTGCTTGTAAATATTGGATTTTCATTGTTTTGACCTAATTATGTTCCGATAAATATTATCTATTTTTCTAAACCTGTGTGGTGTATTTTTTTGGTGTTTTCACTGTGGTACTGTATGAGTTATTGCACAAATACTCTATACATTGCCTTCTAAAGTAATCCTGATTGCTCAGTGCCAAGCTACCAGTGGGGGCACAGGGTAATTTGGATTGTGTTGTGATTTACCCTGACTAGGATTGTGGTCCCTACTTGGACAAGTGTGCATACCTATGCCAACTAGCGACCCAATTTCTAACACACCAATGCTATATCAAGCTGCTTGTTACCATCAACCTATCCTTATTAGCATTAAGGTGACTAATGCGGGTTGAATGCACCCTTTGATCACTAATCATCTTGTCATGCAGACAGCAGTCCTGGTCTCACTGGAGTTCTTCGTGTACTCTGTGGAGCTGTTCCTTGCTTGGTCAACAAAACCTTGGAACTGTAGAAATGTGGGGTGATTTGGGTCCCACATTTCTACTCATATTTCCACACAGAGCCAGTGGATACACTATACAAAGTCCTGGAATCGGTTTGAGATGTTTCCCTCGCAGATGTAATTTTCTGGCTGTACTGTAAAGTGATGGCTCTCAGGGCTGGCCATGAGGATGCTGACCCCAAGCAGGAGTATCCAAAGCATGGGCGCAATAGAGTGTGCAGACGGCACTTGGCTGTCATCAGCCTTTTTGAAGTAGCCATGAGGGACAGACAAAAGGGCAGAACCGACGTAGTAACTTGTCCACCTTCAACAACGGAATCTGTAGCAAATGACAGTGCACAGGAAAATCTAATCAGCACTCCGTTGCTAAAAGGACCTCATAGCATTTGTAAAAGTAGCCCTTCTCCATCCTCCATCACTTCAGTGTCTGGGTCTCAACCCTCCTGCTTCAAGAATGCACTTATACAGCCCTGGCAAGTAGTAGCCAAAATTCACCATGTGCCATGCACATATACACAGTACATACACACTTGGCACACACATTGGAAGTTAGCACAAGTGCTTGGGCACTACAGTGAAGTGGAACTTTTAATCCAGTGAGGACAGTAGGCCACACTCTTTTCTGACAGAGAAAAAAGGATCTGTTAAGGGCTGTGCAGAATAATTGGATAATTCCACCACTGCTTCATTTGAACAACTGTGGATATGGCAGTAGCTCCATGACATTAAAACACTCTTGGTGCACCTCTCCAGGAAACAGAACCTTATGTGGATATTGGTGTTTCTACAGGCAGGCCTAGGTGCACAATTTAGATTAGCTTGATCACCGGACTGGTAAAAATCAGAATACCAGATTCATATGCAGTTGGGCTACACTGGGAGAGGGTACAAGCCCATATACTGTGCACGGGATGAAAGATATCAAACAAACTGACCTTTGAGCACAGAAACTAACTAATGAGTGAGGAATTGCTTGCCTCATGAATAAATACACAGACCATAATGCATTGAAGCATGAGAAAATGTACTTTTGAAACCTGCTGTAGCAAATTGTTTGGGAAATTATTTGTAATTATGGTGTGGAACCAAAAAGAGAGGAACCCAACATATGTTTTTGATTTATCAGGTAATTTCAAGATGCAAGACTCATTAACTGTTTCCTTTAAAATGTTCTAGGGGTATATGAATTGCAGTATTGAAATAAATACATAAAGTGCAAAACACCTTAACCGTGCTTGGCCGCCCTTAATAAAATTCTGAAAAAATAAACTTGTGTGCGGGTTTCCATATTGAGAACACTGGAACAACATTTTTGAATGGATGTAATTTGATCAAAAGGTTTATAAATGTAGTAAAATAAATCTAACTTCCTACATTACTGAAGCAAGTTTCATTTGTCCATTTGTCCAAATTACATATATCCTTTCCCTCACAAACACCACCATTTCACCCACAAACACCACCACCGACCCAGCACCACACCAGATCCTGAACCCCCGGACCCTCATCACTAAAGAGAACAACCAAAGACTCATGACCTCATCCACTCTGGAGCACCCTCGGATTCGTGCCCTCATCATAACTTCAACTGGCCAGCGCCACCATAGCACCTGAGCTCTGCTGAACAATCAACCGATCCTTTGAGACCATCACCTCCCCATTAGACTGGAAGCATGCCGAGATCAACCCTCTGCTAAAGAAACCCACCGACCCAAGGGAGCTGAAAAACTACATACCCATCTCTCTGCTCCCTTTCCCCAGCAAAAGTAACGGAAAAGGCCATCAACCAGCAACTCACCGCATTTCATTGTGCACTCCTCGCAAATTCTTCACTCATTAGCAGGTAATTTATGTGCCCACAAGATGGAGTTAGATTTTTTGAAAGAATGGAACTGTGTGCAGGGTAAGTGGACACCCCAGATATCTGATGATGTAAGGGCCTTGGATAGGCCCCTTTCTCAGGGAGGTAAAAAGCAACTTAAGGATTCTACTTCATCTAGAGATACACTAACCTGCGCTTTAATAAATGCTTGCTCCTTAGTTAAGCATAAAACAGAAATTGAAGATTTAATTAAGCAGCATAAACTCGACTGCCTTTTTATTACTGAAACCTGAGCAAAAAATGACTCTAACACAGATTTCATAGAGGCTACACCTCTGGGATTCGCTCATCATAGACTGGATAGATCTAATGGTAGAGGTGGAGGTCTAGCAGTTATTTGTAAGTCATACCTTACATGTCAATGGAATGGGATGGTCACTTCCCCTGAGATATGTGAAACAATGTATTTCAAATTATTTCAAAACAACTCCATATTATTGGAGGGACTGCTCGTCTATCGACCACCTGGCCCTTATACTATTTTTTTGCAACACTGCACAATCTTATTAGAACCTATAACCATGTCTACTAAAGCTATCATCCCAGGGGATTTTAATCTCCACTTTGATGACACTCAGAACCCACACATTGAGGAACTTAATGACAGCTTTAGACTGGGAACTAAAAGTTAACTCTGCCACTCATGTTGCAGGCCATCTGTTAGATGGGATATTTACTCAACTGATGATCAAATACTATTGTCAAACTCCCCACTTAGCTGGACAGATCATTACCTATTAACCTTTAGGTTTACTAAGGCACGTCCTGCTATGCTACCTTATCCCGAGGGGAAACCGGTCAGACATTGGAACTGCAACAAGAAGCAAGAACTAGAACCAGCTCTGGAGGCAGGCTGGGCAGTCACTGAAAATTTGTCTCTGTCAGCTACAGACAGTTTCAATCAGGATATATCCATTGCTATTAATCAACTGGCCCTGCTCAAACCTGTTGCCTCACATGAAACAAAAAAAAGCAAACATCCTTGGTTTACTAAGGATCTTAAGATACTTCAAAGAGAATATTGACAACAAGAACGTCGATGGAAGTTAGACCCCAATTTGATTGAGAAAGGAAAATTAAGAGATGCTCTCAAAAATTACAAAGAAGCGATTTTTAACGCTAAATCTGAATATCTCACTGAGAAGATTAAAGAGGCATCTAATACCCCCAGAGAACGTTTTAGAGCTGTATGCACTTTGATAACCCTTACACCCCCTTTGGAGCTGGAGAACTCTCAAGAGTTTTGTAACATGGTGGCCACCTATTTCAAAAACAAAGCTCTACAAATGTATTCAAGTTTTAATTTCACTGAGGAGATGGATGGTGGTTTTGATACTGCTATAGATATGAACTATCCTCTGTTAACTAATTTACAACCTTTACCTCCTGAGAGAGTTACAAAATTAATGTTAGGAATTAAATCAGGTTCACCTAAAGACCCCTGCCCTCCTTATATATTGCAACAGGTCTCTGACCCTGTTTCAATTGCGCTAGCCCCTGTTTTCTGTGAAGTTTTAACCACAGGATCCTACCCCCCTTCTTGGAGGGACGCAACTGTGATCCCCCTGAAAAAGAAACCAGAGGGAGCAAGACATGACCTGAGTAATTTACGGCCTATTTGCTTACTTCCCTTTCAGGCGAAGATCTTTGAAAAACATATCAATATGGAATTAGCCAATTTTCTAACTGCCTCAGGAGGATTTGACCCCTCTCAACATGGCTTTAGGCAGGCTCACAGCACGGAATCCGATTCGTAGGTTGGTTGATGAGGGACAAGGAGCTATATTAATCCTATTGGACCTATCTGCAGCATTTGATACTATCTCACCACAGATCATGCTACCACGCCTTTATCAAGTAGGAATTAGAGACACTGCTTTGAAGATTCTTGAATCTTTCTTAAGAGATAGATCGATTACGGTAAGCTGTGGAGACTTCAAGTCACCGCCTTATTCCCTTTCATGTGGAGTCCCTCAGGGCTCCTCACTTAGCCCCACATTATTTAATTTGTATGTTGCACCTTTGGCTAGACTTATTCGTACATTTGGCTTCACGCCTACCTCTTACGCCGATGACACTCAATTGATCATTCCGGTTTCTAAGAACTGGGAGGAAGTGGCTGACCGCTTTAGTAATTGTATGCGTGAAGTCAACAGGTGGATGGGCCTAAATTGGCTTAAACTAAATGGAGATAAAACTGAAATTCTGTGCTTTGGCCCCAGCAGAGATTTATGGAATTCACGCTGGTGGCCATCATAATGCGGAGCCCCTCCCGTGCCTATTGCGGCCACTTGAAATTCAGGCGTCATCTTCGATTATTGTCTCACTTTCAAGTCAGAGGTTAATCAGGTTGTTAAAACCTGCTTTTGGACCTTGAGAATGTTGAAAACGATCTTTCCTTTTCTAACAAGGGAATGGAGAGTCACAGTTATTCTGGCATTGATAATATCCAGAATAGATTATTGTAATGCCTTGCTGCTTAATCTGGATAAGGCTTCACTTAGGAAGCTTCAGCTCATCCAGAACACAGCTACCCGGTTTATTTTAAACCTTCCTTGCTCGCCGCCTGCCAGTGATAGCCTGAAACAATTGCATTGGCTACCAGTGGCAAAGCGCATTAGGTTTAAAACCCTTTGTTTAACTCATAAGGCAGTGCATGGTAGGGGACCTGAATATCTATCCTCAAGACTACACTGGTACAGTCCCATCCAGCAACTGAGATCTACAGGAGCCTTCTGGATTCAGGTCCCTCGAACCCATAGGGTCAGATGGGAGGACAAGGCGTTCACAGTAGCTGCTACCAAATGCTGGAATCTACTCCCTCAGACTTTAAGGCAGGAACAAAAGTTTTTGGCCTTTAGAAAGTCAGTCAAAACCTGGCTGTTCCCGCTTTAATCCAGGTTTTATATTTTTGTAGTGATCGAGCACACACTCCAATCCTTCGAGCGCTTTGATGCTTTTGCCGGAACTCGCTTTATAAATACCAAATACATACATACATACATACACCTGTTTGAGCAGATATGGCAATTTTAAGAGTTGCAATTGTTATTGCACTTGGTAATTACTAGGTGCAATAAACATTGCATCCCTTATTATATTTCGGCAAGTCAAACATTCCAGAATTTACCAGAGGCAAGGGTTTAGGCCCATATTTATGTTCAATTGGCTTTGGACACTGCTGCAAGTCTTCTTGAGGCACTGCCCTACGGCAATGTGAAAGGGCAGGAATGCACTGTATTTATGTAATACAGTGCATTCCTGTCCTTCCCCCTGCACTGGTGCACAAGTTGAGGCCTATTGCCAGCGCAGGCACACTTGCACCATGGTGCAAGGGTGTCTGCATTGCATAGAGGATTGTTTTTCTGCAGGTAGGTGCACTTCCTTGCAAAAAAACAATCGCAAGATGCATTTTCGTCTTTCTATGTTTGCTGCAGAATGGAGCACAAATGGAAAGAGAAGAAACAAGAAGAAATAAAAATATTTCTTCTTGTTACGCCACCCTTGAGGTGATAGCTATTGCATCCCATAAATTCTTAACACCTCATGTCAGCTTTATCGGGTGCAAAAATTATCACTTTCAACAGGGAGGACTCGAAGTCAGGCCCATAGTTGATTCAGAAGCTCCTGCCCTAGCCCAAGGCTTTAGCTTCGAAACAGTTGTTGAAGACTTATAAATGAACCCACAAAAACCTTGCTCACTGATTAACATAAGAATCCAGTCTTATTACTTGTCTTATTAAATTCAGGGCACGGACATTGTTCCTGCTTTATCACAACTAAAATGCTGTTTGGATGTACACAATCGAGAGCCAGTTGCCACAAAATAAACACAGCAAAATCTGCTCCCTAGATTGATACCAAGGATAACTGCAACTTTACAGCTTCAGATGGTATAGAATCTCTGACAGTCAATGCATATTTCTGCACAGTGTTCTTCTGCTTTTTGTAGTTCTGGATGTATTCGCCACCTACATTGAAACATGCTGTACTAGCGCTCGAGAGAGTTTGGCAAAATGAGCCTTCTTCCGGCCAAACAGTGAGTACCCAGCATACCTCCTCTTACAGCAATATTATCCCTCAAAGCCTGTTTGCATCATAGATTACAATAAAGCCGATCTGTAGTAAATTGTTCGCCCTTTTCCATTCAATTCAAATGCCCTTTTGAGAGCAGACAAGAAGCTTGGAGTACTCTCAAATATGTAAGGGTGGAGTCACCATTTTGTAAAGCCAAAAAGCACAGCTCTTTAAATAAACCCTCTTGTCCACACTGCAGTTTTAAAAGTTAACATTAAAAATCAGTCCTGCCTACCCACCACACAGCAAATCCTATCCATATGTGTTCACGTTTTATGTTAGGCACGTTTTAAAGTATTTACCTGATGTCTAATACGTTTCACCTAGTCATTAGCAATGTGTTTTAATGTTGTGCCCTATTTCTCTGAAAATGTTGCAGCATTGCATCACTTTTTTGATATAATCCCTACCATACTTAAATCTCAACAAATGCACACTCTACTACAACTGTGACCTTCAGAGTTTGTTTTATGAGAGGTATGTGGTAACCACCACAGCTATGGCATGTGCTCGATTACGCCATTGTTCTCAAATGAATGTACATTGATTGTGCTTGGGGTGAGAAGGCAAAAAAACGACTTTAGTCTCCCAATAATTAGAATATACCGCCATTTCTACAGCTCCAGAGCTCATCATCATGGGGAGTACTTCGGGGGTAGGGCAGCACTTGTGTGTACAAACCCAAAAGGATACTTGGCCCATTTGGAGACCCGAGGAGGTAGGGCAATAAAATATACATGTAAGGAAGAATTCCTCAGGGATGTGTTATACAAACCAAATAACTCAGTTTAAACTTGTGTTAATCTTGAGCATATGCATAACTCAGTACGTATTCTCTCAACAGCTTTACGTGCTCCTAAACAGGTACTTTGAAGTCCAAGCAGCATAACAATCTTATACAGCAAATACTTCATACATAATTAATCAATACAGCCGATGGTGCGTGGACAGTGGTTTACATAACTGAGTGACTGCAAACGAGCACCGTAATAAGGAAGAAGTTTGCTCCACAAACGGTCAGGTATGTGGAACCCATATCCACAATGATGAACAGTGCCCAGAATTGAATTACCAATGAATAACCATGACTTTACAACTTATTGCCCTGTATTTGTCCTGCCAAATGAACAGCGTGGGGTCTTATTCTGGCCAGGTCACTCTTAGTTCCAGCTCTTGCGTACAATTTAAACAAAGCACCATTATCGGGCAACAAACCTCGTTTGTCAGTGTTGATCTTGATGAAACCGTTGGAATTGTAGAAAAGATTTAAAAACATCAACTTCAGGACAGTACTGTGTGACAAAAACAAAGAGTTTATCTTGCTGGCAAAAACTAACAGTGGAACCCAAATAGATTGCCCCTACATATTACTGGATTTAAACCTGACTCCCATAGCTATTGAGAACTCAGCAAATGAACAATACCATTGTTTTTTTACTTATGTTTTCCAAAGGTTTCACTAGAAACCACTAGGCTGCTGGAATAAACTTTGTTTATATCATTTGATATCTTATGGGCATTGTGAGATGTCAAGAATTGTCCATAGTATGTAGTCAGTCAAGACCTGCAGTGGTGAACTAAATAAGAGTCCTCCTTTGGCCAGCGGCATGTGGGAAATCTCCTCAGTTATTTCATGACACGTCCAATGGTAATGGCTCAATTACTTAGTTCCACTCTGCAGAAGTGTCAATCCTTCTAGATCCTGCATGAGTCATCACCTGCTAAGAAGTGCTTGTGGTGGACTTGTACAATACTGGGTGATGGACATTAGCAGTTTTCTCTTATGTGAGTACGAGGGTGTCAAGCACTGAAGAGGTACTATTATGCAGCCTGTATGAACTTCAAAGTCATCTGAGTGCTGAGTGTTACAATATTTGTTTTAGTGCGGGTTACATAGTGTATTGCAATTGCATTGGTATAGTACTTACTACAGCTGATGAGGCATTGTTGCACTTTAAGTCAGACTTGCACTGTAAAGGAAACAATTCCATACTTTTATACCAGTGTTGATGCTCTCTAGCATGGGTACATGCAAACATTTTCCCAGGGGCCACAAAGTTTGGTCTGTGGTGCAACCGAGGGCCGCATTGATGCTAGCAGCATGCCGATCAAAGGGAGGAGGGGGCTATGGGTGGGCAGGGTTTGTGGCATTAAGGTGGCGATAGGGGGCAGCAAAGCATATAGATCTAGTGGCTGAATCGCACAATGTGAAACCAGAAAATCTGGCATTAATCCCAGCTTCCCAACTTTATCAAACTGTGCGATCCTAGGCAATTGTTTTATTTCACGTTCCCTTCTTGTTCTTCATTATTGTATGTAGGAGGACCCCACAATGCATGATTTTGGATTGTGTGCTGTGCAAACCATTCTCCTGTGTTTGATTTAATAAACTATAAAGTTGTTCATGTATATTAGCAAATCAGGCCAATCAAAGAGTGCAGATAACAACTGACTTGCCTCTTAGTTCACTATTGGCATTGTTATGAAGGTGAGGGTAAGAATGAATGTTGGGGGTGGGGGAAGAATGAAAGTTTCTGAATTTATGTTTGAAACCTTCGTTTTAAAAAATACTTCTCCATGCATTGTTAAATTAAATGGTTCTGTGTGTAAATAAATGAAATACACTTTTAAACATTTTTAAGAACACTTATAGTTATATACATTTGCTGCAAGGTTTCTTAAAGAATGAAAGTGTTCCTGCAGTTAAAGCAGTGCAGGACAAATTCCTTACTTTCTTTCCTTATCTTCTATCATGTTTAAATAAAGTGTCCCCTGTTGAATCCAGTAAACAGCAGCCTAGTGCTACTGCTGCTCTGGGGGGCCGCATGTAAAGGTCAAAAGGGCCGCATGCGGCCCCCAGGCCGTACTTTAAGTATCACTGCTCTGTAGGAAACAATTCCATGCTTTTATAGCAGTATTGATGGGGTAGATTAAATTAATAGGAGTTACTTGTGATCTTTAGAGGGAGGGCCATATGTGCATTCATGCACTGGTGTGGCAGTAATAACAGATGAGCTACAGGACATTAGATATTTTAGGTTGCACGGGTATGACTTTCAAAGGAGAAGGTGTGATCTCTGAAAAAAACGTACAGAGATACAAACATGCATGTGACAAAGTTGCACTCAGAGAGAGAAGACATGCAGAGCATAGAAAGGAGGGACAGATTGATTCAAAAGAAAATGTGTCAACATTCAGAAGTTTTAAGTCAAGCTCGGTTTTCATGCAGGGCTTTTAGGGTTATTGTGGAGGCTTTTTAAGATAGCATGCAAAACTGTAGTAGGAAAAAACATTATAGACATATTGACATGTGCACATTTTTAATCCAGTCGCATTAGTAGGAGCTGATAGACCACAGACCAATATTTTTCCAATGAATGTTGATTAAATATGCGAGATGTTCCATTTTTGCTTGGCATCCCTCTTGTACTCCACAGTTACAGACTTGAGAAACTTAAAACAGCATACTTTACATATTGTTTAACTATACTCCTGCTTAACACATGAGTTCAGACAGAGTTATTTGAATCAGCACTAGGGCCCTTATAACTAGTGCCCCGGTTTCAGGGCTTGTATGCCCATGCTGGAGTTTTTTTTTATTTAAAGTGCATTAGAATGTATGTATGTAACTTTATTTCAGCTGTATGGCTATAAAAGCTACAAAGGAAAATCCCTTTTTCCTTGCCCACCCTGTGTTTATTTGTTTGGCTGGGCCTTTTTTGTAATGTCGCATTGGCCATAAACGTTAGAATAAACTTTCATAAAATACATTTCATTATTATACAGTAAATAAAAACAAGTGAACGTTTTTAAAATTTCACTTCCACATATAGTACTGAAGGAAAAAGAAAGAAAGAACCATAGTCAAAAACCTGTCACGGTCCACCATGATCTATGATCATATCTAAGCAAGTTCATCAGACACAATTTACACACATCGATGAGTGAAATAAAACCAATTCTCATTCTAAAAGGCGCACAGTATTTCACTGCCTTGATAATATCATAACAATGGGTACTGATAGTGGATACCTATCGATCTAAAATCATTGACCTCTTATAAAATAAAATCCATTGGGATTAGGTAAGCAACAATGTTCGTAAAGGCCGTTTGAAATATTTTACATGATAAACATATTAAACAAGACTGTAATCTGACCAAGACACACAGTGATAGATCCATTAATACAATATAAACGCTATTCAACAGTTAAGGCTGCCAGACTGAAGTATTAGAATTATTAGAGAAAACGTTATAGGAAGAGCCCTTTAGATTTCTTTATTAGACAAACTAAGTATAGATAGCTGCCAGGTCGTCGTTTTTTGCAGTGCGGTGGCAGATTATTGTTTTATGATTCCAAAATTAGTTTGGAGTTATTCTTGAACAATGTAGGGTCGTCCCAGAGCATACTTAACCCTAGCTCACTATGTTGTGTTCCAATGTGTCTAAACCAGCTGAACAGGTTGCAGTTCCCATATGTTTTTACCTCTTCCATTGATTGTCTGTAGGTGGAAAGTTCAGGGGTATGCCACAATCTTATCCAAAAGAGCAGTGGTTTTAGTGTCGCCAGGTCACCAACTCTTTATAGCCCGTGTCAAAATACAGAGGGACAGCTGGCGCACTTTAGGGTAATTTGAAGAGGGATCTCATGAAATTGTTCTCCTTGACTGTTAGTCCAGAGAAACATCCTACTCCCCAAATGTATGCCCCATACAAGGCTGCAGCTCGTGCTTTTGCCCTGTAGAATTCGATTGCTGGGGTTAAAGATCTGGGAGTAGTTGCGTTGTACTTTTTGGTAATCGAAGATGCGCTCTCGAGTAGGGTCATTTCACTTTTTGTAAAAATTTTGGACTTCCAATTACATGATTTGTCGACTCTAACGCCTTAATAGTCCAAGTTTTATACAGTTTACAGAACTTTCCCCTTCATAAAAAAAACTCTCCTCTGAAAGTTTTGTGAGGTTTAAGAACCATTGTCTTGGAACCACTTACCTCCAGCCCCATGAGTCGTAAAAATCAACAAAATTGTTTAAAAGATTTTGTAGCCCAGCTGGGGTATGAGAAAGCAATAGGGTGTCATCTGCAAATAACAATGCCGGTATTAAGACATTTCCCAGATTTGGTGAGTCATGAGTGCATTGGCCCAGGTGGTTGATCACAGCTTTCATATATAATAAAAACAATGCAGGGGCGAGCACACACCCTTGTCTAACTCCTTGCTCTATGAGTATTTGCTCGGTGAGCTCACCTCCTGCCCCCCACCTAACTGGGCAAAGTTATTTCCATGTAATCTTTTTAGCATCTCAAGCAATTCAATATTTATTCCCATTTGGGCTAAAGTGGACCAAAGTAATTTTCTGGGGCAGATCAAAATCCGGCTATTAGGTCCACAAATGACATATATAGATGGTCTTTTGACAGTTTAAGGTACTTCCAGGCAATTAAATTTAATCTAAAAATCTTGTCAACTGTACTTACCCTCTTCCGAAGCTCAGCTTGTAATGGGGATAGAATTTTTGTTTCATCTATCCATTTAAATACTCTAGCTAAAAGCTGCAGAAAAAATGCTTTTTGAATATTGTCGATCAGACTTATCGGACGATAATAACTAGGAATGGATCTGTCCCACTTTTTAAACAGAGGGATTACCTCCGCACCACATCATAACTTGGGTATTCTGTCTCCCGACAGGAACCTGTTTGACAGAGTATTTATATAAGGTCCCCACACAGATATCTGAACCAGATGCCTTTCCTGGCTTGAGGGACTTTATGGCTTTAAGTGTCTTGTTGAGTGAAAATTGAATAGGAGCCTGTCTTTCATATGCTGCTGAATGAAGGATCGGGTTTGATGAATCTATTTCACGGGCGTGCTCTGATTCATATGCTGCATACATTACCTTAAAATGTTCAACCCATTGTTGTGGCTAAATCGAGAGTTTGATTGGACAACATGATTTAGGGCTGCCATTTGTAAGAATATGCCAAAAGGATAAGGAGTTTTTACTTTTAGAAGCTTCTACAATAGCCACCCAGTTTGAGTCAATCCAGTTTTGCTTAGAAGTGGACATAATTGATTTTTATTGGGATCGTCTGGATCTAATAAGATCTCTTTTTCCCTGTTTATTAGCCTTTACTAACATTTCCTTCGCTCTATAGCAGTGGTTCCCAAACTGTGCGCCGCGGCTCCTTGGTGCGCCGTCAAAATTAGCCAGGGGCGCCACACAGTCTGGAAACCACTCGGAGGTGCTTTTAATTGGTAGCTTTTCACCGTGGTATTGGAAATAAAATCCCCCGCATTAATTATTGTGACCAGCGGAGGGCGCCAAAGTACCATTAATAATATCCCTATGACAAAAGAACAGAAATAGTTTCCAATAAATGGTTTTCAGGAACCTGAACGAGAGAATAAAAAAGTCAAACTGTAAATAGTGTAGGTACAGGTACAGGCTGGGATTACGTTCTCCCACCCGCCAAAGAAAAGTAACATAATGGGGAGCCGTGGCCAACACGGCCAATAGGTCAAAGGAGCCGGGGATCGAAAAAGTTTGGGAACCACTGCTCTATAGCATTCTATTGAATACCATGATGGAGCTGGATGGGACATTATAGTTTTTCCAGTCATGGCCTTGGTACACAATGAATAGAGTACATTAAACTAGTAAGACATTCCTACACACCCATTCATGCAGTGGTCCATAATATTGTTGAATTGGGTGTACATTTCTGAAAGTGTCACTTCGTTTAAGCTTAATTTCAACCATTTTACGATCTTTCTGTTGTTTCCCAATGTTAGAATCACTTCGGAAAGACTGCCCTTCTCTGTACTTTCCCTAAATAGTTCACCTTTTTATGACAGTTTAAGAGCATGATGATCGCTGTCTGTCTAGGCACTTTTTGGAAGTCTTTTGCATGTTTCTAGAGGTCGTGATCTAAAATAATATAGTATATTCTACTCTGGTAATTGCGCCTTTCAAAGGTAGTACTAAGGGGCTATCGGACTCAAATCTCTCATTGTAGGTTCTTAGTCGATGGGTCAGAGTGATCAACATTATCTGCGTGGCAGAGCACAACCATGACTGCAATGGTTTAATTCCAATCTCTGGATTCCCCTTGCCTCGTCTTCCATATCAGTGGCTGACTCAATGCCATCCAAGGGCTCAAAGGTGGTGTTGTAGTCGCCAGCGACCAGGAGAGGAACATTGTCTCTACTATCAGCTAAGTGTTGGGCTAATAGATGCAGTGTGGGGGATTCCTTGCTTCTGTGAACAGTACAGTTATAAATAATGTACTCTTTAACCTCTAACCCATTGTTACCTTTTTTGGTTAAGCCCAAGATGTCCTTACTGTTTAGTTCAATCTTGCTTAGTGACAAGCCCAACTGAGTTCTTATCCATGTTAGCAACTGACCAAAAGGGCTGCCTGTAATTGAGGCAACAGCTTCTGTGCTAAAGTTGGTATATGCTTGTTTGACATTTTGTTCAAGTACCCCTGTTTCTTGTGACCAAATAACATCAAATTGTTCAATGAAGGCAGCCCATTCAGGACCAAAGAGTTTAGGACGAAGTCCTGCTATGCTCCAGGATAATGAGAAATCTTCCTTTGTCACTGAAGAATTCTGGGAATGAGGGTACATCCGAGGAGAAAAATGTTCTCATGCAGCATTGTCAGACCTTGGACTATGTATTGGGTGGGTAAGGTAAGTGGTAGACTTTTTGTGGTGCTTTGATGCTGCGATGTATCGCAGATATTAGAAAAGTTGACAAGGTTATTAGTTTTACTCTGATTGGGCTTGCCTTATGAGGCACAATGGTGATTCATCTAACCTGTGTGAATGAATAGGCAGACCTGGTTGCCATGAAAATTCTAGCACGCTTTCTGCTGCCAAAGGTAGTTCAGGTGACTCAATAGTGACTTTACTAAAGATTTCTTTGTCACTTAGGATATTTATACATAGTCAATCCACTTGGCTGAGCTGGGAGGGAGAGCCATCTTCATTTGAAAATTCCACCTGTCTAGTTGGTAAGGGACCATGTTTTCTCTTTAGTGTTTGGGGGTTGGCCGACTGGCTTGGTCTAGGTGGTGAATAGTTAGCTTTGGAACTAATTACATGAGAGGAGTCAGGTTCCCTTCTGAATTGGATGTTCAACCCTGAAGATGGAATGGATCGAGCCTCCAGGGCCAGTAGACTATGGCCTGCTGACTCATTTACATATCAATATTGTCATCAGTGCTTTGTGGTTTGGACAGGCGCTGAGCACAAATAATATCCAAGTAAATCACTGAGAGACAATTACGCCTATGTCCATTCCAGTGCAACACTTTGTATTTCAGTGACTCTTTTGACTCCCGTCCTCCTGTCTGCAGTTTGGGGACTCTTGTCATACAAACAATAAATTCTTTAATGGGTTCTTTGATGGCACATGCTGGAATTTGGTTAGACCTTTTTAAATGCGTGGAAGGAGTCGCTCTATGGCCAGGCCTTGACTGATGGATGTGGTATCTACTTGTGGTTTGCTCCAGAGCATGATGATGTGGTAGAGGTAAAGATAAAGGCGATGGGAGGGTGTGTACCATTTTGTACCCTTGCTGTTTCCGGGTATTTCCATTCAATTCAAGGACTGGATGGTTTAGGTTTCTTAAAGTCTCCAAGTCTCGTCTATCAGGCATGCAGTGATCAGCAGTACTGCGCATTTTTGAGCACCCCCTGCACTGAGCTCGCAGAACAGTTAGGACATGGTTGACATCCCACTTCCTTCTGTTGGCTCACAGCTAGATGGGCAGCAAGTTTGTTTAATATAATTGTATTAGCTGTTTGGAGCTCTAACATTTTTGCATTCAGCAGGTGCACAGTTGGTTTTAAGGCATCTAACCCTTCTCTCAGACTTGCAATTTTAAAATCCATGTCTTGCTGTGCGTTCTGCCCTTCCGTTTCTTTGGTCAAATTTGCAAGGGGGAGAGGGGGGACATAAGGATTTCAGCCGACTAGCCTGGCGGGTGAGTGGACATGCTCTGTTGTAGTCAATGATATTGGGGTTATTTGAATTGTGGAATCCGAGGGGAAGTTGTTAGTAGTATTAGTTACGCATTGTTCATTTAAGGTTAAGTCTGCAGTCGGGGAAGATCCCGCGCCCGCATTTGAACTGGTAATGGCTAAAGCAGAAGCTGCCCCTCCTCTCCTGTCTCTCTTCTCAAACAAATGGGTAATTATTGGTTTAGTGCTCACGCCCTCTTTCTGTTTGCCATCATTTATCATGTCCTCCACCTCCTCTATCAATAGATCAATGGTATCTAAGGTGCAGTTGCCGCCTGCATGTTTTTAACTATTTTTTTTTATCTTGCCCGATACTCGCAACACAGTCCGAGGTCTCTTATGTGCCCATAGCGCAATGAAAATGTCAGAAATGGCAGAATTCGTACTCACTGTTAAAACTAGAGTACATTTCCAGTGTGCTTCCAAATAGCTATGGTCAAAGGAGAGGTCCCTGCCCTGCCTCTTGCTGGCCCCTATGGGTGAGGGACAGACCGCCTTCGGGACACATTCACTGACACACTGGTTTACTTAGTGCAAAAGTCCATTTATTTAGGACAGGATTGCATGTTATACATAACATTATATATACTGAACTTCAAACTCTTAACTTTAAACCCCCCCACCCTTTGAACTTCTCTCCATTCCTCTTCCCCTTCATCCTTTCACTATGCCTCTGTTCACTCGTCTTGCACTTCAATTCACCTACACATTACCCTTTTCCTTTCATCCCCTGCTTGCTTCGGGCATCCCCCAAACTATCATCCTTCACCTACTTCTTTCTCCCCTCTGGAAGGGTGGCCAGGCCTGCATCTGACTCTCCACCCTCCCCCATCTACTGCCACACAGTACAACCTGTTAGGCATTTTGCTGCCCCACCAGCGAACGAACTGCAATATTGCAACCTCATACTGCTTCTTTGAGCCACATCTTTTCCCCCAACAAATCCCCCATGATCAAGCGCAGCTCCGTCAGATAGTATGCATTACCCAGTTCAGAAAGATATAAACCATCGGCCCGAAAAAGACTGGGTTCTCCCTCTGTAATTTCTTCATGTCTCAATACTTTAATACTGTGTGTCCAGCAAAAGACCCTCATTGCCCTGTTGCGCTTCCTCTGAGCACTTTTAATAGCCCCATGCTTCACTGCCCATCACCACTTTCTTCTGAGTACAGACTCCGTCCAGACTGTGCAAGTTCTGTGCATCTTCTGACAAATCAACTTCAGATCCCCTTGCATATGTTGCAGTAAGGTGAGCCCAGAAAGCCTTACCAGATCATTTTCCCCAAGGTGCAATATCAACAGATCCGGGCAACCCCAGCTTGGCATTATGGATGTTAAAAAAGAAAGCAGGTTACCCCACCTCATGCCGCTTTTCCCCCCACCATAACTCTTCATGTCGGCAACTCAGAAGTACCAAAGATCGTCCGTAGATCTGCCGCTCTGCATACTTCGCCACCCAATGTACAAATGAGTGTACCACCATCCAAGTGACATTTTCCTACCCCTGAGGCCCTCTATGCAACCTGCAAGAAGAATAAATGTCAACGGGCCTGAAAACAAAACACTTGCAATAATGACCATTAGTTCTCCTCCCAGCATCTATACCTCCACCTGCCGATCCGCTTGATCTGAGCCCAGTCTCAACTCAATTGTGCAGCCGCAGTAGCAGCGCCTGTTCGGAAAGAATGCATCCTATATCACTGTGCCCTTCTTCCAACACGTCGCTTCACTGTCCACAACACAGCCAACAGTTGAAAAGCCGTCACCTTCTCACCATTGGCCTGCCTAAACAGTACATCTATGCCCCTGTGCATCTGTGCCTGAAAGAAACGCCACTCCCTCACTGGACAAGCCACTGCATTCGCCCCTGTCTCTAACCAAACCCACTTTTCCCGGCCCATCTGGTCAGTTTTTGACTTCTGAAGCCATATGCCCAACCGTTCTCTGCTCAAACAAACATCAGCCGCTCTTACTCCTACCGCTTTCCCCACTGCCAAAAGCTCTGAGACGCGGAAAGCCCCAAAAAACATCCACCCCATGCATAGCCGAAACAACGCCAGCTGATGTGCATCAGAACAACACACAGGCAAAACATGCAACAGTTCCAGCAATAATTCAAACGTGATGGGTTCCCTTGCCTATTTCCCTACACTCCCCCTGGTCCTACCCCACCCTTTCATCATTCTACCTAGGATATCGTCCTTAACTGAGTCCCAACCAAAAAAAAACTTCCCATAAAACGAAACACATGCCAACTTGCCCCCGGATGTTGCGGGCGACAAACCTTTACTGATTAAGAACAAAACAAAACGCATCATACGAGACTGCAGCACTGACTCATTCTGCACCCAAAAATTCCCTTCAAAATTTTCAAAGCTCTGAAACTCCAACCATGCCAGAAGGTAACTTTTTCAGGTGGATTCAGCCAGCGACATCTCTACCAGTTTTATGATCCTCACACCCCCAATTCCCAAATGTCGGCCGGGACCGCGTCTTGTGCTGTTCTGCTTCTGGTGCCAAACTTCAAAAACGGTGCCACTGGGAACGGGACAGGGAATCTGCAATAGCATTATTTACCCCCGGAATGTGCACAGCTTTAAATACTACATTCAGTGACAAACATCTGAGCATGAAACATCTCAAGAGGCGCAACACTCTCACATCTTTTGCCCTCTGCCTGTTCGCTAGGTCCACCACTGTCATATTGTCCACGTGAAACACCACCGTCCTGTTAGCCAGTTGGTCCCCCCAGACCGCCAAGGCCACCAACAGTGGAAAAAACTCCAAAAAGGCAATACTCCTGCCTTGTTGCAACCAAAGTGCCTCCCACTGTTCCTCACACCACCTTCCTTCCCAAAAAAAGACCGAAACCAGTAGCTCCCACAGCATCCGAGAAAATTTGTACCTGCCAGACCGTATCTTCCTCCCGAAACATCAAGAAAGTTTCCCACACTCTGACATCCTCCTGTAAGCTCATCGACACTCAAATCCTGTAATGTGGAAGGGAAGTGCCTGACATGGCAAGGCCACTGCACCTGCAAAAGCTCCTGCCCTGCTTTACGACCCTTCATGCAAAATTAAAGTAGCCCAAAAACTGCTGCGCCCTGCGTAGTTCAATCTTATGCAATGATTGCACTTGACTCAAAAATTCCAAGATTTCCGCAACCTTCCCAAGTAGCAAACGAGCTACCAGGATAACTGTGTCCAGTTCAATTCCCAAAAAAGTAAATACACAACTTGGCCCTTCAGTCTTCTTCGGGGCCAATGAAACACCCATTACCCCCGCCAATCTCTCAAAGCATGCTAAAGCCCATCCACAAACGTCCGAGCCCGCCTTCCCCTCGAACAAAAAATCATCCAGATAATGAATCACCTCCCGATGTCCGCACACTTTCACAAAAACACACTGCAGGAAGGTGCTAAATATCTCAAAAAGTGCACAGGAAATGGCGCATCCCATCGGGAGGACTCTGTCCATGAAAATCACCCCATCCATCTGCATACCCAATAAACCAAAATCCTTCGGGTGAATGGGAAAAAGCCTGAAAGCTGCCTTGATGTCACATTTTGCTAACTGGGACCCTTTTCCACATCCCGAACAAGCTGGATGGCATCGTCAGCGGATGCATAAACCACCCACGTATGTTCAGGAGCAATAAAATCATTCACCGACGCTCCCTCCGGCCATGACAAATGATGAATGAGATGAAACTCCCCAGCCGCTTTCTTGGGGACCACACCCAGTGGAGAGATCATCAACTCATCCATAGGCCAATCGAAAAAGGGGCCTGCAATTTTACCTTCAGTGACTTTCTTTCCCAATTTGTCCTCTACCACCTGTGGCATGTCCTTGGAAGACCGCAAATTGTCTGCCCATCTCCTGTGTCTCGGACCTTGGTAACCTATCTGAAACTCTTCCAGAAAACCCCATTCCAGCTTGTTTGCAATGTCCCTGTCAGGGTACATGCGAAGCCAGGGCTGCAATACCGCTAGCTTAATTGGCGTAGGTGCCCTTTGGCGCAGGAGCACCTTGCATCCCTCTACCCCTAGCCGCTGTCCACAGTTCCGCTGGGCTATTGAGGGAAAAACATTGTGTGACCGGGTGCCCACCCCACCATTTAGAGCACTTGTGCTTGAATTTGCATGGATGTCAGGAACAGAAACCTTTATTAAAATTCCAGCATGCCCCTGAGGTAGGAACCTGAGGTTGCTGTCCCATCCCCGCCCCTGCCGAGGTGGGACGGGATTGCAAGGGCTTATAGATCACCGGGAGACCACTTGCAGTATGAGGAAGCCATCCACTGCATCCAAAGATCGGAGTCCACATCCCCCCAAGGCTTGTCTGGATTCACACTTACCCTTGCCCGAAACTCCTCATCATAATTGAGCCAAAAAAAAACAAAATTCATCTGAGCCTTCCTAATGATGTCCATATATTTGAAGAGCGCAATGGCCCTGTCAGGAAACTTCTCACAATATACACTAGCATTTATTAGAAAAGCAGAAGTCCAGTTATCCATAGTACCCGGCACCCGGGGTCGCCGAGCTAGCTCCCATTCCTCCTCTTTTGAGCCTTCCTTCCCTGTGCAATAGTTTAAAAATATCGACATACTCATGGCGCCAAATCCAAGCCTTTGTTTTGTGCGCCACGTGCGAACCCAGCGGCATTGCCAAACCCATGTACGGAAGCCTCTTCTTATGCCCATCCCAGACTTTATCTTCCCCATCTTTTTCCGGCAGCATTGTGCTTGCACTTTCGCTAATACCAGCAGCGTCTGATATTGCCAATATCTTTCCATCCCCTACCTGTGTCGCACTAGACACAGGTGCTTCGTAAATGGAATGATCACCTAAACCAATGGACTTGTGCGTTTTTGACACAGCCGAAGCATGCCCACTACCCCATACCGACCACCATTCGCCCTTACCTTGAATTCGGGCACGGCCCTGTGTGCCGCTATCGGCACCTGACGCCCTCGCTCTTCCTTGCGCGCCGCCCCTTGCGACGCTCCATCCGCCATCGTCGCCTGTAAAACAGAATTGGAAGATGGGGATGCGCCGCTCCTGCGCCCTTTTCCACCCTTTCTCCCTGCTCACCTCACTTTCGTGAATCTCTCCTTCTTCCCATTCATCCGACTCATCCTCATAATCCAATTCCACAACCACCTCTTCGTCCATAGCACACTCGTCCTCCACACCTCTCTCGTCCATTACCTCACTCCATTCGTCCTGTTCCCGTCCCGCCTGGCGCCTACCACCTCTGCTGCCAGCACGGTCCCGCGATGTAGATAAGGCTGCCGAAGACCCCTCTAGTGCTCCAGACCAACGTCCTGAAGCCATGTTGCACCCCATTGGTGTAACCTTCCTACTGCCAGCCTCCTTCACTGGCTTGTACTCTCCGCACCTCTCATGGCTGTGTGTGCCACTCGTGCCTGTCCCGCTGGTGGACCCCTCGGCCAAATTAGCCTCTTGCCTACCATCCCTCTCATTTGGGACCCATACCCAACTACCTAGCCACTCCAGTGGTGATGTGCTAGGTGCCGTACTCTGACTCCCCACCTTCCTTTTTGGTTGCCGCCCCCAGTCCAAAGCCGCTTCCCTGTCCCTGCACAGCTAGGCTCACCTCTCCTCTGTCTCCGCCTCTGCCTTCTGTTGTTCACATATCCTGGCCTCAATGTCCACAGAGGACCAGTCCTGAGGAGCTTCTTGACTTGCAACTCTCCCCAGGACAACCAACTTGTGGGGCCCCTCTTGGGACCCCAGGGGCCCCACCAGGCCCAGGCCCCCCTCTCCCTGCACCTCACCTCCACTAGTGACAGGCAATGCCTTAAGGGCATGCCTGCCCTGGCCCGCCCCTTTCTTTGAAGTATGGGCCCCACTTGGCTCCTCCATTGCAGGGCCCCTGGGCCCTGACCCACTATATGTGTTTGGGGGGCTGCCCAAGCCACTAGGGCCAGCCCCCAAGCCGACAGCCAAATTGGGAGCCTGCCTTTGCCCAATATTGGCAGGCTCCGGCACTGCCGTAACGATGGCTTGGTTAGGGGGCCCACCCTACCCCTCCCCTCCCTCCACCTGGCCCGTGTGAGCCCACGCTTACCCCCAGCTGACTGACGCTTTTTGGGCCTCTCAGGGGAGGAGCAGGCCGCGATCGCGGCCGCAACACCTCCGGATGCCGCGCGCACGGGGCGCGACATCCCTACCCAGGCCTGGTCCAGGACACCAGGCCTAAGTAGATCGGCGCGGCCGGCTGCGCCAATAAAGCGAAGCGCGGCCCGCACCACAGCAGCATCGTGGCCTTGGGCAATGCCGCCAAACAACAAAAACCTACCTAAAGCTTCCCCTGGGACTTCCCACCACGCGTGTAGGCTGGCGCAAACAAGGCCGGTCCCTCTTTTCTCCACCTATATAAAACCACCCTGTACTCCCTTCCCCATGCACCCCTCCACCAATCCCTTCCACGTATGTCGTTTCCTGCCCCGAATGATCACGCGGAGAGACTAGACTGTGTCTGCTCTCCGCGGGACCCTCATTGGCCCGGGTGCAGCCTGCGCGCACCCCGCGCAGCGGGACAATGACAAGCGCTATTTAGCGCCCACAGTGCCCACAGCTGGTGCTTGTCCTGGGCTCTTTCCCACAACCTTGGTATACTGGGACAGGTAGTCCCCCTTCTACTGCGGTAATTGCGCCCACGCAGCAAGACGACGACACGCGATATATAGCGCCGCCCCTTAGGGAACACTAAATAATATGAGGTGTACCATGAGGGTGTGCTCAGAAATCATCATTACTGGGGCACTCCTAACGAGATCACAGGCACTTAGGGGCTGAGGGGCCTTCTGATCTAAGGAGGAGGGCAGGTACAGTACCTAGTTGTAACAAGTGGCTGATAGCAGCGTTCTGCATATTGATTATGTCAATATCACTGCATACAGGGCAGACGTGAGACGTGTCAAAGGAAACAAAAATACTTGTTCTCGGGGGTTGGGAGTTTTATGCTGTTATTCAAATGACGAAAAATCAAACAACCAAAACAAACATTGTGTTGTGCAACTGAGTACAGTTTGCATACAGAATAAAGTCCTTGGTGCTTCTTTTCATCCTGATGCAAAATAAAAGTCGAATCACCCACCTCAAACAGGATGAAAACTAGGTTTCACGAAATCTATACTGCATATCTGTTTCTAAATATTTCAAATCACAGTGTATGTAAAATAGCTTCCCACTGTCACCGTGAAAGTTACTGTTCAAAGTTCAGAGTACTGGGTATTGAATGTTAGATGTCTGATACTATACTCTTCCTTTGTGGTCACAAAATTACACTCAGCCACATGTGACCTACAGGGATTTTAGACATATATGTCTCATTTTCAAATATTTATATATATATTGTGAATTTAGTCAACCTTTGCTCTTGTTACATATCAACGTTCAAGTATGGGGCTAAATTTTAATACTTATACTCCACCTTTAGGGCTAGGCATTTTGTTTTTGCTGTACGCAGTATGCACATGCGACTCAAAGTCCAAATTTGCTTTGTTTACTATTTTTCGCATCAGCCTACATCAGCCAAACAAAGCCAATAGGTCTCGCCTATGCAAGTGCTATTGACTTTGCCAACATGTTTTAGCCATGTTGTACACCAGCGTGGCTGCTGTTTAGCATGGCTAAAAGTTAGTGGCATAGAGGAGAGTGGTGTGGAGTGTCGTAGAGTGTAATAGTGAAGAGTGGAGTAGAATGTCGTACAGTGGAGTGGCATAGAGTGTCATGTATTGGAGTGGCATAGACTGGAATCACGTAGAGAGGCATAGAGTAGTGTAGAGTAGAGTGGACTGGTGTAGAGTGCATTGGCAAAGAGTGTTGAAGAGTATAGTGGCATAGAGTGAAGTGGCGTAAAATACAGCGGCAAGTAATTCAGTGACATAAAATGCAGTGTCATAGAATGCAGTGGCATATATTACAGTGTAGCAAAGTAGGTTGCAGTGTTATAGAGTGCAGTGGTGTAAAGTGCAGTGGTGCAGAGTGGAGTGGTGCAGAGTACAGTAGAGTGGCGTAGAGTACAGTGGCATAGGGTGCAGAGATGTAGAGTGGTATAGAGTGCAACGACGTAGAGTGGTGCATGGTAGAATGGCATAGAGTGGTGCAGAACAGAGTGGAGGAGACTGGTGTAGAGTATAGTGCCATAGAGTGCAGTGGCATAGAGTGGGGTGCTGTAGAGTGCATTTGCATAGAGTGGAGTTACGGAGAGAAGAGTGGTATAGATTGCAGTGGCGTGGAGTGCATTAGCATAGAATGCAGTAGTGCAGAGTAGACTGGGATAGAGTTCAGTGGCGTAGGTGTAGTGTTGCAGAGTAGAGTGTCATAGAGTGCAGAAGTTTAGAGTGGTGTAGAGCGCATTGGCATAGAATGCAGCGGCACATAGTACAGTGGGATACAATAGAGCGGCATAGAGTAGAGTGGTGCAGAGTAGAGTGCAGTGACGTACAGTGGATTGAAGTTGTGGAATATATTAGAGTGTAGCAAAGTAGGTTGCAGTGTTATAGAGTGCAGTGGCGTAAAGTGCAGTGGTGCAGAGTGGAGTGGTGCAGAGTCCAGTAGAGTGGCGTAGAGTACAGTGGCATAGGGTGCAGAGATGTAGAGTGGTATAGAGTGCAACGACGTAGAGTGGTGCACGGTAGAATGGCATAGCGTGGTGCAGAGCAGAGTGGAGGAGACTGGTGTAGAGTATAGTGCCATAGAGTGCAGTGGCATAGAGTGGAGTGCTATAGAGTGCATTTGCATAGAGTGGAGTTGCGGAGAGAAGAGAGGTATAGATTGCAGTGGCATGGAGTGCATTAGCATAGAATGCAGTAGTGCAGAGTAGACTGGGATAGAGTTCAGTGGCGTAGGTGTAGTGTTGCAGAGTAGAGTGTCATAGAGTGCAGTAGTGTAGAGTGGTGTAGAGCGCATTGGCATAGAATGCAGCGGCACACAGTACAGTGGGATACAATAGTGTGGCATAGAGTAGAGTGGTGCAGAGTAGAGTGCAGTGCAGTGGAGCACAGTGGATTGAAGTAGTGTGGACTGGTGTAGAGTGCGTTGGCATAGAGTGTTGCAGAGTATAAGGGCATAGAGGGTAGTGGCGTACAGTGCAGTGGCATAGAATTCATCAGCATACAATGCAGTGTTGTAGAATGCCATTGTGTAGATTCGAGTGGTGCACTGTAGAGTGCAGTGTTGCAGAGTGGAGTGGTGCAGAGCAGAGTGGCATGGAGTGCAGTGGCACAGGATACAGTGTACAGTGGTGGGATACAGTGGCGTAGAGTAGAGTGATGTAGAGTGGAGTGGAGTGCAGTGGCGTAGAGTGGAGTGATGCAGATTGCAGTGGCATAGAGTGCAGTAGTGAAGAGTAGAGTGGCATAGAGTTTAGTGGCAGAGTGCAATATTGCAGAGTTGAGTGCCATAGAGTTCAGTGGTGTAGAGAGACATAGAGTGCATTATTGTAGGGTACAGTGGCATACAGTAGAATGGCAAAGAGAACAGTGGTATAGACTGAAGTGGTGCAAAGTAGAGTGCAGTGGCATTGTGTGCATTGGCGTAGAGTTCAGTGGTTTAGAGTAGAGTGGCATAGAGTGCAGTGGCATAGAGTGGAGTGGCATAGAGTGCAGTGGGGAAGAATAGATTGTTTCAGAGTAGAGTGACATGGCATAGAGTGTAGTGGTGTAGGGTAGAGTGAAGTGGCATAGATTGGAGTGATGCAGGGTAGAGTGCAGTGGCATAGAGTGACGTAGAATAACGGTGTAAAGTGGTGTAGAGTGCAGTTGCATGATGTGAGAAAGTAGCCTCTTTCTAGCATGGTTACCCCCATTTATGGCCTGTTTGTCAGTTTGTCTGACTGTGTCATTGGGATCCTGCTAGCCAGGAACCAAGTGCTTATGGTGTGTGGCCTACTTGTCATTATGTTTCACTGTTTTTGTCAGTATGCTTGACTGTGTCACTGGAGTCCTGCTAACCAGGACACCAGTGCTTATGCTCTCTATAATCCCAAATTTGTCACTACATACTGGTAACCCAGTATTTCACTCCATATTGGCATACTGGTGCCCCCTTATAAGTCCCTAGTATATGGTACTTAGGTACCCAGGGCATTGGGGTTCCAGGGGATTCTTATGGGCTGCAGCATTACTTTTGCCAACCATAGGGAGCCCATGCAAATGCTTCTACAGGACTGCCATGGCAGCCTCTGTGAAATGGTACATGCACCGTTCCACAGCCATTACACTGCACCAGGTCACTTATAAGTCACCTATATGTCAGGCCTTCCATCTCTGAAGGCCGAGTGCAAAGTACCTGAGTGTGAGGGCACCCCTGCACTAGCAGAGGTGCCCCCACGTAATACAGGACCAGTTTCCTGAACTTCGTGAGTGCAGGGATGCCATTTTATGTGTGCACTGGACAAAGGTCAATACCTATGTCCAGATTCACAATAGTAACCCCGAATATGGCCATGGAAGGTGTTTAACAACTGAAAATTGTACCCCAATACTGATTCCAGTAGTGGTTGCACAATCCCATGCACTCTGGGGGCTCCACAGTGGACCCCCAGTACTACCATACCAGCCTTCTGAGGTTTTCCAGGCAGCCCCAGCTGCTGCCACCTCACAGATAGGTTTCTGCCCTCCTGTTGCTTGAGCAGCTCAAGACCAGGAAGGTAGAACAAATGATTTCCTTCGGGAGAGAGGTGTTACACCCTCTCCCTTTGGAAATAGGTGTTATAGACATGGGAGGGGTAGCCTCCCAGAGCCTCTGGAAATGGTTTGACGGACACAGATGGGGCCCTCCTTTCATAATCCAGTCTACACTGGTCCAGGGACCCCCAGTCTCTGCTCTGTGTTGAAATTGGACAAAGGAAAGGGAAGTGACCACTCCCCTGTCCATCACCACCCCAGGGGTGGTGCTCAGAGCTCCTCCAGAGTGCCCCTGGGTTTTGCTATCTTGGATTCCAAGGTGGTGGGGCACTCTGGAAGCATCAGTGTTTATATTGTGTATATTACTTACCTCCTAAGAGAGTACAGTCTCTAAGGTATTTTTGGCATTGTGTCACATTTATTTTTGTAACACTGAGTATTGTCTTTCGTGTGTGAGCACTGTGTGACTACAGTGGTATTGCAAGAGCTTTGCATGTCTCCTAGTCAGCCTTGGCTGCTCTGCCTACAGCTACCTCTAGACAGCCTGGTTTCTAGAAACTGAATACATTTCATTAATAAGGGATAACTGGACCTGGTATAAAGTGTAAGTACCTTTGGTACCCACTACAAACCAGGCCAGCCTCTTACACATAAGTGCAGTGGTGCAGAGTAGATCAAAGGAGTGTACAGTGGATTGACAGAGAGTGTAGTGGAGTGGTATACAGTAGAGTGCATTAGTGTAGAGTGTATTTGCATACAGTGCAATGGTGTAGAGTGCAGTGTTGCAGAGTGGCTTATAGTGAAGTGGCGTAGAGTGTAGTTGTGCAAAGTAGAGTATAGTGGCCTAGACTGGAGTGTTATAGAGTAGAGTGAAGTAGAGTGCATTTGTAGAAGATAGAATGGAGCGGAGTAGGGTAGAGAGGCTTAAAGTGAAGTGGCGTAGAGTGCAGTGGTGTAGAGTGGAGTGGTGCAGAGTGGAGTAGAATGCAGTGGCACAAAGTGCTGTGGTGTGGTGCACAATGGAGTGATGCAGAGTACAGTGCGGTGGCTTGGAGTGGTGCAGAGTAGAGTGGGGTGGTGTAGGGTTGAATATGCATATTGTGGTAGCACACCTCCATTACAGACAACACGTTTTCAATTGAAATGACCACTACATTTGCACAGACATACAGTTTTACTAATAGGACTATACAGCGCACAAACAATAATGTATGGAAATGGCATCACCTAGTGTACTGATTTGTTTTGAAAACAATTCAACATATGTCCATCTTCTGAGTTTATTATCGTATAAAGATATGGCTGTGTGCCACTTAAGATATGAGCAAAGAATAGGCTGCAGCAGTAGCTTCATTTGCCTCCATCTGAAGAAGATTCTTTTCAAGTACCTTAAGACATAAAGTGCTAATTTCGTTTTTAGAAATCTCCAAGCTCCTACAAAGAGAAGCTATATAGGTCAACCAAGAGATTCAGTGGGCATGGTCAATGGACAAAGAGTCTCTGAGCAACAGCCGATTGAACGCGGACCAGACTAAGGGCCTCATTACAACCTCAGCGGTCTTTCAAAAAGACCGCCGAGGCTGCGGGAGCCAGAATACCGCCATTGCCGGCGGTATTCCTGGCTCCCTATTATGACTTTTCCGCTGGGCCAGCGGACGGTAACAGTGTTACCGCCCGCTGGCCCAGCGGAAAAGTCACATCAACATTGCTGCCGGCTCGTAATAGAGCCGACGGCAATGCTGATGTGCAGCGGGTGCAGTAGCACCCATCGCACATTTCACTGCCCGAAATTCGGGCAGTGAAATGCACGACGGGGCTATGCTTGGGGGCCCCTGTACTGCCCATGCCAAGTGCGTGGGCAGTGCAGGGGCCCCCAGGGGCACCCCAAGTCCCCTTACTGCCGGCCGCCAGGGTCATAATGACCCCCTAAATGCCATAGTAGAAGGGGCAAGATTTAATACAATCCCCTAGGTATTTAAGCCCTATTTCCCAGTGGCTATATCATTTGAGCAGTCTAAAAAACAAGACATCGATGCCACAGGTTGTCACAAGTACACATTCAGTTATACAACTTACATATTGCTTTTAGTGGTGTTTGACCCAGCTTACTAAAAAAAACTGAAAATAGTCTTGATAGAGCTCTCAAGGTGTAATTTCCTAATAGCTCTCTGATGGACCCACTGCCCCCGTGACTCAAAGTGAGCACCAAGATAGGAGAAAGTACATGCCTTTTCGATATTCATTCCACCTATTCAAAAGGGGTGTCTCTTCAGCCCAAATCTGACAATTGCCGAAGAATTCTGATTAAATAGCCTTAGCAAATTGGCAATCGCCTCATCAACCCCTTGCCTTCTCATAATGAACCAAAGTTTAGACTCAGGAATTCAATGAAAGGCACTTGTAAAGTACATAATGACCAGATTAATTGTGCCTTGTTTAGCTACTGTATATTTGCCACTCAGAAGGTTCAGATTAAGTGCTTCTTCAAGAGTACTCTTTTCATTGTGAAAGTTGTACTAAATACATGTCAAGATATTAATATTCACAGCCCAACGTGCCAGTCTGACAGGGAGAAAACGGCCTACTACCTTCACCAGGGAATCTAAAAGAGAGATGAGTCGATAGCATTTCGGTTCCTCTCTTTTACCCTTTTTTAAAAATAGGGGGAATCGTGTATTCTGACCAGGAGACCAGGGGACCACATTAAGCCATGGAATTAAAAGTGTTTGTTAGAATAGGTGCCCACAGGCCTATGTTTTCTTTCAAGTCAAGAGGGGTACTATCATGTCTAGGGTCTTATCAAGGGGACGCGATTTCAAAGCCGAACAGGCCTCATTGAGCTTGAAGCTCAGAAGTTGGCCAGTGGGTGGGATGTTTACGGGCATCTTGCTAGAGGCCTGACCAACGCAGCATGACTGATACATTCAAAATGCTTTATCCAGCTCTCAAGGGGAATTTTAGCCTCAAAAGTAGGGGCACTTGCTCCTTTAGGAACGTAGCTTTAACCACCTTCCAAAAGGTAATGGAGTCCCTCTTAAGACTTGCCTCTAAGAGTGAGTCCCAAGACTCTCCTCCGATATCAAGTTTTCTCTCCTCCACTATCCTTTAATAATTGTGCTGCCTCCTGATCCCTGGGAATCTTTGGAAATGCTGTTCATAGGTTTCTATCTAATAAACATGTATGATTGAAACAACCTATTTTTTTGTCAAAGGAATTCTGAACAGTTAGCAGTTGTTTTATAGTGCTGGAGATCACATTATAGGCAGTCAAAATCCCCCAGGGTCAATATGACCAATTGAACAAATAATTAAAATCAGATGAATTTTAGTCAATCAGTTTTTTTTTTAGTAACAATTCATTATTAACGCCCCTCAATCGAATTCTACCACTATCATTCCTACTCATAAGCAAAGTGTTACCGTATATAGACAAACTTTGTTCAGGAGAAGCCAATAAGTGGATTATGATCACTTAAGCAACATGCAGTTACATTAAAGTCAAAGAACATATAGCAGCGATTATTCGACATAATAATAAAATCAATTATACTGGAAATGCCTCTACTGGAGAAAGTAGGCAATCTTGGGTCATAATAATGTCCTTGACATAGATCATGAATGAACATGCAATTGAATTTGATAAACATATATTTTAATACTGTGCCTTACTCATTGTGAATATATTGTGGTGGATCATTCCACACCCCACAAACCATCTTTACTGAGAGATTACATTGTTATGCATTAAAATCACCTGCCCATACTATCCCAGTCAAATGCTGTCTTTTCAAAAACAATGAGACAGGGAAGAGTCTAGATTTCACAATAATTGCACTATTAGAGCGAAACGTGTTTTTATAATAGTTGATCACTAACAGTGCAGAGCCACCATTGAGGGCCAGCCATATAAACTGACAATAATCTGACCAGATAATTTTCCATGGAAAAGATGTTGAAACTAAAGTGGCAAGACCTCCCTTGCTTCTTTCAGCTTTTAAAATAATTGCCCCTTAGTGAAAGATCATATAGCCATTGAAAAAAATGATTCAGTGGCCAAGGACTCTCGCAGGCATATGACACTAAATTTATCGATAAGGGAAATCCAATCCTGTTAAGTAATTTAGTGTGTACACTAGCCATGTTCCATTGCATCAGTTTGAGCTGATTGGAAGTGTGAAGGAGAGTGGGTGGTGAAATTGAATTTCTTTCAGATACAGAGATCATAATTGGGTAGGGAGAGGCCCGTAAGAGATCATGGCTGAAACACAGTAGGTCAGGGGCAAGACTGAAAGGATGCTCAATCGGTCAGTCGAAATCACCTACCCTCTCCAAAAGTTAAGGGTGTTAAAATTGGGCAGTATAAATTGGGTAGTGAGGTCCCTACTGGAAGTCCGTTGCTTAACTAAAGACTGCATATAATTCTGATTTTTGGGTTCGTAGAAATGACCCAATGGTACTGGGTTAATTGCACTACTGCCAAACCAAGTATTTTGTAAATTTGCTAATAAAGCTCCAACTACATACTCAGACCTAAAGTTCACAACACATTCATTATCACACGTCTTCGATCCATTGCCTACCAAAAGTTCTCTTCGTGCCATATTAATCATGTGATTCAAAAGGCTGTTAAAGAATGACAAAGAGGGGGAACATTTTTAGAACAATAACGAAAGGAGTTGTGTCTGGAAGAAGTTGTACAAGTATAGAATCTGAACTGTTAACAAGTGATTGTCAGTATTTCCTCTGGCATCAATACACTGCTTGATCAGGAAACGACAGTCTCTTAACACCCCCTTTTCGTCGTAGACCAAAGGAAGAATGTTTGAGCCCCAGGACACTATTCCTAATGGAGTCCATCTCTGTCTACAGAGATTTGTATCTGGCCCAAGGGGAGACAGACAAATCGATGGGAGGCAGAGGGACTGTTATAACCCAGTGCCTTAAAATGTTTACATAATCCACTGGTTATGCTAGAAATGCTTCAACCCCATTTAATCTAGAAAAGAGCACCTGGACTATGGTTCTAACTGCCTCTTCCTTGTGATTTTGGCAGTTTTTAACAGCTTTCCCATAAATACAATTACATGAAGCTCTTTCACTGTTAGCAGATGTTACTTTTGTGTAATGGTCCTTAGAATCGAGCTTTTGAGGCCTCTTGTATACTTTTAGTATACTTCTTTGTGGTTGTGAAGCCCACCCACTGCTTTTCACTTGTTTGTTTCAGTGTCCTTTAAAAATCCTTGTTTGCTTGTGGTCAGTCTTTCCTCTTTGTCCCTCCTTTTTGACTTTTGTTTCCTCCCATGGAGAGGGGACCAAGTGATATATCTTTACGCTTTGGTTCTTTGTCTCTTCCTTTGGGCAACTAGTTTATTATTTATTGTGGCATTCATTCCTCCCACCTCCTCCCATCCCTAAAAGACAAGCTGTTGTGCTCTGATTGGAGCCGCTGCAACGGGCACACTCTCTTGTTAAAGGACAAACAAAATTACAAATGTTTTATTGGCTGAAGTTAACTTTTTGATTTATTTTGCCAAGTCTTCTTTTCTCACTTTGCCTGCACGCCTTCCTCTGTAACAAAACACAAGACTGGCAATTGGCAGAGGAAGGCATGCAAGCAAAGTGAGAAAAGAAGACTTGGCAAAATAAATCCCAAAGTTCAATATAGACAATAACATTTTGTAACAAGACACATGTCTGGAAAACAGCAAAGTTTATTCTCTATAGTTAACTTTTGGATTTATTTTGCCAAGCCTTCTTTTCTCATGCAGTAGGCATATGGGTCCTCTTACTCAGGGCTTGTCATGCTTAGTGAAGGCCTTCCATACCTTGCCATTGGTGGAGGGTGGTTTGGTTCAGCAGACCTAATTGAAATGCAAACACGGGCCTTCTTGGGTGGGGACTTGAGCTGCTCAACACATTCTCGACAGCGACTAACATTGTTGAACATTCTTAAAGCCATTGTCAATGATGTCTTTGGCATATCTTACCACAGCATGGCTCTTCAGTTTCTTTTAAAAGGATAACAACATGAATGCTGATTTTCGGTAAGGCATTATTTAGAGCAGGAAATCTGACTTGAAAGATGAATTGCTTGATTTGTTTCTTTGTATTCAGTTTGAAAGAAGATAACTGCTTAAATGCAGGTTTAGTTATAAGGGGCATATTTAATTATATTTTGTTGGTGTGTAAAGCAACATGCACCTATATGAATTGTTTATTTCCATTGTTTTATTTGCTTTTAAATTTGAAGTATATTAAAGCAAAAGTAAAAAATAAATCAGGATGACTTCTCATTAAAAGTTGCCTTGTATGGTCAGCTAAATACTTCACAGTGAAGCGGTTTAAATGTGCTGTTAGTAAAACACATGATAGACACATCCCAGTGATGGCTTGAACAAAGCTAAACACAGTTTGTCTTGCTGTTACCAAACCAGACTCCTCTAAACATCTCAAACTCAAACTGTCATTCTAGACTTTAGCTAATTTTAACAATATGCAGGGCTGGCTTATAACATTTACTGCCCCTGATGAAATAGCCCATGCCAGACAGCCCTTTAGTTTGCAACTTTCCTCTTCACTGTCTGTATGTTTCTCCAAACCTCTTTCTCGAATCCAATCTCTCATGTTTCTCTCTCTCATCCATTCCTTCCATGCCTTTCAAAGTGTTTGTGGGTAGTAATCTCATGAACTTAACAGAGGTGAATGTGTGTGTGTTTTTTTTTTTAAAGTGTGAAATGAAAATCAAGGATTGATGTACCAGCTGACACTTATGAAAGATGAGAATGATTCGCAGGCAGGTGACGTTCTTCAAGGGCGGATGGATGCATTGAGAGTTATGCCCTTTCTAGGACTAAGATTTCGTCCTCTCCCTCACAGTGATGGGGCTGGTGCAGAAGCAACTGGTATGGTAGGGTTAGCCTACTTTTTTAGGTTGAGCTTTGCAGACCTCTTTTTATATTTTAGTATACTTCTTTTTAGGTCAAGCTTTTGTTTTCTGTTTTCACAAATGCTTTTCACATAGCTTAAAAACATTGGCAAAGCCAATAGCTCTGGCTAAACACTAATAAGGTCCCAAAAGCTAGACCTATTGGCTATGCCAATGCTTGTTATTATTTGCCACAGGTGAGTGGGAGGATGAAATTCCCACCCAAGGGCCAGAATAAATGTATATTTTATCCGTGAACACACAGGCATTGGAAACATGTCCAGGATAACAAACATTTTTTGAGATTAGTGTTTGAGTTACCAGTGTCAATACAAATAGAATGAAAAAAATCAAGTGACGTGGCTAGCGTTTCCAGAACAGCTCTTTGTGATGCACCTAGACTTTCTTCAAAGTTATTTATTTCATTGTTAATTGCCCCATGGCATTAGTTTAAACGTTTTAAATGGGGATTCAAATTATATGTCTGTGAAGATGATTCTCTTTTCTTCATGCTGTATCATGACAATGACATTACCATAACATAAACATGCTCAAAGGCCAAGGGGGTGGTCCAACCCAGCCTGTTTTGGGCACTGACAGGCACAGATGGGCCCATCTTGGCCTGGTTTTCGCCCCGGCATAGCCCGGATGCAGCCCACACATGTCCTGCGCAGCGGGAATGACAGGTGTGCTGTACACCTCTCTCAGCTCCACCTCCAGTGGCAGTAGAACAGAGGCACGTTGAGGGCCTTAGTGTCCTTTCTAGCGCAGAGAAAAATCCAGTTCACAGGCAGTTGACACTAACTAAAGTTTAGCGTTTGCACACACATTTTTATGAAACAGTATTTTTGGACAAAATTACCTACCTTGGTGTGACATTATATATTTCCCTGGTATCACAAATGAGTGTATAGTTTAGTTAAGTTTTGAGGATTTGTAGATCGCATGGCTACCCGAAGGCCTCCCAGCGCTGAGGAAGATCACTAGGTAAGAGGAACAGACCTAAACAGGAAACAGTACAGTTTTCAATTTTCTACGAAAAGAAGATTCTGACATGTCATGATGAAGTTCCAAGTGGAGGGAGTTCCAGATCTTAGCTGCTCTACAGACGAAGGATCTACCCCCATCTAACTTTCTTAGCACAAAAGGAGTTAATTAAAAAGCTGAAGAAGATCTGAGTATTCTCCGGGGGGTATAGGGAGTGATCATTCGTCTGAGGAAGACTGGACCCTTGTTTCGAAGGGCTCAGTGAATAAAACACATAGCTTTAAAAATAATGTGTTGTTCAATCGTAAGCCAATGGAGAGAAGCCAAGGCTGGAGTGGCAGATGAATGTCTGGGGGTGTCTGTGAGTAGGCAAGCAGCAGCATTCTGCACCAGCTGAAGTCTTTTTAGAACATGCAAAGGAGAGCTCAGGAGCAGTACGTTCCCATAATCGAGGCGTGAAAGTATCAGAGCCTAAGTAAGAAGTCTTTTGGCTGAAAATGGAAGTAATTTAAAGATTTTCCTAAGGGTTCTTAGAAAACTGAAACAGGTAGCTGCCAGTTTCTTAGAATGGCATTCCGTTGTAAGGTGCGGGTCTAGCCAAAAGCCCAAGCTTTTTATGGAATCTTTAGGCGGAGGTAGATCCTTGGGCAAGTTCACTGCTAAGGATGGGGACCTGAGTAAGGAAGGATTCCCGACAATCATAACTTCTGTTTTCCCATCGTTGAGCTTAAGCTTGCTCTCTATCAACCATCTGGCGATATCTGAGAGACAGGAAGATAAGGTAGCCTGTTCTTGGGTATTCTTAGCAGAGAAGGAGTAGACCAACTAAGTATCATCTGCATAAGATACTAGAGATAATCCATGTGGCTCAATAATTCTTGCCAGTGGGGACAAATAAATGTTAAAAAGAGTAGGGACAATTGGTCTATAATTGATCAATGACCTAAGATCAAGCCTAGGCTTTTTTAATAAAGGTTTGATGACAGCATGTTTCCAGTTTTGTGGAAGCTGACCAGAGGTAAGAGAATTATTGAGAATCCTAGTTATAACAGGCACAATAACGTCCGCACTGAGAATTAAAGGGGCCGGATCAAGGGGAGAGCCTGATTTTATAGTGCGTAGGAGATTGAGAACTAGGTTCTCAGTCAGAGGCTGAAACGCTGTGAAAGTGACATTCGAAGGGTCTTGAAATGCCATAGTGGCTTCTTGAGCGGAGAGGTGGGAGAAGCCTCGTTGAATATCAAGAACTTGCCATGTACAATGCTGTTAGCGAATTCAGTGGCAATGATAGGGAAGGATAGTGACTTCAGACTTAACATGCTTTAGCAGAGCTTGCAAAGCTCTCTTATCCAGCTATTCGCTATTAAAGACTGGCCAAAATCTTCATTGATAGGCTAGTCAAAGTGAGTCTCATATAAGAATGCCAGAGCAATACATTTGAAGAAATAAAAAGATTGAAGTCCAGAATAAAATTATTATATGTTCAAGTACGGGGACAACATTCATAAAAACAACATCTTAACAAAGACTGGCAAAGGGGGAGTGGCTTGGCCTGCCAACATAGCGGTAGCTATCTCCTAAAGCATCGCAACATCATCCACCATAATCCTTTACAATTCATCCCCAGAGTCCGCTCTCGCCCAGCTGCTCCCTGACAAGAGAAGACTGGGGGATCAGCTGCAGACCCTGGAGAGATGACCTGACGGAAAGGGTGACGACAGTCATGGGCAGAGTGTGGAGGTGGTCTTCCTGCCAATTGGGGCCTACTGCCCATCCTGCTCTCCATCAGCCTCGAGACTGGATGGCCCCGCAAAGGCTGGGCCCAAACATAGACACATATGACCCCCATGATCTCCCTGGGACCATTCCGTGGGAGTAGTGGGTCAGCCACTCACTATCCAAACCCTCAAAGGGCTACAACTGCAGAGGTGAGAAGAGGGGGGCATCAACGTAAAACGATGAGCCTGCTGATGGCTGTACACCTCCCACCCCACTCCCTTCCTGGGTGCACTGGACTTATGCCCACTCCCCTCAGGCCTGTTCCGCCACCAGCAATGAAGTTCCATAGGGAGATGAGCCCAGTGCTCAGGCACTATCAACATTCAGGAACCAAGAGGGGAGGACCCTAAAACCGTGGGTGGGGGGATGATTTTCCCTCCTACTTTGCTCCCATCCTGCATAAGCATAGCTCCCAACTATTAGATTCTCCAGTGCACATGGCTGCCAAGGGGTTCCCTCAACTAGCCCCAACTATGCCCACCTCAAAGAGGTCCGGCCTTTCCTCCCCCTTTACAGACTGTCAATGACCTGCATACCCTGTCGTCCTTTCGATCATCACAAGTTCAACTGGCCAGCCACCTTGTCTATTCTACATCCTGTAGGACCATCTAACAATTTTCTCCCTATGTCACCAGGCCTTATTGGAGCTTCCTCCTACAATCAACACAATGGGCCTGCATCAGATGACAGTGCCTGCACAGACGCAACAGACTAAGGCCCAGATTTAAGAGAGCCTAGTGCCTCCTTGCGCCACATTAGCATAATTTTTTTTAACACTAATGTGGCCCAACAAAATCTCCACACCAGATTTACAAAGTGGTGCAATGCATGCATTTCGCCACTTTGTAACCCCTTGCACAACATCATGCCTGCAAGGGGGGCATTTTCCTATGAGGGGGAGGGAGGAAATGGCACAAAGAAATCTAAAAGATTTCTTTGCGCCATTTTTTTCCCTGCATTTTTTACGCCTGCTCAGAGCAGGTGTTAAAAGGTGGCAGACCATTATTTATAATAAGCCCCTTTGTACTATTTAGGGTTAATGGCAAAACCCTGAACAGTACATCAATACCATCAACATGTTTTATTCTATTGTCCCCATTCCTTGCGCCATGGTGCACCGTATTTTAAATATGGCACACATGGTGGTGGTAGGGGGTGGTAAGGGGCACAAAAAAAGTGGCACTTCACTGGGTGCAGTACCAATTTTCTTAAATCTGTCCCCAAGTGTGTTGGAGACTCCTCTCACTGACAACCCAATAGGCAATTTGCTAACTTCAGATGACAAACTTGAGAAGGTTCTCGCTGCCATCGCAATATCTCACCTTTTTTATGGAATCGAAGGTGGGAACCCTGATGACCGATCCTGCGTTTCTCCTCGAGACGATCACTGAAAACTGTTTGATCACATTGCAAAAGGCAAAAAGGAACTATCTACAGCTTCAGATACCGGATGCCCAATGAGAGCTTGTGGACCTCGGAAACTGTGTGAAGACCCTGGAGGAACGAGCACAGGATGCTGAGGGTCGCTCCCCTAGAAGTCACATCCATATCATAGGTCTCGTGGAGGGTCTGGAAGGCTGCAACCCTCTTACATCCCTCAAAAATTGGTTCCACTCCATTGCACCTGTCTCGGACCTCACACTGTTTCTATGGAAAGGGAGCACAGGGTCCTGGCACGCCTGCTGATCCCGGGAGCACCCCCACACCTCATGCTCATCAAACTTCTACATTACATGGACACGGATGCCATCCTACGAGCAGTAAGATCTGCTGGACCCCTGAAGCTGGACAGCCAAACTTTTATGTTATTCCCAGATTATACACCAGCTGAACAGTTTCAAAAGACCTCATTTTTTAATGCTAAAAAGAGACTCTGTAAACTCGGGATACAACACTCCTTACTGTTCCCAGCTCATTTCAAACTGCTGTCAGAGGGCAAATCTCTCTTCTTTACAGCTCCCAAAAATGTCTGGGACTGGATAGACTGATATCAAGCCAGATTACTGTCAGCCCGCGAGGGGAAGCCTCCTCAACAATCTGAAACAGGGTGAGGGAGGTGGCACCGGGATTGGCGGAGTGACTTCCCGCCCGCCAAGCCCACTAAGCCACCTTCCCTTAAACAACTTATCGCGGTTTGAGGATGGGCAGGCAGTGGTGTCACTGGGATATAACGCTGGCTTCTCAAAGGAAGACGAGCCACTACAGATGGATTGTGCCTTGGCACCCAGACAACCCCGCTGGTTAACTCACAAATTGATGACTCTATAATATGACTGAGCCCCTCACTCTCACCCCTTTACCACCACTTTCACCCCTTCACTCCAATTTCCACCCATCCCCTTCTCCCCTCCATTCTGGCCCCTGCTTGAGGCCAGGTCCCGGCCTACTTCTCTGAACTGCCATTCACCGTAACAGTTTGGAGCTTCCTCTCTGCCGAGCCACAACTCCACCTTCAAATATGGAACAGGACTCCACCTTGTTTGGACATACTACAGTTGCACCATGTCCCAAATGTTGTACTGTTGTACTTACCCCTCCTCCTCATTGAGACCAGACCAGGATTACACTCGCAACACCATCCGCAATAAGGTAGGCACTGAATTGACTCTCCCACACCCTCGCTTACTCAGGACTAACTGCCCGAGGGGATCTTACCTCTTAAATGGCCATGCCCCTAAAGAATATCCTAACCCAAAAGGTTAGGGACATGCACACTGCAAAGAAGTGCTATGATGTCTACTCCTACGTAAAACGCCAGAAAGTTTATATTATTTTTCTCCAAGAAATTCACCTTAACTGCAGGGCCTGCGCAAACACTGGAGGGGACACATTATAGCCACCACCTAGTCTGCATACACACATGGAGACCCTATTTGGGTCCGGCCAGGAGCCCCCTTCCAGGCCTTAGACACCATAGTGGATAGTGAGGGTCGCTTTACCATAGTGGAGGGCTGCCTCGATGGCTATAGGGTCCTTCTAGGCAGCATGTATGCTCCCAATAGAGAGCAGGTGGCCGTTTGGATGATACTGTCTCAGACACTAGAGCACAAAATGGGGATGCTATGGATCCTGGTTGGCGACTAAAATTGCTCACTTGACCTACTTATTGACCTATCCCAACTACTGCTTTCCCGCACGTGCAGTTGATGTGTCATGGAGTGCCTCGCTACCTCAGTTGCCCTTTTGACGATTGGCTAGGGAGATGCTGGAGGACCCTTCTTTCCATGAGTCTCATGGCCAGTGCATTACCCAATTCTTCTTAGACAATCAAGGTACGGCGTTCTCTGGAGCATTTTAGTAGGGTGTCTTCAAGGTGGTTACCCGAAGACACTGCATACATTAAATAACTGGTGCTGCAAGATGCTCGATCATGGGATAGCCAAATCTGAGCACCAGATAGCTGATCTAGACAAAGCGATGGCTGTAGACTCCTTCCGGAGCAGTGCAGTCACAAAGACCCTCCTAGAGCAACTACGCTGTTTCAGTTTTAAGGCCCATGAAGCCAGAATACTATAAAGAAGGGAACAAATCTGGCTGACTCCTCGCGTGGCAGGTCCATCAGGATTCCCATTCTGGGTTAATCCTTGAGATAGAAATGTCCCCCGGTACCAGCCTTCAAACCCAACAATCTATCCTTGATGCCTTCTTCCTCTACTACTCCTCTGTCTACGAGACTACTCCACGTCTGCCTGTTGAGGAGGGCAGCTCATTCAATCAAGGATCCTCCTTCCAAGGGTTACACCCATTAATGTGGAAGACCTGGATGAACCCTTAACCATCCTTGAGGTTAAACAGGCCACCATACCCTAGTCAGGATTAAGACCCCTGGCCTTGATGATCTCCCAGTTGAATACTATAAGACCTTTGGCCCACTCCTCATCCCTTGGCTAGTCGAAATTAACAAGCTCTACATACAAAGAGTGCCAACATATTTACGTGAGTCCCTCCTAATATCACTATTGAAGACCAACCGAAATCTGTCCCTTCTTGCATCTTACTGTCCAATTGCCATATTGGGTACGGACTATAAGATTCTGGGTAAGATGCTGGCTGAGCGCTATACTCTGATTTTGCCAACCCTAATTCAACCCGACTAAAACGGCTTTGTTCCTGGATGTAACTCCTCATACAACATATGTTGCTTTTTCCATCTGATGGACCAAGCTCTCTGTCAGTTCTCCTATGCAGCCTGCCTTATTCTAGGCCTGGAATAGGCTTTTGATACACTAGAATGGGACTACTTCTTCCAGGTACTCTTCACCTTGGGGACGTGCATACAAAGAGCTGCTCTGCGCAGACCCCACATCCAGGGTTCGTCTGGGCTGGTTATCCTCCTCAGTATTCCCAGTGAAAAGGGGCACTGGACAAGGCTGCCCTCTCTCTCCCTCTTACTATTCGTAAGAGCTTCCAGACTCCACCTGGAGGTAGAGACCTGGGGGATACTCTTAGCTGGCGTGACTCATGCTATCTCCTTTTATGCAGAGGACATACTCCTTTATATCTGGGAACTCTGAATGTATCTCACCCCCAACTACACCACACTACAATCGTTCACAATATTCCTGGTTTGAGTGTGAACTGGGCTAAATCATGAACATTCTCATTGAGTGGCACTCTGCTTCCTGTCAAGGTTTAGCTGTGGGGACAGTTATTAGACAGGAGAGACGACACTGTTAAGTACCGCAGAGTACGCCTGTACCACTCTCCTGCTGATCTCTTTGAGGCTAATTTCAAATGGGCCTTCACAGCCTTGAAATCACAGGTACAATTTTGGAAAGTACTTTAGCCATATCCAAAATGATAATCCTCCCCGCCTTCTTTATTACTTTGCCAACCTACCTTTCACCCCGCAATTTTATCATAATCTTGACACACTGCTTAGAGAAATTATCTGGGGCAACAAGTGGCATCGCAATGCGCAGCATAAACTACAGCTACCCTTGGACAGTGGCAGCCTCGACGCAGCTTAGTTCGAGGCCTACTATCTGGCAGCCTATCTCGAATGGGTCTCATGGTGGCTCGCACAATGCAACCTGGCTGAGTCATGCACAGGCTTGGGTCCCCTCACTCATTCGATGCTCCAGAGGTTCCTGTTGCCTAAGTTGGTCCTTCTGGATCCACAGTCACACCTGATCACAATCGCTCGCAAATGCGTCAGACGGATAACTTACCTTACTCATCACATCACTCTGTATGCCCTTGCATTCTCCCTATGGGGTCTTCCAAGCCCCTCCGTTTTGCACTCCTCAGCAGACCTAGGGTTCCGGTTTGCCTGCTGCCTATCTACCGTAGGTGGCCTATTCATGGATGGCCAACTTCATACCCTTGACCAACTAATAGACAATTTTGAATGCCCCAGGGATCAAAACCTGACACACCACCAACTGCGACACGCACTCCGCAGCCATTGGTCTATAGTAGATGCGAAGCCCCAAATTAATTCTGTTATTCAGAATACTAAGCATGGAAACATAGGGGCATATTTATACTCTGTTTGCGCCGGAATTGCGTCGTTTTTTTTACGCAATTCCGACGCAAAACTAACTCCATATTTATACTTTGGCGTTAGACCCGTCTAGCGCCAAAGATCTTGGAGTTTGCGTCATTTTTTAGCGTGGACACCTACCTTGCGTTAATGATATGCAAGGTAGGCGTTCCCGTCTAAAAAATGACTCCGAGGCATGTGCGCCGTATTTACACTCCCGGGCAAAAATGACGCCCGGGAGTGGGCGGGTCAAAAAAAATGACGTCCAGCCGTTTTAGCGTCATTTTTTAACGCCTGGTCAGGGCAGGCGTTAAGGACCTGTGCGCTCGGAAGGAGCCCAGAGGTGCCCTCCCATGCCCCCAGGGACACCCCCTGCCACCCTTGCCCACCCCAGGAGGACACCCAAGGATGGAGGGACCCATCCCAGGGAACTTAAGGTAAGTTCAGGTAAGTATTTTTTTTTTTTTTTTTGTGGCATAGGGGGGCCTGATTTGTGCCCCCCTACATGCCACTATGCCCAATGACCATGCCCAGGGGACAGAAGTCCCCTGGGCATGGCCATTGGGCAAGGGGGCATGACTCCTGTCTTTGCTAAGACAGGAGTCATTTCAATGGGGGTTGGGAGTCAAAAAAAATGGCGCTAATCGGGTTGAGGCGAAAATTTTGCCTCAGCCTGACTTGCCCCATTTTTTGCCGCCCAAGCTCCATTTTCCCCTACGCCGGCGCTGCCTGGTGTAAGTCATTTTTTTTTACGCACACCAGGCAGCTCCGCCGGCTAACGTCATTCCATAAATACGGCGCCCGCATGGTGCTTTGGAATGGCGTTAGCCGGCGTTACAATTTTTTTGACGCACAACTGCGTTGGCGCTGTTGTGCGCCAAAAAGTATAAATACGGCCCATAGTGTCATCTTATAACATGGCTTTGCAAGGCACTGAGGGAAACATATGGGGGCCCCATTAATGTAGCTGAGGGACAAATGGGAAGCCGACTTTGGACGGGTACTCCATGATACCGAAAGGGACAGGGTGCTCAAATTTCCAAACTGGGTCTCCTGCAATGGCCGGTTTAAATGTGTCCATTCACCATCCTCCAGAGGGCCTAAAATTCCTCAACAACTTAACCGTTTCTTCCCCATCGCTCACTTGGGCTGTCTGCGCTGCCATGGAGCTTCAGCAGACCTGCAACACATGCTGTGGTCTTACTCCAGCCTTTCCATGTTTTGGCACATGATCCACACAACACTCGAAGAAGTGATGGAACTCCAAGACACATACACTTGGGAGGCCTGTGCCCTGGTTATTTTCAAACATGAGAAGGGCATAGCGGTGGGGGCACACTCTGGCAGCCTTGCTCTACTCCTTGCCAAGTGCATTATCACAGTACACTGGTGATCAAGTCAGGCCCTTACCCCTGAGGCCTGGTATGGATTGATGCAGTGTCGGGGGAGGGGGAGGGATTGCGCTTCAAAGAGGTTTGCCGTCAACACAAGCATCTCATTTCCCCCAGGTGGGACACCCTCTTCAACCACTTTCTCCAATTAATTCAGAAAGACAACCTGCCATCGTGAGCCCCCGCTTGCTGCCTCCAAACTGATTAGTTCCCTAACCTTCACCACTGCCTCTGGTACATCTCATTGCCCATGCCCGCTCCAGCTGACATCGGTCCCACCCATCTTCTTTCCCTCCTGGTGCGTCTGGGGACCCCTCCAGCAGTCATATCACCCTGGACACAACCACACCCATTTAACAGCCGCACAGCTTGCATTTAACTGAGAATCTTATCCAACAGCGCCTTCGTCCTAACTCACCTCTATACACTCACTCAGTTTTCTCTCTTCCGCCAGTTCAGAGACATGCCCTAATATCACTAGGCTAGTGGCATGCCTGTACCGCTCCCCTGGGTATACTTCACATATTACTCACCTGATCCTCATATGCTCCTCTGTATTACCAACCCCTGTTGTTAAGTCGCCGCTTGATACAAATATGTATAATGCCTGGGCTGTTCTTTTTTCATGTTGCTGTCTAATGCAAACTCTAAAACAAAACACGTGGTAACAATACAAGGTCTTGGCAAACAGTTGCATGAAAGAGAATCAACAATAGTTTGAACTTAGCCTTCTTCAGTCCTCCATCAACAGTTGTTTGGAGGATTCACATGGTGCTCTAGGAAAAAGTGAAAGCTGGCAGATGTTTTGTATTTTATGATATGACATTTTCAGGGCTACATTTTCTTTCAAATGTTAATTTGAATAGCTGGATATTGACGTAAAATGAACTCTGGATAATAAAATAGCCCGTCCAATGCACAAAGACGAAAGTTTGATCTTGTCTCCTTACTGAATATCTAGAATGCCAAAGGAATATATGTGTGGGACACAGTAGGACTTGTATTGTGAACAGGCTGTCCTTCTCGTAGTTGATGAGCTGCTCGTGCAATTTGACCAGAAAAAGTGTGCCGAGAGACTATATTGATCATGGAACAGTTGCCTTCCCTGCAAGAACCAAACAGTAGACTGTGAGGAATGTTTGTCTGTGTTTAAGGTCCCAATTTTTGTGGGTCTTTCTGAACCAAGTTGTACAGGGAAAAAATTGCACTATGAACGTAGATCCTACTTTATTCATAGTTCAATCCAGTTCTTATTAGAAAACACAAAGGGCAGATGTTCTTTGAGCTCACTCTCTCCCGTAAGCTATAGAAGATTCCATGCATGCCACCACTGATGCAATGGGGTTCTGTTTCTCCTGCATATTCTTGAAAGGGCCTGACATAAAATGTCCCGCCTTCCTCTGAGTCTGTTTTCTAGTTTGGCCAAAGGGAGATTAAATTGATCATCCTAAGTACAGTTCCTAAGTAGACGAGTCATCTCGCCAGTAGTTATTACATTGATCTTTAACTATGGGTGCCATTTAGGATTAAATTTCAGGCAGTGGGTTTGCCGAAAATCCTTCCCTTAATCCAGATGAGTGAAGTGGTTTCCACACCGTGGGAGAGGCATTTTAAGTAATACACCATGCATTACATTATATGATATTTGATGATGTGTAAGGTAGGGTATAGTGCCTTATTACTTAGGGTATAGTGCCTCAATAACCCGCCTCTCAAATGGCCTTTCAGGTATAACCCTATAGGGCCTAACCATGTTTGTTCTTTACATATTGTCACACATATATGAAATGACTAATCCATTGTGTGCTTGTAGAGATACGCTCACACAAATTGTGGATAACCATAATAAAAAATAAAAAATGCCATTATGCGATTCACAAACAGTTTTGTCTGTGTTTCTGGGCAAACTCCATAGCAAAATGTGGTTGCCATGCCACCTGCCTTGCCTGCCCCTAAGTGACAGAATACTATGATGGTTTACTGTACAGTGTTACAATGCATCCACACACAGCAACATGTTGCTATGCTATTGCGGCTAAACCACCACAATAACCAGGAACAAACCTTGTCTCACCCAAGAGGGTAGGAGAACCATCTCTAGCCTCTTGAGCGTTGTGCTGGTCCCACAAATGTTTTACCATTGATAAGCCAGGTGCCCTGTCATCTGAGCTGTTCTAAGGTAGACAGGGAATGTTTTACAAAGCTTGGCAGATCTGAGAACAAATGTATGACAAGGATGCGCAAATTACCCAGAATGTTTCTTGATTTTATATTATTACCACTACTTGTGTTGTCTTTGCTATTATTTGTATTCTAAACATGAGCATTCAGATTCACATATTCTACTATAGGTTAAGACATAATGTAACTGCTATAATATTGTGTGTGTGTGTTGCTGTGGGAAGGATATGGAAATGGAGTACACCCCATCACAAACCCTACAAGTTCTCTGACAGGCCTGTTGTCTCTAAACCTCTCGCCTACAAATATTAACAGTCCACTGACAGGAGTGTGAGATATTGTCAAATTTCCCTTTCTCCACAGATGGATGGCTATATTCAAGACTCTGGGGGCTAGGAAGTCTCCCCAAGTGCTTGAGCGCCTGTAGGTTTGGACTGCACCTAAAAACTTGTTCTACTGGAGAGAACATCGAAAATGGTGGGCCTCTGATTTCTTCTGACTTGCTAGGTTTTCTTTGAGAGAGAGATTAAGATAAGCAGCTCATTCAGATTTGTGTCTTTGTGCCTGCATTATAGCAAAGACTAGAAGAGCTCAACTTTCTCACCTTTTTCAGCTCTTATTGCAATTCGACAATCCTTTTTTGGAGTACAAGGCCCAGGACAGGAAACAACTATGCGGGAGGTGCTACAGAGCTGTACATCTTCAACATGTAAATCAAAAATTGTTATTCGAGATCAACCCTCTTACCAATAATTGTGGCAGAGGTTTTTTCAAAGATAGTTCCTATATTCCTATTAGTCTAACAGGTCGACTTACAGCATGTAATTTTCAGGAACATGAAACCTCACCAACCTGGGTGGAATGCTTCATCAAGGGTTCAGCTCTACTCTAGGTGGGCAGCGCAATGCCTAGTGGGTCCCACACCAAAAAAGGAGGGCTCTTTTTTAGGATATCTTTTCAACTGACCATGAGCAATGGTAGTGGGTCAGTGATGATGGTGAGTGTCTTGTGCAATGAGCAGAAACAATGTGAATACTAACATTGACTATGAATTCCTACATTAAAATATTTATTAGGTGGGTATTCAAGCCAAGGTTAAAAACAATATGAGGACCAATTGAACCCTAATCGTTCAAGCAGTGTTTGTTCAGGCCCCTATACTTCTCACCCTACTTCACAGGGATGAACCTATGGGTTAATGCCCCTACAACTCATGTGCTAGCCTCTTTCTGAAACACATTTCTGAAAGTGCCCCTAAGTCTAAAGGCTTATTTACTTTCAGCAAAGTGGACCCTCACAACTTTAAGTCAGGACCCCTATAAAAATACAGAGGAGATGACCATCCTTGACAACGTGCAGGAGAACAGGCGGCTGCAGGAAAGACAGTATCAGGGGATCAGGGAGGACTTGCAGGCCATTAACACCACCAATATTTCCATAGCAGGGGTGCTGGCAGACATGGCCAACATCATGAGAGAGGCAACAGCACACCAGCGGGCCCCCCCTCCCTAGCCAGTTATTGTGGTATGATCATCTTCAGGGACCAGAAAGCATTACCATAGGTTTACCAGATGACATATTGCAACGACCAGTACCTTTAATGGCTTGGATGCTCGGCTTCTCCATAACTCAAAGACTGTGCTTATCAATGCTTTAAGTAGGCAGGTACTGCTAGATACTGAGGATCTGCACTTCTTACATTTGAAAGGGGGAGTACTTGCAGTTCTCAGCTTTGGTGTATGTGAGCAAAGAAATGTAGATTATTAGTGTAGGTTAAATTGTTAGGTGACAGTTGCACGGTCAATCCAGACCCAAAAATCCATTTACGTTAATGATTGCCCCCTTCCCATCTGTGATGCGGCCAGACAAAAACACCATAAAGTATCTAGATATCCAAGACTCTATAAAAGCATTGCAATTTATAGTGTGTGCCCCGAAAAGTTCAAACTGAGGCAGCTGGATAAAAAAACAAAATTACCACATCTCTGTGGAGTTCAAGCACCATTTTTGTGGAAGAACACAACTTCTGCCCAATCAAAACTTGTACGCCTGGTTCCCACCATGTGGGAGGATTAAAGCCCCTCTCCTGGTGATTCTTATTCTCACATAATTGTCTGGTGACAGCTGCACTGTCAACTCAGACCATTTCTTGGAGTTGGTTGTCCACTGGTCAGGATGTGGCATAAGAGTTGGTAACCTTCAGCCACACCCTAGGCCACTCTTGGATGCTCAGGTTGTTCAGATGAAAGCAATTGGAGAGGCAGACAGAAGAGGCAGAATCGTGGCATGTAAACATTTCTGGGTTGCGAATTGTGTTCTATTCAAGTGGTTAGAGATCAAACAACTAAAGCAAACACTGCATTGTACAAAACATTGAAATTTGCATACAGAGTGAATCTTGTGTGCAGCATTTCTGATGATGCAAATTAAAACGAATGAAAACAAACAAATGAACTCAACGAATGCAGTGTTTAATGGAACACGTTTCATAAAAGCTTCAAGACAGTGTTATTTTAAAAGACAGGGAATTGCAGGGTGAGTAAAATTAACTCCCAGCAGTGATTCTATAATATATATTTTCTAAGGCTCTGTGAATCAACATTCTTATGTTGATTTTCACAAAATTACACTAAGTGACGACTACACAAATATTTCAATGTGTTCTGGGTCTGTTTAATTTGAAAGTTTCATATAGTTTCTTTATGTTTGTTTTTCAAATTTTCTCAATAAATGCTCTTCTCGTTACATGTTCTCATTACATAGACAGTGCCAGGAGCATTATTGAGATTGCATGTTGAGAATGCACTTATCTAACTGGACAGAAGTAATACCGCCTTGCCAGCTATCGAAGCTGTATGTTATAATGTAGAGATAGAAGACTTTGGGTGTTCCACCTATTGCTGATGCACTCCTAGAAACAGCTGATGCGCTTTCCACATACCTACCGCTCCAGCTACTAGAAATGGAGTACAGTGGAGAACAGGGGTTACAGAAAATGGGTGGGTGAGAAGATGCTGTACCTCGGGAAAATAAATAAATCAAGACTAGTACTCTCTGGGTACCAGTCTTTTCAATCCTTCTTCCCCCAAGCAGGAAGTAAGCTTTGAAGTCTGAAACACTTATTAGAAATTCAGCCACTGGGGGTGTAGCCGGGAAATGTCCCCAACCAAAAGGATCTTGACCATGAAGATACAAATCTAGTTGCGGAAAGGGTTCGGTTCTTGGAGGAATCTCGATAGTAAGCAAAGGCCACAAGTAGTAAATGCACAGTTGTTTTCGAGGTGCAGCCTTGAGCAGCTTTTCCAAGGTCCTGTTTCATTATTCATAACCAGAAGATCATCGGACAGGCACCATCTTGGATACTGACCCACACAAAGCTAGAATTACGAAATCCGCCATATTGACGATGGCCTATTAGTCCCTTTAACCCTACTCTGCTGCATATGTACCTTGCTGTTCAATAATGGAAACAAGATCGTGACTAAGAGAGAGACAGCAAAACAGGGCTTATTTGAGCACTTTTGACGAACTGCTTTTAGTTCCCATTCAAGCAATTGTGGGAAGGGAACCATTAGATCTGTTACTGTCTTTACAGTAATGTCACATAAACATTGAGTGAAGGAGGTTTTGCTGCCTGCTGTCTGATGAACCATTACTGGGGGTAAGGACTCACTCTCCCATAATGCCTCTCTGCAGGAGCAGGGATGAGGAACCACAATGCTACAAAACACATCCTGATGTCCTGTGGCGCCGGACATACCCGGGCATAACCCAGGTGAAGGCCAGGGCAAGAGCGGACCAGAGGCACCTGTTCGCTGCTCAACAAGATCGGACCATGCCTCCCTTCTAACATCCCCGGAAAGGGTCTTACCCTGGGGAAACATAAGTCGACAGTCGCTACATCGATCTCTTTATTAAATGATCCTCTCACTAATAAGGCCTGAATTATGACTTGTCAATCATCAGCCGTGGGGTCTTTAAAGAGATTAAATTAATAAAATTGAGGAAGAACTGGGCCTCCACTCCTCCAAATAGTTTCTGCCACATTCAATTGGAAGCCGGAATTGATATAAATCGACCAGAGCAAGACGAGTGGGATGCTGGATCTACCCCAAATGGTTGTGGTCATCAGAGGGAACAAAATGGTTGTGAATGCTGACATCGTTGTGTGGATAATGAAATGCTGGTTGTACCACCAGCCCCTGGGCCTGCCACACCCTGCAGAAAGTGCAAGAAAGGAAATGGGACCTCCAAAATGCAGTATCACTAATAGTCATACCATCGTATCAACTATGAACATTCTAAAAGTATTGATTACAATGTATTAGAGTGTCTCTTAGGCGAACTGGCAACTAAAATGAAATCTTCAATTAAGAATACCTTTGATGAATATTCCACCAGACTGTCTAGGATTCAAAACACTAGCCAAACTACCTACTGGACTTAAGTCTATAGTAGAACACTCACCCAATTGCTTTGGGCATATGGGCCAGAAGGGTAAACCTACCAGTAGTGCTAATCAGCCACAGAGACTTCTGTCTGTGGCATATGTGTCAGGGCAAGGTATTATAGCTAATGCTACCTCAACAACTGATAGTTTAGTAGGAGACGCTCTACTGGTGACTGGTCATACTAGACTACTTGGGAAAGGTGCACTGGGTTATTCCAACAGAACCACAAGTTTAAGGCCCCCTCTGTATACCTCAAATGCACCTATCATCCACTGGTACTGGTTCTAAGACTATTCTGCATTGCCCCCCAGTGGGAACGCCTTGTGTTTTTGGTTCTGGGAAATGGTCCCCCCCTAAAGGAAGGGTTGGAAGAGGACTCTTCTCAGCTCAAAAATAAGGTGGTGCACTGGTTTGATACCAGGTTGGGGGAATGGGCGGCAATTGGTCTCACATATTATCACACCCAGATGGGTTGGGTGGGTTGGTAAGGACCCTACGAGCTTCAGAGGGAATTGTATTGTAATTAATTTTGACCACATCGGCTGGGTTGGTAGGCTGCTGAGCCGCATTGCTAAAGCTTCACTGACCTCCGATATTCAAGTTTTTTACCTTTAGGCTTCTTCTATAAACTCCCAGGCACATCTTTTTTCCAAACTCATACCACAATAATGAGGGCTAGCTTTCTGGTGCAACCTACTAATGCAATAATGACATCAACCTTATTTCCTTTGAATAACATAACTGTAGCATCATGTAATATCGGTCACAGATTGCTTCGCGTTAAAGGGGCGGGGCGGCACGCGGAGGGGAGGGCGGAACAAAAACATTTCATTTAAAAAAAAAAACTTACCTGTGCGTAGCGCCGCCGCTCTTCTGTCCCCTCAGCAGGCTTAGGCTCCCAGCCTGCCCTGCAGCCAATCCTGACGCTGCTCAGAACAGCATTAGGATTGGCTGGAGCACCCATCCAGGACACTCCCAGGCAAACTGGGAGCCTGTGCTTTTTCTCTCTAGTCCAGCAACACAGGCAGGGGCTGGAGGGAGCAAAGTGTACATGTGTATGTGGCTGGCCTGAGATGTACGGCCAAACACACGTGCACTGAGGGGAGTGCACAGTGCACTTCCCTCATCCTGGTCATCCCCATTGGCCCCGCCCCTTAAAGAACAAAAAGTTTATTATCTTTTAGTTGTTAAAGTTTTGCAGCTTCTGCTGCTCGCGGAGGTGATGCTCCATTCGCCATAGCGGATGAGCCGCCGCTGTGTGATATGGAAACCAGGAATAGATATCAGGTCTTGAGTGAAGAGATGCTGTTCTGTGAATCCACTATAAACGCCACTGTAACCCCTCCTCAGAATGTTCCCACCACCACAGAATAGCAAGGGGCACTTTCTATGCTGATAATGAGTTGATAGGTGAACGGAAATTGGGGTACGATGGGTCTGGTGCGTGACCTAAAGATTAAATCCCCAAGTATTCTCTCTATGATATGAAATTCCTTATGAAAGGATGTCTCCATCTGCAGGGCATAAGCATCAGTTTCAGAAATACATCAACAGTTTTCCGGGCCTGGGAGCGAAACATAGAAAACATTTTGCTATTGCTTGGCTGAGCTGTCAAATCACAGGGTTTGTAAGTGTCAAATTTTTTTGCATAAATTTGACAGAGTTCATTTCAATACAGTTACACTTTAGTATCTTTCTCATGAAGTATGTCATGTTTGTTGTTTTTCTTTTTTTATTAAGCTTGATTTCTGTGTAAATGTAGGTGTTTAGTGGAGGTTTACCCATCAAGCTTGGTAATAGTTGTGAAGTAGTCACAAAATGTTTTGAATTTGGCGTCTTTGTATAAATCTTTAGAAGTTTTATCCTGTTTGCCTTAATTGGTGAAGGGATAGTTATACTTCAATAAATTTGGAAGTATTGGTTCCGCTCCTACTCAAAGCAGGAAACAGGAGTTAAAGTATATTCTGTTGCTTTAGTTTCTTTGTTCTAAGTTTCTAGTCCATCCTTGTTTTTAAAGCAGAATACCTTTGTTAGTTCACATAAAACAGCTGATTCTTTACACAACCTTCCTTTAAAACGGAGATGCTATGCATCTGCATCTACAAGCAGAAAGAGAAGCTGAAGAAGGAATATCCTTTTTATAGCAATAATTGAGAATTGAGGAGACTTGATTACTTTCATATAGTCAGACCTTCTCCTTTCTGGCAAAGAAAAATTGATCTTAAACACGTTGTGGAAATCATCAGGCTAATTATGCAAGGCATCTCATTGTAGAGGAAGAAGTTGTTACATATCCTCTTGGATGTAATATTGAAATGTTTGATAGAACCTTAGAGTTCTTTGGAGAACTATTTCCTCCACTCAGGGGAGTGTGTGTCCAGTCCAACTGCCTTGTCATTAGGATAATAAAAAATGAATGACTGTAATAACCTTGTTCTTTGAAGGAGGGCTGACATTTGCTTAAATAATGGCTGAAGTCTAAAAATTCTAGAAACAGTGACAGGGGCGGCCTCATTAACAGTCCTGCAGTCACTGTAGCGAGGGACAGTCTGAGGAAGCCACTTCAGTGGGGACAGGACCACAAGCCCCAGACTTCCCAGCGAGGGAAGGAGGAAGTGAGATTCCGGCAGCCTCATAAACAGCCCGCAGTCACTCCAGCGCAGGATGAACCGGGCATGTACCTGGGCAAAGACTGGGCTCATCTTTGCCCATCATCAGCCGGAAGAGGCCAGGCCTGGCCCCCTCTCTGTCCCAGCGTGCTTGGGCCGTCCTTTCTTCACAGGTTGATCTAGGCACGTGAGTAGTAAATTCAAATAGGGAAGAGAAAGATCAATGTGCAAAGTGACAGAAGCATTTTAGGCTCTTCAGCCCAACCATCCATTACTAATTATTTGTCATCGGTTATGGGGGCCATAGAGTCTGAATTAGAGCAAGTAGAGGTCAAGATTGGGGCTGTGCAGAAAGTCTCCCAGAGGCCTCCCCTTGAACCTCTCATACTAATAGAGCCTACTTTTTCTGAGCATTCATCGTGAAAGCCCCTGGTTACAGACCCTCCCCAACCTGTACCAATAGAACATCCTTCACACCCTAATAAGCAGGGTGTGAGCCCAACTAAGGTTTTAACAGCACCTTTAACAGTTTTCTCCCCGGTGAGTTCCTCACCATCAAAGAAAAGAAGGGCAGGGGTAAGAAAGCAGATGGGCTCTCTAGGTAAAAAGGGATGTAACACACATGCAAAAGAAAAAAAGGGCATCCAGGTGGCAGATGGCATGATGAAGGAATGCCCAATGGGAAAAGCCATTTTAAATGACTTTATGCACAAAATTGACACCATTTAAAAAAAAATCTGTTAATCTCTGGAGGGGAAACTGATCACTGAAAAGATGGATTTTTTTGCAAGAAATGTTGACCATTGTGTCGCCTCAGCTAACCAACTTAGACTCACCCCCACAAGGGAAAACCCAGATAACCAACACTGAGGGGGTCATTCTGACCCTGGCGGTCTTGGACCGCCAGGGCCACGAATGACGGAAGCACCGCCAACAGGCTGGCGGTGCTTCAATCCCCATTCCGACCATTGCCGGGGCCAGCGGTCATCCGCCGTTTTTGCCCTGGCTGGGAGAATCCGCCCTGGGGATTCTGACCCTCGTACCGCCAGCCTGTTTCTGGCGGCTTTCACCGCCAGGAAGAGGCTGGCGGTAATGGGTGTCCTGGGGCCCCTGGGGGCCCCTGCACTGCCCATGCCACTGGCATGGGCAGTGCAGGGGCCCCCTAACAGGGCCCCGGTCTGCTTTTCACTGTCTGCATGGCAGACAGTGAAAAGCGCGACGGGTGCAACTGCACCCGTCGTACCGCCGCAACACCACCGGCTCCATTCGGAGCCGGCTCCTGTGTTGCGGCCTCATTCCCGCTGGGCCGGCGGGCGCTAACTTGGTTAGCGCCCGCCGGCCCAGCGGGAATGTCATAATGGGGGCCGCGGAATTTTGGCAGCGTGGCGGCCAAATGGCGGTTTCCGCCTGGCGGGCAGCGGTAGCCGCCCGCCAGAGTTGGAATCACCCCTGAGTCTCTTACACAAGGGAAAACCTATAGCTTGGAGGGGGCAGCAAGGGAGGGCAATGTCCCGCAAAATTCAGGATTGTCCAAGCTGGGTCCACCTCCAGGTCAAGTCCAAATTAGAGCCCCATTAACAAAGCAGAAGTATATCCCGGGTACCTAGAACTGTGTTCACTCCGGTTGCTTAAATCCCCGATGTTCTAATACTAATGCAACTTTGGAAGGGGTTTTGCATCTACCTCCGGAATGTGTGCGTATGTCCTGGTAATGGAAAACGTGCTTCCCTTGATGGGGGTAATAAGGAGCATTCAAATGCCCTGATGAGAAAGTCTGCTCTCTGGCTGAGGGCTAAAACCAGCTTCCCAGAGGATCTGAATAACACGATCATATTTGCACGAAGAGTCAATTGGGTCGGTCCATCAAAAAAATCCTCTGATGAAGATTGTAGTGTGATTAATTTTAAAGACTCCCGGCCGGTGAGGTGCCTGTTGGATATTTTGGATCTCAGGGTAGCGGCATAAGGAGGGATCAAAGTGCATTCGTTGGGTTATTTTTATGACCCAACTATTTACCTCCCAGGTCGCCCAAAAATGTCTTCTAACAAAATCTCAGGGTTGCCGGCTTTTACAAGCCCAAGTAAAAGTTCCCACTGCAAATCACTTTGAGTTATTAAACTTTTTAGATGGAAACGACTGACTGGCAAAGAAATTCTTGTATGGAAGGGGTGCGCCTGACATCCTAGAGCAAGAACTACCTCCCCCAGACAGTGAGGGGTGTGTCCCGAGAGTACTCCACTTGTGGCCCTCGTCCCGTACTTCACGTTGGAAGAGACAAAAGCTAGTACAGGCCAAAACTTTTTATCAGCTGGCATATCATGGGAGTGCACCCTAAATTACAAAACCGAGATTGGTTCAACTTTGTGCCTCACATGATATCATGTGTCTCCAGGAGACTTGGACGACTGATCTCTTCTTTTTGGACATTTTTTCAACCCTGTACCAACCAGCGATTCTTACACAGCAGGAAGGGCTAGAGGGGGTCTTGCCGTCCCTATCTCTATGAAGTTAACAAAGGCAAGGAGATCATTAAAATGGGCCTCCCCTTATTTTATGATTGCTTCATTTTGTGTGAGGGGAAGAAAGCTATCTTTTTAATAAACTTTTATAATAATGCTCCACAAGGCTCCTTAAATAAAATTCTTGAGGAGGCAATGGATTACCTCGATTCCTTTACCTGGCTCTAGGAAGATGAGGTAACCATGCTTTGGGCAGGAGATTTTAACATTTTGTTATGTCATGAGGAAGATTCTAATCTGTGTAGGTTCTCGTGTTAGGGCAGAGAAATGGCAACCCATCTTAGACATTCAGAAGCTGAGGATGTGCCCCAAAATACTCACAAAACCCACACTTATGTAGGGAATTCCAAAGGGAGCATTATAGATTTTATTCTTATTAGCTTGGTCGATTCCCATTTAATTTTTGATTTCAAAATAGTTCTCCATTGCACTAGTGACCATAACCCTGTGCGTATTATCTTAGCCTATAATACTAAATCAGGCCTAAAGGAAAGGGAAGGGAGAGGAATCTCTGCCTTAACAAGAAACAAGGGCATGCGCATTAAATGGGAAAAGGTGGATCGAATAGCTTTTAACCAGAAAATCATTAAAAAGAAGTTAGACTCCATTAACACCTGTTTAGCTTATTAGCCTAACAATGAGCTTATTGTGCAGGAATACGAGTCGTTATGCATGCCATCTCTGCGGTTCTGACCATGGATAGGTTAAATTCAGCACCAGCAGCACACCACTGGTTTAACTCTGCGTGCATGGCTGCTCACCTAAATTTAAAAAATGCGCTTAAAGTACTCCCCTGTTCTCGTGATCTAGTTAAACAGGCAAGGAGCCAGTGTAAGGTCACATTAGAACTAAGGAAATCTGAAACTGGAACAAAGGTTTGGGAGGACCAAATGACAGCGACCCAATTGAAGGACACCTCCAAGTTTTGGGGGGTGATTAATCACCCTTATTTCTCCGAGCAAGATAATAAACCGGATGACTGCTTGATCCCAGAGGATGTTTGGTTATGACACTATGAAAGGGTCTTCCAGGCGGAAAATGAACATCCCCCCGAACGGGCTGATAGTACATCTCACAATCATGTTGAAATAAATCCAACTTCTTTAGACCCCTCTATTGACAGGAGGTCATTACAGCAATAAACCGTTTAAGGACAAGGAAAGGACCCGGGCCTGATGGAGTTCCAGCAGATTTACTTAAAACATTGCCACATCTGTGGGGTCCTTCAGTCACAAATGTCCTGAGAAGTGCAGTAGTGAGCCACATTCCCTCCTCTTGGAAATTGGCCATAATAATTCCTATATTTAAAAAAGGAAACAGACAAGATCCAACATGCTATAGGCCAATTTCCCACATAGATTCTACCGCTAAACTTTTAGGAAGAGTGATGCTCTCACGCATGGAGGAGTGGGTGGTGGAGCAAAAGATTATTTCCCGAATTAAGTACCGCTTCAGGCCGAGATTAAGTACAATAGATCAAGTCTTAAATTTGCAGCTCATCCTTAGCAAATATGTAACAGTAAAAAAAGGCATTCATTGACCTCTCTAGCGCTTTTGATCTGGTAAACAGAGAGAACCTCTGGCAAACATTGGAATGCCTGGCCGTTGATACAAATTTGCTGAATGTAACAAAATGCTTACATGTGGATCTTAGTGTGTCAGTGTGGTATGGGCCAAATGGAGAGATAACACTCCCTATTCCCTCAAGAATGGGAGTAAGACAGGGTGGTATCTTAGCTCCATTGTTATTTTTAATATATAAATGGGCATTCACAACTTCCTACTTAGTCATGGCAAGGACCTACCCAGGATGGGTCAAAGACAGCTCCCAGTTTTATTATATGCAGATGATGCAGTACTAATCTTGTGCACTGCAAATAACCACCAAGGCCTGCTAGACCTCTTTTTAACTTTTATGCAGGACCAGGACCTGAGGTTAACCTTTACTAAATCGTATCTAATGACATGTGGGCCCCCAAACACAAAGACTAAACAACTTAGGATGGGTGGAAACGTTCTGAACAAGGTCAAGGATTTTTGCTATCTGGGTATACATTTAAGTGCCTCTAGGTTATGGCATTCCCACTTGAAGGTTAAGACCCAACAACTTTCAAGGAATATTGAGGTGATCTTTCGTTCTGCCTGTAAATTAGGTCACAAACCTGTACCTCAGATGGTGTACCTCTATAAAACCAAATGCCTAATGACAGCTACGTATGGGGCGGGTCTGTGGGGCCACGTTAAATGGGTGTCTTTACAATGCATGGAGAATAAATTTGTACAAACTGTTGTTAGTTCCAAAGAACGTAGCCAATATAATATGTCATGAGGGACTGTGTCTGCAGCATCTAGAGGACATGATTGCTGTTTCCTCACTCCTATTGTGGATTAGATGCTTGAGAAACCCAGAGGCCAGTTTGGGGGCAGGACTGCATGTCTGAATGCTTACAACTGGCAAATATGAATAGGATCTAATGGCTTGCATACTTAAAAATTACCTTTCAAAATCTGGGGTTTGAAAATATGTTTGTAGACCCTAAACCGCTGCCAGAAAATGCAAAAGAGGTCCTGATGCAGTGCGTTAGAGAGTATGCTATGAACCTCAGACTACAGGGTGCGCTGAAGTTGAGATCATTCGAGCCTTATACCCAGATTTCTACTACAGACTCACTGGAACCTTACTTGGCCTGGTTTGAGAGTCCATTAGTATGCTCTCGCTTAACCATGGTCAGGCTAAACTTAATCCACTTCAGAGTGGTTTTTCCTAACAGTACCTGGTGAAGAGATTTGCCCCCTTGTCCTTGTGACGCACAGTCCAAGCAGAGCACTTGTCACTTTATTTTATTTTGTATATTGTATAGACCCGTTTTCATACTGCCAATGTTGTGCAGGGCAAATGTTAGACATTATAAGGAAGCAATGATCTATATACAAAAACTGTTGACGATCAAAACGTGCCATTTTATATTAAATTGTATTAGATCTGCTAATGCTATTAGGAAACACTATGAGCTGGTTGATCTACCTGCACAACTGTAATTGGATATAAGATATGACATTTGAATGCTGTACAATCCCCCTCCTAGTAATAGGTAAGGGTATGTTTCTGATGGTTGATATTTTATAATCTGTTATTTTATTTATATTTATGGTATCCATGCATGATCTAGATGTAAAGCCATATGTTCTAGAATTGTGACTGTATATAAATGGTTTTGGAGTGTTTCTATGGCAATATCCGAATAAAGAAATATTTTTACTTTGACTGACAGGGGTGTTTCATGGGGGCATTTAGGAGTACTTGAAGAAGCACTCCTGTAGCACTACTTCATGCACTCTTAAATATCTTTGTGAATTGGCACCAAAACATATAAAATTGGAATATTCATGGAATTGTATTAGGCAATTAGTACAAATAGAAAGGTCTTCTTTACACACTTACTAATAGGATGTTGCACATTTTGTGGCTAAGTCACTACCTCGCAAATGTCTTTATTAATCACTTCCATCATGTATGTTGTAGGCCTTTGTAAAATATTTTAACTGTCCTTGAATCATTTTCTAGATACATGAACAAGAATTGCATGGGACTACAATCGTTTAGACATGTAATCTAATTTCCTATAGTGTATTTAACATCAGCAGAAGTAGGCTACAGTTCTTCCAAATTCACAAAACAGAGTAAATGTTGCTAAGGAGCTTCTATTCGTTTTTGAGAGTAAAATATTAAATCACTATTTGTTTGGGATTTCTTTTATTAGTAAAATGAAAATACTATCCGTATCATGACAGTCTGTTTTTGCTGGAGCTGAGGAACTGTAAATTCAAGATCGGAAATTTTTATTTTTTTTCCAGTGCTCTGAGATGTGCTGCAGCCCCATTAAACAGCCTTGGCTAAATGTTTGGAAATATAACTAGACAAAAGCTAGGGATTTGAATGATTTATGGCACACCATTAGTTTGCTTTACACTCTAAGCCAGGTGTCTCCAACCAGTCGATCTCAAGCTACCAGAAGCTCCCAGACACATTCAGAGTAGCTTGCCTTTAGTTCATTTTTAAATAAGCACAGGGTCACATGTTTCTTTTAAAGTTAAGGGAAGGTTGGGTTTACTTTACATTATTATCATCAGGCTGCAGAGAGCAGAGCCTGATAATGAGCAGTGCTCAGTCAAATTTATGGGCCAGGCTGGGCACAGAAGTGAAGAACTGAAGCACTGAAATATTTAACTCTGAAATAAAAGTCCTTTTCGAGTATTGGAGTATGAGAACAAAATGATGGGAGAAAATTAAAATGAAAAGTTACCTTAATGATGAACTCTTCATTTTAATTTTCTCCCATTTTAAAGTGTCACATTTACAAGCAGCAGGCCTTTTGCTCCCAGTGGCCAGCAGACACTGTGCCATATTTATAACTAAAAAATAGTAATTTCTTTTTAAATTGCAAACATTTAAAACATGTTTTTTCACTTAAAATTCCTCCCATTTAAACAAATGTATTTTTCTATTATAAATATGGCATCACGTCTACTGGCCACTGGGAGCAAGATGCCCAGTGTTTGTAAATGTGACACTTGGAAATGGGAGAATATTTAAATGATGAGTTTTATGGAATCCATATAAACAAAATTAACTCCTCAGTTTAATTTTATTTACAAATGGTCATATTTATAAGTGAAAAATACAGCCATTATTGTAAGTGGGAGAAATTTAAAGTGCAAACAAATGTTCCATATTCTGATCATTTTTGCAGAACATCTTTCTGAACTTCATTGATCAGAAGTAGCTCACTATAGAAAGGTTACGGACCCCTGCTCTAAGTATGGTTCACAATGTTAGAATAAATCATGAAACTCAAATTCCCTTTAATTGATTTTCTTTAATCGTTGAAGATACTTACTTTTTCAATGAAACATTGACTGTACCAATAGCATACCTTATCAGCATAAATGCCTAGTCAGCCAACACATGTTTCATCATCTGGACTTTTTCAAGGCTAAAAGATTAAAAATTTACTAATTAGAATTAGGATCTCATAGTAAGCCAACCTCAATTTTGAAATACGATTTTCTTCTCTTTTTGTACACTTTGCTTGTAACACACTAATAAATTATGGTGCATATATAAAAATGATCATCTGCAAACACTAAAGGGCATATTTACAATCCCCTACCTCCACTGAAGAATCACGTTTTGTATGCTTCGTTGGTGCAGTGTGCATGCCCATATTTACAAAGCCCCCCCCAAAGTTACCGTGTGTGGCTTTTCATGGCATTGTAAATATGGCCCCCTTTCACGCATTACTTTTCATGAAAGGGGCATTCCATGGGTGTTGCTGCGGGTGTTTCCATGCAACACCCTTGGAATTCCCAGATTTACAAGGCTGGGAATGCATCAGATTCCTACACCACCCAGGGGTGGCATAAAAGTGGTGCAACAAGGATGAATATCTTTATTTCTGCACGTTTTTTCTTCTTTCTATCTTTGTGTGCTGCATTCTGTATCACACAAAGAAGGAGGAAAATGCCATTAATGATTGTTTATGTGTAGGAAAGTGTCCCTTCCTGTGCATAAACAATCATCCCTGCAACGCAGGCGCCATTGCACAATGGTGCAAGAGTGCCTGTATTTGCACTAGGTTGTCAATTCTGCGCCAGCCCTAAGGAAAGTACAGGGATGTGTTGTATTTCTGTAAATTCGATGTATCACTGCACTTTCCTAATGGCGCAGATCGGCACTGCAAGATGACTTTCGCCGTCGGGCTGCGTCATCATTTTGTAAATATGCTCCTAGGTTTTGGAGATTATTGGCAGTAAAAAAAGGAAGGCGCATTAACAGTATACAAATTGTGTACGTAATTTTTTTTAAAAAGTGCAATTGCAAACTGCTGTTTGAATTAGCACAAAAATTCACCATCTTTGGTTAATGTCTGTAAAGGCTAAAATCTATAATGAGAATCTGATGTAATTATACATGTATTTTATGCTGCTAAAATGACCTGTAGCTTGCCACCCGGGACTTGAATGTTCTCTATTTTTCAGTGAAATGAAAGCTTCAATATCTGATAAAAAACTTTTTGTGGGTAAAGATAATCTTTGGAAATATTCTGTACTGTGATAACATATGTTTGATCAAACATAGAATCTATAAAGCTTACTTCATAATAGGTTTTTGTGCGTACTTATAAACTGTTGTCCTGCAAAATGTTGCTGGTCCTCCCACATGCTCAATGCTATCATTCGATAGATAAAGAAACGTGTAATGCTGTAGTCTGAGAGACCTGAAAAACAGAATAACGTTCATATAATTCAAGTTTCCTTAACTGGAATTAAATGTTAAATATGCACATGCGACCTGTTGCTCGCCGCTGATATCCTCAACTCTTGTTTCTCTATTTTCAAGTTAATTATGTCCATTCTGTGGTTGAGAGTCTATATTATTATTGATGGATGCAAGGTTCTGTTGTGTTACTTTTGAAAGAAATTGGTGTATTAGTTGAGGAGGGAAAGTATGCACCCTTTGTAATAATCACATTCGTTATCGAGGTTGAACCTCAAAGTCACTAAGGGCCATATTTATACTTTTTGACGCAAAACTGCGCTAACGCAGTTTTGCGTCAAAAAAATTAGCGCCGGCAAACGCCATTCTGAAGCGCCATGCGGGCGCCGTATTTATTCAATAACGTTAGCTGGCGTTAGCCGCCGGCGCTGCCTGGTGTGCGTCAAAAAAAATGACGTACACCAGGCAGCGCCGGCGTAGGGGAATATGGAGCTTGGGCACCAAAAAATGGGGCAAGTCAGGCTGAGGCAAATTTTTTGCCTCAACCCGATTTGCGCCATTTTTTTCGACTCCCAACCCCCATTGAAATGACTCCTGTCTTAGCAAAGACAGGAGTCATGCCCCCTTGCCCAATGGCCATGCCCAGGGGACTTCTGTCCCCTGGGCATGGTCATTGGGCATAGTGGCATGTAGGGGGGCACAAATCAGGCCCCCCTATGCCACAAAAAAAAAAGATTATTACTTACCTGAACTTACCTTATGTTCCCTGGGATGGTTCCCTCCATCCTTAGGCGTCCTCCTGGGGTGGGCAAGAGTGACAGGGGGTGTCCCTGGGGGCATGGGAGGGCACCTCTGGGCTCCTTCCGAGCCCACAGGTCCCTTAACGCCTGCCCTGACCAGGTGCTAAAAAACGACGCAAAAGCGGCTGGACGTCATTTTTTTTGACCCGCCCACTCCCGGGCGTGAGTTTTGCCCGGGAGTGTAAATACGGCGCACATGCCTCGGAGTCAATTTTTTAGACGGGAACGCCTACCTTGCATATCATTAACGCAAAGTAGGTGTCCATGCTAAAAAATGACGCAAACTCCATGGACTTTGGCGCTAGACGCGTCTAACGCCAAAGTATAAATATGGAGTTAGTTTTGCGTCGGAATTGCGTCAAAAAAAACGACGCAATTCCGGCGCAAACAGAGTATAACTATGCCCCTAAATGTATCTGATGACAAGTTTGGCGTCCTCGTAGCACCACACTTGCAGTGTCTGTCGGACCGTCATGGTTGTGGCGGTCTGATCTCCACATTATGAGGTTGGTGGTCAGCCCCACCAAACTACTGCCATCTCCGCTGGGATCTTCGATCCCGTCATGCTGACGGTGGCGGAGGTCGGAATCAGCCAGAGCGGCGCTGAAGTCAGCTCCGCCCTGCTGATTATGATCTGGTTCTCCACCGGCCTTTTCATGGCCATGAATGGTTGGCAGAGAAGAGGTGCAGGGGACCCCCTGCCATGCACCCTCACAATGTTTAGTGTCTGCTGTACATTGTGGCCGGCTTGATTACGGGACCAGGGATAATGCTGCTATTACTTTCCTGCTGGGCTGACGGGCGCCAATCAGCCCAGCGGGAAAGTCGTAATGGGCCCGGCAGGGAGGTAGCCAGTATGGCGGCAGCCTCTCCGTCTCAGAAATTCGGGGGACCGGTCATCTCGTCTGCCGGGTCATCCCATCTGCCGAACTCGTAATCAGGCCCTTAATTTCTGCACTCCCCCAAAACCAAATGACGCAACCTTCCCTCACCAGCACAAGACTGGCAATACCCAGGGTAGGCCCACCAGTGGGGTCTGATTCATGTGGGTGCAGATGGTATTTACCTTCTTGTGGGCTGACTTGTAACATTTGGGCTGGAAAAAGTTAACAGGTTTCTCCTCACTAAACCCTCCCCTCTTATGGTCAAGATAAGATTTTGACCACTTCACCAAAAACTCTTTGGCATTCTCTGTTCCCACCATTCTGTGTGGGTGGGGACTCAGTCAACCCTTTTTGGAATCCCCACAGGTACCTTCTTTAACACTCAGTAGCTGATCCAGAGGTCGGCCTCCATCCAAAGATCTCGCAGGAAAGTGAACCTAGACTCAATTGGATGTTGGCATTACACTGGAATACAATTACTGAACGAATGCTCCTTCATTTTATTTTTTTAACACCTTTATTTCTATGTTTTGCACAGTTACAGAGAACGAAGAGTAACCCCTGTAACACAATGACACATGCAACTCATACAAACATGTCAACATTGCAATAAGTTCATACCAGGTCAGATACCTAGTGCAATCCACCACAAATATTACAACTCCTGGAGTCTAGAACTCTACACAGTGCTCTATCATTATTAAATTGTAAATCCTATCATTACCGTTTGCTTTACTTCATCAAACCAACTAGTGCCTTGCTGGAGTAATCCACAAAACCAGCCCATGACCGAGGGGACTGCCTCTGGCTATCCCTGAACTTCAAGCAATATTGTACTGGGGTTAAACCAAACTTCACAGCAAGGGCTTCCTTCATGGGGGTATATTTCATCCTGTCAGCTTTCTCACTTGCCAATATGGTATCCCTCCCTGTAGTGGGTATGTGGGTCCACAGGCTAGACCCCCATCTTCCTTATGGACTTTAGCCACGCATAAGGTCACCTTATAGTCCTCATACCACTTGTCTGTGCCAAAACCATTTCTTTGGGGATGTTGACCCTTTCACCACTTGCAGGCAGTTCAGTGTCACTGCCACTTCCATCACCGGATTCTGAGGCTCTATTTGCTTTCAGGGCCAGTTCTTTCTGGTTCATTTTACATCTCAGCAGTAGTTTCTTCTTCTCCAGGGCCGATGCCCTTTCCATTTCCTCCAGGGAGAGGTTAGCCAGTTAAACTTTAAGGGTTCTCTCTGCTTATCTGTCAGCCAACTATGACTGGGGCGGTGACCTGGGTCCTCTGGGCACCCCTCTTCCACTGGCATTAGGCCAGCTGCAAGTCCATTCTCCACTTCTTCCTCTGTATCTTCCTCATCCCTGCCCCATCTTCCTCTTGCTCCTGTGTGGGGAACTGTAGCATGTGGACTGACTCCCATGGACTAAGGGCTACCTGGCACTCATCCTTCTTGAACCCCTTTGCCAGATTCAGCCCTATTTCTTTACAGTTTCCTCAGAGCTGTGAGGCCTATGCTCTCAATTGTGCACAGGAGGATAGGAGTGAAGTTTAATAACACTAAACAATTGCAAACTAACAATCAAACATCAATTTGAAAAATAAATGTTGATTTTGATGTCAGAATGCTAAAGGTATTTTTGATTTTAACTTAAATCATTTACAGGAGGATAGGAGCGAAGTTTAATAACATAAAAAATTGCAAATTAACAATCGAACATCAATTTGAAAAATACATTTTGATTTTGATGTCAGAATGCTAAAGGGATTTTTTATTTTAACTGAAATCAAAACACAAGTCTTGGATCCCACCACTGAACATCAATGTAAGAAACTGAAATATTAGTACCACTTCAAGTAATAATCATAATACTTGTCAGGGTGAACCCTCAAAGTAACTAAATTAACCTGAGCTCAAATATTTCAGTAGTACTAAAACAGTAATAAAGTAACAATGCAAAACAGTAAAAATCTTAAACCAAATTGGAAAAGTAGAATAAAAGGTCATAAACAAAATGACACAAAAAGGACAAAAATCAAATAAGGGGAACTGGACATACAGTTTTTAAAGGTTTTAAGTAGAAATAGTGCCACAAAGCTCCAAGTGCCAATGATGGTAAATGGTCTCTGCAGGACAGGGTCTAGATCCAATTTGACACTGGCCACAATGGAGCATGGGTTGGATACACTAAACAGGTTTGTCCTGGTCAAAAATTGTAACTTCTGGATTTAGTCCATTAAGTCTCAATTTACAACAGGAGAACACCTGAAAGCCCCCAGGACTTCGGAGGAGGTATTTAGAGACTCACAGGGTGGCAGGCAGAGGCTTACTGGAGGGTGCAGTCCTGGTTCAGTTGTCACTGGTCAGATGCAGGAAAAGGCCTCTTACAGCTTGTTATTTTCCTGTAGCTTTAACCGAAGGCCAGTATTTTGGCTCATAGAGTCCACTTCTTTCTCCTGGGTTCAAGAAGGAAAGGAGGTCCAGTATTCAAGGGTATTCACTGGTCTAAGACCAGGTTCAGTCTTCTCCTGATTTCCTACAGGTCCCCATGTGTACTGAAGTGGGTGCCTGGAGGGTCCACGTTTAAGCTTCGCACAAGCTAGTGGGTGGGAAGTGGCCATGGGAACTTGTATAAATGAATATGTATTTTATATATTTGTATTTCCCTATTGATTATATTAGTTGAAATTGTTTTACTGTACCAATAAAACTATTTAAATGAAAAAGTGTAAGTATATTTACTTATATATACGTATCATCTTGATCAGTATTTTGGTACTTCAGCCATTGTATTCCAGTAGTATATATAGACAGTGTGTTATAAGGTTCCTACGAAGGAAATAGGACTGTGTATGATGACAACAAACCTTCAGAATGTGGGAGGCTGAGTCAGTCCACACCATCAGAAACTGTTGACCCATTTCCTGGCTAGTTCACAGTCCCTAACCTGAACCCCAAACCAACCAATAATTAGGCAGATGAAACAAAGCAAATTAATCAGCATTATAAACATAGTAAAGAAAATGAACAATACAGCCATGATGAATGTGGCTCTAGAAATTCTAGAGGTTCATACCCTACCATAAGAGCATACTCAAGAGTATAGTGGGTGTACCCTTCTGCCTGGCCCAATCTAAGGGATTAGTCCCAGCCCCATACCTAAAGACAGTGTCAGGAGTTGACTTGAGGTGTAGATGGCAATGTTCTCTGTAAACTAGCATATTAGCGTCAACAAAGCTGAATGTCAAACACAGCATGCATCCCAGGATGGCCATGGCAGGAATGCCCTCTGCTTCTTCCTGGTCAGTGCATTGCTTAATCTTACTAGGCTGAAAGACAGGCCTGAGGCAATGATGTGTCTAGGAGTTAGAAACTGTCTAGATGTTAGGAACATTTAGAACGGGCAACACAAACTAGCATATCACGTAGAGTGTTCTTAGCCTTGGACATAAAGTATTGTTTATATGTCATGCAGAGAGTAAGTAAACATGCAGATCCTTCTGTATATTCCTAGAATTATATCAAACTGATAAAAAGTGTGTAAAAGGTCATTGATAAAAAGCCATGCTGAAAGCAATGAGGCTAAAAATGTGTAAATGTAAAATATAAAACAAAATTAAAATCAGGGGAACCAACTTGGGTCCAAGAGGTCCTCGTGATAGGGTGGCTGTAGCCTATTAGGTCAGTGGTACTCAAAACAGCCTAACCACCTCCACAAGTGATGCACACACAACACAATCTCTGAAACTGTTCTGAATGCACAAGCACTGAACGTTTATAAGTCACCCAGCCGTTGTTGCACCTGTTCAGATTGTTGAGGGTCACCACTGCTCTTGTCATGGTGCAGGTGAAACGGTATGCATTACTAATTATTAATAGCTACCAACGAAATATAAGCAGCCAACACTCCTTTAGGTGGTACGGAAGGGCAGTAGCGGCAGTGGTTGGTGGAGCAATATGGGTGTACTCCATCTCTGCTAAAATGTGGAAGACCTCCAAAGGAATGCACTGATCATATGATTCAACAGAGAATACAAATTGGCATGATAGAAAATAAATAGGACATGAAGGGAACACATGCCACAACTTATTTCCCCAGAGAAAGCCTTTAATGGGACAGTCCCAGATCTTCTCAGAAACATTAATTTACGTTTCATGGGACCATACCAATAAGGCTGCTTTACTTTGACTTGAATGGTATTATTAGAGCAGGGCAGCCATGTGTTGAATAGGATAAAGGGGCAGATATCCGTTTGTTAGAACTGTTTCTATAATTGTAATAGGATGATACCTGACCTTATTAGTGAGGATACTGCATTTTAGGTTCTGGCACTTCTCAGCATTTCTGCTTTAAAAGAAAGTGTACCGACACTTCTCACTGTAACTGCTATAATGCACCAAAATAGAATAGAGCTGGTGCCATTAAACAATGCTTTTATAAGTTGTCCGGACAATATTACTGTTTTTCGGCAGGAAGCTGTCCCTGCCTTTTGGTTGACTGTGCCGGCTTGTGAAAGGAGCTCTGCTACGCCTTTTATCAGGTAGAGTCACAATTTTGAAGAAAAGGACTGCAGTACTTCTAAAGGTACTGTGTTGTAGGTAATCTTTACTTATGCTTCTTAACAGGGGCGCTGTAATGTATCGGGATGGTTCAGACACTTCCCAGCAGCCCCTTTGGAAGTGTTCTTGCTGGAACAGGCTGTTCTGTGGTTGGGACGGCAGACATAGCCATACGTTTATTGGTCAGCACCGCTGCCTCTGGGCAGAAGTGCTTTTCTATTTTAGATAGGACGTGCACTTCTTATCAAGGCCTCTAAACTTAAATGTGGTATTGCCACTTCTGCACAGTGACGTCATACTTACAATGAGCCGTAACATTGCTTCTCAGTAGAGCTGTGACGTGTTTACTGGCACCGATTTCACCTCTTCAGCAAGGATGTCAAGCTGGGAACGCCACAGTATCCGCACATCACAAAAAGTGCTACTCATTTGAGGGGACCGATATATAATAATAATAATAATAATAATAACAATAAACATTTAATATACGGTAACATGATACATCCTTTATACATCACCCCACCGATACACTCAACAGCCCCTCGCACATACGCTCACACACTAAGCCGCATATCAACCGCGACTAGAGACTCTCTCCTCCAATAGTCCCAAACTTACCTTGATGCACGCATATACTCAAAAAACACATATCTACTTTACCAATACATGTTTTAATGATATTTGCAATGTAGGAATGGGCATGATTATTGTAATCAAATGACGCAAGGGCTTTATTCACCCAATACTGAAATGAGTGCAACTGAGTATGAGTTATGGTGAGACGATGTCTCATTACCAAATATTTAAAAAGTGAAACATATTCCTAAAGTAACTTTTTTGTTAACTTCTGTCTTTTATGAGCACAAGTGAAAACAATGCTTATGAACTGAGAGACTGGGTACATACCTCACCTGTATTTTAAGTGATTCAAATTGTTATTATATAATCAGCCTTTGGAAGAAAAAGGGAAATCTGAAATTACTATGCTACCCAAGAAAGCTAAAGCTTTCATTGCAAACGATAAACTAAAAGTACTCGATCTTAAAATGTGAAATTCTGTGGGGAAATTCAAACAGCATACAGAATGTAATTTTCAAGTCTGAGAGGTTTTGAAAGAGGGAGAAGTTATATATATGTACACATTATGAGACCCCTTCAAAAAGTGCATAGTACCTCAGGCCTCGAATGAGGCTTATACAAGTAGGCAACTAATACTCCTAATTTACCCTGGTCTGTGTAAGAGGCAGCACTCTATTGTAGAGTACTACTACTGGAACTCTGGTGACGTGGAATTCTTGGCCTTGGTATTCTCCTAAGCCAGCTGAAAGACCGCATAGGTTCTGAAGTTACTGCACTTAAACTTGAATAAATCCTATAAGAAAGGAGTCAACTAGTTAAAATGGCACCCACCAATTCGCTTAGTGGAGCAAATGTGAAGTGTCCAGACATCTGCGTCATCACCCTTTCTGTTTGACGTATACATAGACACCTGCTGATCTGCACAAGTCATACAACAACACAATCTCTTCTTCCAGGGGTGCACAGATGCACCCTTGCCTCCGTCTGGAAGGAAAAACTGCTAGGTCTGTAGTTACATGGTTAAAAAAGTGGGAAGATCTTGTTGGACTTTTTGAAGACAAATTGTGGTATAGAACCTGCATACTTTCTGCTTGTGGTTCGATTCCTGGGTGAAATGCGTTGATCTGATGCACAGGCACAGAACTGATCCTTGTGTATGCAGTACCATGCTAGTTACGAAACTGGTTCACTGGTCGATAGACTGAGGAGTGCAGCCACAGGGGTGTTGCTAAGTTGTTCCCCGCTATGCGGGCATGTATGGTACGGCCCCATGTCATGTGTGGCATAGTTAATAAAGATGTGGCCAGGCGGGTGCAGTCCAGAGACTTCCTACACGGGGACCTGTTAACAACCACAGTATTGTCTCTGCTGCATTTGTTCTAGGCCCAGACATGTGTTGCACTACATTACCACCTAAGCGGTACTGAGTGGAGGTGTCTGACAAGGTCCCATCATAACAACTGCCGAAGAGGGTGGTCGCACCCTTGTTCTGTGTCACACATCATTAGTGTTCCCCCGTGTACTATGGCCATGTGCTCCATGAGTAGGCATGGTGCGTATGCCATGCAGAAGGGTCTGTGCAAGAGCCAGCACAGTCTACAACTGCTGCTAAGCATACCCGGAGCCTGAGTGAAACGCACTTGTACATGCAGTGCAGAGTGAATCACACCAGCTGTACTCCCTATCCATGAGGTGCGCGTGGTGGTGCCAGGCTAGACAACGTGGCCCCGGGCGAAAGGAGGGAGTTGGAGCATTGCCGAAGAGATTCTGCACATCCAGTCCCAGGAGGCAAAGACATTGTGAGCTTCTGCCTGAGTATCCTGGGGGCACAGTGGTGCCACTCTAAGCCTCTAGGCTCATATGCATGAGAGAGAGGTCAGTCTAACCCCTGCAAGCTCTGCGCAAACTGTCCATGGTGTGGCCCTCGGAGGCAGAAGGCCCAGTACCCATGTCTCCCATTCAACCTGAGAGTCCCCAGCTGCCAAAGTCTTGCAGGGAGTAGCCACCCCAGAGGAGGACACGAGATCCCTATCTGCCATCCTTGCCAATCACCCACACCTCAGAGCAGCACGTGTTTTGATTGTTATCATGGCAAACCTACTGAGCCGTTCATTGTAGAAGAAGAAGCATCTGTGCAAGCTTCCAGGTGCAGAGACTGGGTGGAAAGAGTACAGCTATACTTTGAAGCGATTGAAGTGGATGACAACAGGAAAGGAGCTATGATGTTATACCTGGGAGGCAAGGCCATTCACAGAATCTCTAAAACGCTCACAGAGGCGACCCGAAAACACATGCAACCCTCATAATGGCACTCAATGCCTATTTTGAACCTATGGCCAACCAGGACTATGATTGATTCATTTTTCATCAGGCCAGACAACAAGCAGAGGAGTTCATTGATATGTTTGGAGTTGGTGAGCATGAGTGGTTTCGCTAACGAGGAGAAAGAAATACGAGGTCAGATAATCCAAGTATGTGTGTCAGCCATGCTCCACATGCATATCCTACAGGAATCAGGCAAGTCTTTGCAGACATTCTGACCATGAGCAGAACCAAAAAAAATGTCCAAACCCTTGCTTTTCATATGGAAGCTGCCCTTCAAAAGACTATAAAGCCTGAGCCATCATACCTACACTGACATCAAGAAACCCAAAGCAGGAAAGTCATCACCAAGACCATGTGGGTACTGCAGCGGCTCCATGCACTGCCCACCGACTGCCCTGCGAAAGGCAATAAGTGCACAGGTTGCGGAAAATACAACCACTTGGTGAAAGTCTGTCATTCAAGCAAAGGGAGAGCATCCCGCTCCACTATCAATACTGGGTCCGAAGCACGCAAACAGGACAGTGACACGGGTGATGATGAAGATGCCAAACACACTGTTCACTCCATGTTCACGATAGGGACGGTGATGCAATCTCAACGGCACCTACCACAATGCCATATGCAATTGGGAGTACTCCCCATACCAGCCACCGTGGACACCGGAGCATCCATCAACATACGATCTGCAGAAGTTTACCAGATGCTACACACTCGGCCACCCCTCCAGAAAATGGCGACCAAAGTCTTTGCGTATGAACAGAATAAACCGTCATCGTCAGAGGGAAATTCCAAATGCTCATCACTCTTGGGCCCCAATCCCTGGATTCCCTTATCTATGTTACCAAGGAGGGCTGTAGTATGCTGCTGGGCTATAGGACCATGGTAGTGCTTGGAATTGTCATGTTTACCTTCAGAGTTCACCAGGAGGGAGCCTCACAGATTTTGGCTGAATTCCCTGAAGTGTTCGAAGGCACTGGGTGCTTGGAAGGAAAAGTAATTAAACACCATATCAACCAATCCATGCAACCGGTAGCCCTCCAACACTGGAGAATGATCTTCCATCTGAGGCCTCAGTTTGAAAACGAGCTAGAGAAGCTAGAAACAGGATAATACATAAGGTTTCGGGACCCACCCCATGGAGGTCCTCCATCGTGGTGACCAGAAAGCCAAAGCAACCGGACGAGATATGCATATGTGTAGATATGAGCTCCCCAACATGGCAATCAAAAGGGAATGTCACCTTACCTCCATCATTGACAACCTGACAGGAGAGTTCAGTGAAACGTGCTAGTTTTCAAAGGTAGACCTCAGATCTGGCTACCATCAGTTCACCCTGGCGGAGGAATCAAGGTACATCACAACACAAACATGTGGGTTTACGGTGATACCGAGGGCTGAATTTTAGCATTTCCAGTGCAGCAGAAGTGTTTCAGAACACAATCCGAGAGCTTCTGGTAGGCCTGCCGGGTTGTCAGTGATCACATCTTGGTGTATGCAAAATCTATCCCTAACCACCATGGTTGGCTGTGGAGGGTACTTCAACTGATAATAGACTCCAGAATCACACTCCACCAGAGCAAAAGTCAGTTCCTCAAACTACGATTAAACTTTTTTGCATATACTTTCTCAGTAGGAGGTGTGGTGCCTGATCCTGAAAAGGTACGTGAAATCAAAGAAGCAGTCTCACCAGTGTAGGTCTGCAACTATCTGGGGATGGTTAATTATTGTGGCCGTTTTACCAAATCCGCAACCCCGTGGCACTGGGAAGAAGAACAAGAGCGAACCTTCCATGCCACTAAAGCAACTTTGTCGGCGGACTCCACGTTGATGTATTTTGATCCACGGAAAGAGACCACCATTGTGGTTGACACCAGTCCAAAAGGACTGGGAGTGGTTCTGATGCAGCAGTCTGATAATGGGGAATGGACACCAGTAGCGTTTGCAGGTCGGTCCCTCACAGAGACAGAGCAGTGGTCCTCACAGATTGAGAAGATACCAACCGCAATACAGTGGAGGTGCAGGCACTTCCATCTGGATGTCTATGGCCAACCGTCTGTAGTCACCATAGCTCACAAACCCCTCATTCCACTCTTTTGAGGGACTGCATCTAAACCACCACAGCAAATTGAAAAAAGGATGCTTCAGCTCCAAGAATATTATTGTCAGGTAGATTATTGTCCAGGCACCACCAATCCAGACGATTATCTGCTGAGACATCCCCGAGCGACTACACTGAAGTAGGAGGAAGACGTCAACGAGACTGACTAGAAACATGCAGTACATTGCCAACCACAACCGACAACTGCCAATCTCAGTGGAACAGATAGGACAAGCCACAGCTCAGGATAAATGCTTGCAGAATGCGTTGGAAGCAATCCAGAAAGGCCAGTGGCATCGAATTAATAAGAACTATCCCCAGGGCACAGAAGGCCCAATACATCCTGGAGAGTCTTACCACATGTGTCATGAACTAGCTCCTGACCCCGATGGTTCTCTCAAGCGCAGGCATCGGCTAGTAATCCCCACAAGCCTCACAAATCAGGTCTTGCAGTTCCCCTACGCTGTCTACCAGGGGATGGTAAAGACCAAGAATCGGCTGCACACAAAATTGTGGTTCCCGTTCATAAATGAACAGGTTGAGAGCCTTGCATGATTCTGCCCCTGGTGTCAAGCCAAAGAAGGCCCCCAGGCTCCGGCTCTTCTACTAGCAGAGAAAGGACCCCAGCAGTTGAGGGTGTGTGCCAGTCTTGACTTCAGAAGTCTGCCAGATGGAAGGTATGCTATGGTCATCATTGCTTATTACTCCAAATATCCAAAAGTTGAAATAATTACCTCTCAAGGAGCACATGAGGTACTGCTGAAGTTGGAGAAAACCATGGCCACTCATGGCTTGCTCAGAGAACTGAGGACTGACATTGGCCCCACATTTCATGGCCCAGAAACCATAGAGGATCTCAAGTCCTTAAACCTCACGCACAAGAAGGTACCGCTCGTTGACTGCAAGCCAACTGGGAGATGGAACATTTTATGAGAACTTTAAATAAAGTCATCAGTATTGTACATGCCAATCAACACATACTCTTTTCTCCGTGAGTACCACTAAACGCCCCACTCCACCACAGGGCAGACTCCGGGGCACCTGCTAATAGGGCGGGTGGTGCAAGATTCAATCCCTCATCACCCAGAGTGGGTCCCCAGCCCAGTGGATAAAAGGCATGTCCTGACCAAACAGCAATTTGCCAATGCACGATCCAGTCGCCACCGCCATGCCAAACAGTCCCTCCTCAAGATAGGCAATTTAGTCTTAGTGAAGGACCGATTTCCAGGCAGCAAATTCAGACTGCCCACCCGTGGACCATTACCCACATTCATGGCACCAAAGTAATTGCTCAACTTGATTGTAAAGAAGTGTCACGGATCATTTTGCAATTTAAATAATTCTACATGTCGAGCCCTCCATGTCCCTGAGGTGAAGTGACTGATGTTGACCTTGGTGACATCGAAGAGACTTCCGTAGTCGAAGGTCCTTCCTGTTTCTCTCCCGAGCCAGTGAGGGGGGGGTAGAGCTGACAAAGCTCAGGGTGGCGGTGCTACAGAGGGAGCAGGTTGTGAGCCTCCAACGGGCGGTGAGTGTAGGAAAGTACCATCTTGCCTGGCATGTTACCCCCATATTTCACTGTATATATGTTGTTTTAGTGTATGTGTCACTGGGACCCTGCCAGCCAGGGCCCCAGTGCTCATAAGTGTGCCCTGTATGTGTTCCCTGTGTGATGTCTAACTGTCTCACTGAGGCTCTGCTAACCAGAACCTCAGTGGTTATGCTCTCTCTGCTTTCCAAAATGGCACTAGCCAAGGCGCTCCCACAACGTTCAGGGCAAATTCCCCAGACTTTGTGAGTGCGGGGACACCATTTCACGCGTGCACTATACATAGGTCACTACCTATGTATAGCGTCACAATGGTAACTCCGAACATGGCCATGTAACATGTCTAAGATCATGGAATTGTCACCCCACTGCCATTCTGGCATTGGGAAGACAATTCCATGATCCCCCGAGTTTCTAGCACAGACCCGGGTACTGCCAAACTGCCTTTCCCGGGGTTTCACTGCAGCTGCTGCTGCTGCCAACCCCTCAGACAGGTTTCTGCCCTCCTGGGGTCCAGCCAGGCCTGGCCCAGGAAGGCAGAACAAAGGACCTCCTCAGAGAGAGGGTTTTACACCCTCTCCCTTTGGAAATAGGTGTCAGGGCTGGGGAGGAGTAGCCTCCCCCAGCCTCTGGAAATGCTTTAATGGGCACAGATGGTGCCCATCTCTGCATAAGCCAGTCTACACCGGTTCAGGGATCCTCCAGCCCTGCTCTGGCGCGAAACTGGACAAAGGAAAGGGGAGTGACCACTCCCCTGACCTGCACCTCCGAGGGGAGGTGCCCAGAGCTCCTCCAGCGTGCCCCAGACCTCTGCCATCTTGGATTCAGAGGTGTGCTGGCACATTGGACTGCTCTGAGTGGCCAGGGCCAGCAGGTTGCGTCAGAGACTCCTTCTGATAGGCTCTTACCTGTCTTACTAGCCTATCCTCCTTCCTAGGTAGCCAAACCTCCTTTTCTGGCTATTTAGGGTCTCTGCTTTGGGGAATTCTTCAGATACCAAATGCAAGAGCTCACCAGAGTTCCTCTGCACTTCTCTCTTCACCTTCTGCCAAAGGATCGACCACTGACTGCTCAGGACGCCTGCAAAACCGCAACAAAGTAGCAAAGACGACTACTGCAACCTTGTATCTCTCATCCTGCCGCCTTCTCGACTGTTTCCTGGTGGTGCATGCTCTGGGCGTAGCCTGCCTCCTTCTTGCACCAGGAGCTCTGAAGAAATCTCCCGTGGGTCGACGGAATCTTTCCCCTGCAACCGCAGGCAACAAAAGACTGCATCACCGGTCCTCTGGGTCCCCTCTCAGCACGACGAGCGTGGTCCCTGGAACTCAGCAACTCTGTCCAAGTGACTCCCACAGTCCAGTGACTCTTCAGTCCAAGTTTGGTGGAGGTAAGTCCTTGCCTCCCCACGCTAGACTGCATTGCTGGGTACAGCGTGATTTGCAGCTGCTCCGGCTCCTGTGCACTCTTCCAGGATTTCCTTCGTGCACAGCCAAGCCTGGGTCCCCGACACTCTAACCTGCAGTGCACAACCTTCTGAGTTGTCCTCCGGCATCGCGGGACTCCCTTTTCTGACTTCGGTGGACTCCGGTTCACTCCTCTTCCAAGTGCCTGTTCTGGTACTTCTGCGGTGCTGCCTGCTTCTGTGAGGGCTCCCTGACTTGCTGGGCGCCCCCTCTGTCTCCTCATCCAAGTGGCAACATCCTGGCCCTCCTGGGCCACAGCAGCATCCAAAAACCCTAACCGCGACCCTTGCAGCTAGCAAGGCTTGTTTGTGGTCTTTCTGCGTGGGAACACCACTGCAAGCTTCTTCACGACGTGGGACATCCATCCTCCAAAGGGGAAGTTCCTAGTCCTCTTCGTTCTTGCAGAAACCAAAGCTTCTTCCATCCGGTGGCAGCTTCGTTGCACCCTCAGCTGGCATTTCCTGGGCATCTGCCCACTCTCGACATTGTCGCGACTCTTGGACTTGGTCCCCTTGTTTCACAGGTACTCAGGTCTGGAAATCCACTGTTGTTGCTTTGCTGGTGTTGATCTTCCTTGCAGAAACCCCCTATCACGACTTCTGTGCTCTCTGGGGGTTATAGGTGCACTTTACACCTACTTTTCAGGGTCTTGGGGTGGGCTATTTTTCTAACCCTCACTGTTTTCTTACAGTCCCAGCGACCCTCTACAAGCTCACATAGGTTTGGGGTTCAGTCGTGGTTCGCATTCCACTTTTGGAGTATATGGTTTGTGTTGCCCCTATACCTATGTGCTCCTATTGCAATCTATTGTAACTTTACACTGCTTGCATTACTTCCTTTTGCTATTACTGCATATTTTTGGTATTGTGTACATATATCTTGTGTATATTTGGCATCCTCATACTGAGGGTACTCACTGAGATACTTTTGGCATATTGTCATAAAAATAAAGTACCTTTATTTTTAGTATATCTGTGTATTGTGTTTTCATATGATATTGTGCATGTGACACCAGTGGTATAGTAAGAGCTTTGCATGTCTCCTAGTTCAGCCTAAGCTGCTCTGCTATAGCTACCTTCTATCAGCCTAAGCTGCTAGAAACACCTCTTCTACACTAATAAGGGATAACTGGACCTGGTACAGAGTGTAAGTACCCCTTGGTACCCACTACAAGCCGGGCCAGCCTCCTACAGTGAGCCACCACATGTGCACAAGGAACGGCCCGAGAAGTCAGCCCCCTCCTCTCGGTTGAGAGATCATGCGGTGTAAACAGCTGCCCTGGGCCTCCAGGTAACTTTCTGTTTTCAACACTTGTTCGTCATCGAACTGTTATGGAGTTGGCTGCTGATTGATGACTTATACAAGTACCTGGTGACTGAACCGTTGTTAAGGTGCTAAAAGTTATGTTTGATGCTATTTTAAAACAAGGGACGCTGCAGCCCTAAGCTGTACTGAGCGTAGGTGTCTGGGAAGGTCCCGACAGAACAGTGTAGACTAGTGCCTAGTGGAACGTATAGGTCGCACGACTTTGGGTTAGAGAAAGAAGATTGTAATTGCGAAAGGTTGTCTGAGCTCACACAGCCGGCTTGCATCTATAATTGACAGCAATGAGTTTTACTACAGTATCTCCGTATGATTCATCCTACGCCCACGGCACATTTTCACTTTATATTCTCTGGCTCTTCCTGCAGCGAGCGCCACCTCTGATTTGGTTCCCAGTTTACATTCACACGCCCACTTAATAGATAGTTAAGTCTAAAAATACCCGTGCGTTCTTCTGCAGTGTTTCTTGAATATGTAAATGACCTCCTGTGGCTATGAACTCCGGTAGGACCAGTTTTTCATGCTGTATTCTGACCAAAATATTTATTTCAGCTCTCTGAGCACGCGAGGTGTACAGCAACAATACAAACGACCCTTCAAATTATTATTTTTTACTTATTACAGAATGACAAAATCTCTTAATGCAACCTATTGAGAGAGGTCATTTTCCTAGATTTATTGTATTCAAGACACTAGAACAAATACGATATCATCTGTGCTCTTCGTTTTTAACTAGCTGAGCAAGTGTAATTTTCAAATACAGGAAAACCCCACCCAAAGGATCACGGAAGCCAAGTCCTGGTAAGGAATCAATTGTCTGGAAGGACACAAACGCTGCAGCGAGGCAGGCCGCCTTTGTTTCAAGTCTTAATTCGCATACCTGACTTCTGGACTCACCGAAGAGAATGTTTAAAAGACGTGCACATTCCAAAGCGCGTGCTTCGGTTACTCCATTGCCTTTTCTGTATCTGAAAAGCAGTTTAATTGTTAAGGGCGCGTGGGTAAAAACATCAGTAGTCAAACTTTACTCCTGAAAATCTATAACAGTCGTAGACGTACAAGTGCACTCTATACAGGTGAAGTCCTCATCCCCCTCCTTTAGTCTGGGAAGTTGTTCATAGAGCTGGCCCTTCACATCACTATCACTAAGGGGCATATCTATACTCTGTTTGCACCAAATTAGCGTAATTTTTTTTTACTCTAATTCAGTGCAAAACTAACTCCATATTTATACTTTGGTGCCAGACCCATCTAGGGCCACATTTATGGAGTTAAAGTCATTTTCTGGAAGTGGAGACCTACCTTGCCTTAATGAGATGCAAGGTGTTCCTGTGCAAAAAATGACTCTATGGCTTAACGCCATATTTAGGGGCATATTTATACTCTGCAGCATATTTTTACTCTGTTTGCACCGAATTAGTGTCATTTTTTTACTCGAATTCTGTGCAAAACTAACTCCATATTTATACTTTGGTGCTAGACCTGTCTAGCACCAAGGCCCTGATTTATATGCCCGTATTTATACTTTTTAGCGCCGCGTTTGCGCCGCTTTTTGACGCAAAAACGGCGCAAACTTATAAAATACAATTGTATTTTGTAAGTTTGTGCCGCTTGTGCGTCAAAAAACGACGCAAATGCGGCGCTAAAATAGTATAAATATGGGCCATACTTTTTTTTGCGCTGCATTACCGTCATTTTTTGATGCAAAAGTGGCGCAAACGTACAAAATATTGCCCCTTATTTATACTTTTTGCTGCAAAATTGCACTAACTCACTTTTGCACCAAAAAGTTTAGCACCGGCTTGCACCATTTCTGTGCCCAGCCGGGCACCATATTTATGGAATGGTGTAAGCCGGTGCAAAGGGTAGGCTAGAGTAAAAAAAAAAAAAAAAAAAAGACTTTAGTCGGGTGGGGCTGGCAGTATAGAAGAAGAAGGTTTAGCACCAAAAAGGACTTTAGGCAGGTTAGAGTAAAAGAAAAAATGACTCTAACCAGATTAGCGTCATTTTATGGTGCTAAACCTACCATGCCACAAGACTCCTGCCTTAGAAAAGGCAGGAGTCACGCCCACCACCCCAATGGCCAGCACAGAGGACAAGGGTCCCCTGGGCATGGCCACTGCACCCTGTGCCATGTATGGGGCCCATTTCAGGGGCACATCTGGCACTTTCAAAAATAAAATGCAATCTTACCTGTACTTACCTGGGATGGGGTCCCCCATCCTCCGCAGTCCCTCTGGTGTGGGTGGTGGGGCCCCTGCGGACTGGGGAGGGCACCTGTGGGCTTATTCCATGGTGTTCCACCATGGAAATAGGCCCACAGGTCCCCTAACGCCTACCCTGACCCAGGCTTTAAAAAATGGGCCAAAGCAAGCTTTGCCCCATTTTTTGACCCCTCCTCCCTCCCTTGCACCATTTTTGCATGGGAGTATAAATATGGAGTTAAGGCCATAGAGTCATTTTTTGCACGGGAACGCCTACCTTGCATCTCATTAAGGCAAGGTAGGTTTCCACTTCCAAAAAAGGACTTTAACTCCAAAACTTTGGCGCTAAACGGGTCTAGCACCAAAGTATAAATATGGAGTTAGTTTTGCACCGAATTAGAGTAAAACAAAGTGACGCTAATTCAGTGCAAACAGAGTATAAATATGCCCCTTAGCATCAAAAAATGACGCTAATCTGGTTAGAGTTATTTATTTTGACTCTAACCTGCCTAATGTCCTTTTTTTTTTACGCTAGCCTACCCTTTGCACCGGCTTGCACCATTCCATAAATATGGTGCCCAGCTGGTGCTAAAAACTGGTGCAAGCCGGTACAAAACGTTTTGGTGCAAAACTGCGTTAGTGCATTTTTGCCCCAAAAAGTATAAATAAGGCCCTAAGAGGCATATTTAAACTCTGTTTGCACCGAATTAGTGTCATTTTTTTTACTCTAATTCGGTGCAAAACTAACTCCATATTTATACTTTGGTGCTAGACCCGTCTAGCACCAAATTTATGGAGTTAAAGTCATTTTTTGAAAGTGGAGACCTACCTTGCCTTAATGAGTTGCAAATTAAGGCCCATATTTATACTTTTTTTAGCACCGCATTTGCGTTGTTTTTTGACGCAAAATCGGCACAAACTTACAAAATACCATTGTATTTTCTAAGTTTGCGCCGATTTTGCGTAAAAAAACGACGCGAATGCGGCGCTATAAAAGTATAGATATGGGCCTAGGTGTTCCCGTGCAAAAATGACTCTATGGCCTTAACACCATATTTAGGGGCATATTTATACTCTAGGGCATATTTATTCTCTGTTTGCACCGAATTAGCGTCATTTTTTTTACTCTAATTCGGTACAAAACTAACTCCATATTTATACTTTGGTGCTAGACCCGTCTAGCACCAAGGCCATGATTTATACTTTTTTTGCGCCTCATTAGCGTCATTTTTTGATGCAAAAGTGGCACAAACTTACAAAATATTCGCCCTTGTTTATACTTTTTGCTGCAAAACTGCACTAACTCAGTTTTGCACCAAAAGGTTTAGCACCGGCTTGCACCATTTCTGTGCACCAGCCGGGCACCATATTTATGGAATGGTACAAGCCGGTGCAAAGGGTAGGCTAGACTAAAAAAAAAAATGACTTTAGTCGGGTGGGGCTGGCGGTATAGAAGGAGAGGGTTTAGCACCAAAAAATTACTTTAGGCAGGTTAGAGTAAAAAAAATGACTCTAACCAGATTAGCGTCATTTTATGGTGCTAAACCTACCATGCCACATTACTCCTGCCTTAGAAAAGGCAAGAGTTATGCACACCACCCCAATGGCCAGCGCAGAGGACAAGGGTCCCCTGGGCATGGCCATTGCACCCTGTGCCACGTATGGGCGCCCATTTCATTGCCGCCTATGGCACTTTCAAAAATAAAATGCAATCTTACCTGTACTTACCTGGGATGGGGTCCCCATCCTCTGAAATCCCTCTGGTGTGGGTGGGAGTGCCCCTGGGCCCTGGGGAGGGCACCTGTGGGCTTATTCCATGGTGTTCCACGATGGAAATAGGCCCACAGGTCCCCTAACGCCTTCCCTGACCCAGGCTTTAAGAAGTGGGGCAAAGCAAGCTTTGCACCATTTTTTGACCCCTCCTCCCTCCCTTGCACCATTTTTGCATGGGAGTATAAATATGGCGTTAAGGCCATAGAGTCATTTTTTGCACGGGAACGCCTACCTTGCATCTCATTAAGGCAAAGTAGGTTTTCACTTCCAAAAAATGACTTTAACTCCAAAAATTTGGCACTAGACGGGTCTAGCACCAAAGTATAAATATAGAGTTAGTTTTGCACCGAATTAGAGTAAAAAGAGCATGGTGCTAATTCAGTGCAAACAGAGTATAAATATGCCCCTTCGCGTAAAAAAATGATGCTAATCTGGTTAGAGTCATTTATTTTGACTCTAACCTGCTTAACGTCATTTCATTTTACGCTAGACTACCCTTTGTACTTGTACATAAATATGGTGCCGAGCTGGTGCTAAAAAATGGTGCAAGCCGATGCAAAACATTTTGGTGCAAAAATGCATTAGTGCAGCTTTGCACCAAAAAGTATAAATAAGGCCCTAAGTATGGTAGAAATGTGCATTTGCCTGTTTTACTACTTATCTTATTTTGTCCTCAGTGAAAACATATTTTCCTTTTGAGAAGTCACTTTCAATATAACATCTGGCATAACCTTACTCTTTTCCACTTGGTGTGGTACCAGAATATCATTTCGGAATCTTGTCAGACATACATTTTGTGTCCCAGATATCGTCTACTAAAATATTGCCCCATTGGAGTTAATAATAACTCCCAATGGGACAAAATTTGTAAACAATATTTAGGAAGCAATATTTATGTCAAACGATATTTTTATGTACGATAATCTGACATACAACCATTCCAATTGTCATTCTGAATGCAGAGTTAGTCTGAACTTTATTAAGAGTAGCTTTACTTGGGTATTCAAGGAGGTGATGGAAATGCAAAATATTGGCGGATAGCCCAAATTAATATACTTGTGTGCTTTCAATGAATGTTGCATGCCCACCATCTGACACATCAAGCATCTAACCTTCACGGTATACTGTCTAAAAATCTGCCTTGGTAGCCCATTTTCTGTACCATAAGGCTAACGAAAGCCCTAAAGAGACACTTACCTTGAGTTTTTTGGAGGAGGATGTCGAGTTTAGAATAGTAATTGCTCTGCATGCTTGGTATCACAAATCGACTGAACATTGCCATTGCTCTTATCTAAAATAGAAAGGTTTACGAATGTCTGCTATATATTCGGTGGTCCTTTTGGCTGTGCAGCTACCCTGAATGGAGATTTCAATCTAAGATTCCTGCACCAAAAATGTTTTTACCAGAGACATTCTGTTCAATTCTATGATTCGTAAATATGTGAATCTTGGATCTCAATGACCGTCCAAGTTTGTTATTCATATTTTACACTTCCAAACCTTCTGTCAATGGATTTTAGGCAGTTTAGTTATGGCCTTGCGCTGGCTGCTTTTGTCACACAACACATTTTCCTAAGAACTGGTGCAATATGATCTGTTCCAGCAACTACTCTAACCACTGGTGTAGTTATAATATGAAATGTGTGCAATGAATTGTGTCTTTGAAGTTTATACTATAACTTAAATGTATTTAAATATTTATGAGCTGCCCACAAGTCGCCCACCATCCAGCGATTATGGATTACCTGGAGGACCTGAAGTCTGTATGTGCCGGCACATTGTGAACTTACACAAGGAGTCATCATCTCATGGCTTGCGCAATCTTGTCGTGATACATGAAGGTTTTGATGGGAGCCCTAAAGCCTCCAGGCCCTCCCCCAAACCCTTCGAGGGGACCCCATTCAGCCCGAGCCCAGTAAATGAAGGTTTTGATGGAAGCCCCAAAGCCTCCAGGGCCCCCCACAAACCCTTTGACGGGACCTCATTCATCCCGAAGCCAATGAATATTTGTGAGATATGGGACACTCGGAGGAGGGAAGAGCCGGTATTATTTCACCCCAGACGTTTCCACCGTTTGGCTCAATATGACTGTTCTCTTGTTTGTTTTCACCTCTTGCACCTCTCACAGTAGCCTGATCCACTTTATTCACTTCATCACTTGTGCACGATGCTGGACTTACAAGGTTCTACTAATCCCCTAGCTGTATGCATTGTTGTTATTCCTTTCCCTTATAACTCTTCGCCAACCAACCAACCCAGTTCTTGTTGAGTCCATTTATGATTGTCATTGAAAATAGACCTATTGAGTCCTGTTTTTGATACCATAACTTAACATGTTCCAAATGTTTCGTTAATTAATAAATGATTTATTGATTGTAATGTCTTTAGATCGTGATTGGAATTTGAAGCCCTTCTTTCCAACTTTGCTTTTCCGCTAACTAGAGGACTCAACACTGTGTTATTCTGTTTCTTTTCATTATTTCCTTGTTGTTAGTACTTGAAATCTATTTGTACAATCGTTTTGTTAGCATTTCTTCACAGGTTCCTCCAAGTTCACTTTCTTGATAATGGTTGGCTCCAGGGTAACATAAAACCGTTACAATGCTGTGGCCTACCACCTTGATAGATTGTTCTCCACTTCCTGTGGGTCCATTAGGGTTTGACGACCAGCTTAGCCCTTCCAGGTCACAAGTCGTTGTCAGAGATGTACTGGCAAACCAGTTTGTGCAGATATGGCATCTAGAGATGATGGATACAATTTTAGATTTCTTTGCTTTATTGAGAGTCAACTGAACTCTTTCAGAGCCAGGGTCTTCTGGTCTCATTGAGTTACTTGAAAGCCCAGTCTCAGCATATTATTTTGGATCCTCTGAAACTTTCGGATGGCTTTTATTGGCTTCCCTTCGTAGACTGTGTTGCATCAGTCTAACTGGAATTATATCAAGGCCTGGTGAGTTTGATCAATTGGCTTTTCTGTGGGAGCAGGATGGACCTTCTTTGCATCAACAGCTGAAAATGTTAATTTTAAACACATTAACAGAAGGTGATATCTGAATTGATCCAGATCCCTAGCTTTATCACTTTATATGGTGCAAAGAGCATTTGAAGGTGCCCAGTTTCGGAGGCTCTGAAAATAGATAGGCCCCGAATCTCGGAGGGAGGAGAGGATAAAAAAATAAAATATGTTTTCCCATTTCTAAGAAATCATATAAAAAAGAATCTTGAAAAACAATCAAAGTTAATTCTGGTAAACCGTGAGCCTAATTCACTAAGGGCCAGATGTATCAAATATTTTTGCGATCGTTTGCAATCACAAAAATGCATTTTGGTATGTAACAAGTCCAATTTGCGGTTTGGTAACTTGTTACCGAATCGCAAATTGGATGTGAGCCTACATACCGATTCGGTATTAGGAAGGGTTGTGTCAAGGGCGTCCCTTCCTAATACCGAATCCCAGTGGTATGTATGATTGTTTTGTGATCGTGAATGCGGTTGCAAAACAATCGCAGTTACCACCTTTGGTGAATGCATGTGAAAACGTTTCTTAAGAGCAGGCAGCAGTCCCACGGACCACTGCCTACTCTTAAAAAATGAAAAGAAAACTTTTCATTTTTCATTTTTAAACGCATCCTGTTTTCCTTTAAGGAAAATGGGCTGCATTTAAATAAAAAAAAGGATTGCTTTATTGAAAAGCAATCACAGACATGGTAGTCTGCTAAGCCCAGCAGGTCACCATCCCTGTGATTGTAGCCATTCGCAATGGCTCCCAAATTGCGGCCTACTTCAAGAATATTAATGAGGTATGTCTCTTTGCGAGTCCTTGCGAATCGCAGTATGAAACTCCTGGAGTTTCATACATTCCAATAGCGATTACTTAATTTTGATTCGCTAAAAATCGCAATTAGGTAATCACTATTGTTAAGATTGAGACATCTGGCCCCAAAGTACTTCATTCCTTTCACACATGTTATATAAATATTGTATTCCTTTCAATTTGCAACCCTCCTTTATCAAATATTTGAGATTTCTTTACTCTAAATTCTGCATTTATAATGCTCTTATTTTAGTTGGCACTATGCATGTATGTCTGTGAGTGTTGCGCCATCAGATCCATACTTTCTTATGCTTTTGTAGGCAGCTCCTGGTTTTGTAAGGACCATTTACCAAGGCCTTCAATGTGTCCTCTTTCTTTCATTTTGCCATTGATGGGGTGTAATCCTTACATTGCGCTGCCATCTTAGTCCTCTTGACTACCACAAAAGCCACTGCAAGGAAGAATTTAACACGAGAAGACCTTCTGTGTCTGACTATTCAGTGTAAAGAGTGATCTTCAAACCGAGGTCTAATATCTATTTCAATATGGCTAGATTAAGAGCTGTGCATGGAATACATAACACACAACTTCTTTTTGTGCAGTCTATCATTTGCATAATTCGCCCTGTGCAGGTATTTCATTTGTAGCAATAGAGGTAACAAACAATTGCCCCCTCTTCTGTTGCTTTTAATGCATCTCTCTAGTCAACCTCTTAACCCCTTCACTGTCAGGCCTTTTCCCCTCAGGTGCCAGGCCTTTGTTTTGGCTATTTGGGGCAATTTGCGCTTAGGCCCTCATAAGTGTTTGTCCACATAAGCTACCTACGCCAAATTGCGTCCTTTTTTCCCAACATCCTAGGGATTCTAGAAGTACCCTGACTTTGTGGGTTCCCCTGAAGGAGGCAAAGAAATTAGCCAAAATACAGTGAAAATTTCGTCTTTTAAAAAAAAAAATGGGAAAAAAGGGCTGCAGATGAAGGCTTGTGTTTTTTTCCCTGAAAATGGCATCAACAAAGGGTTTGCGGTGCTAAAATCAGCAGCTTCCCTTCTTTCAGGGACAGGCAGACTTGAATCAGAAAATCCAATTTTTCAACACATTTTTGGCATTTTACTGGTACATACCCCATTTTTACTATTTTGTTATGCTTTCAGCCTCCTTCCCGTTAATGACAGAAATAGGTGTGAAACCAATGCTAGATCCCAAAAACATTTCAGAAAAGTAGATACAATTCTGAATTCAGCAAGGGGTAATTTGTGTAGATCCTACAAGGTGTTCCTACAGAAAATAACAGCTGAAATTAAAAAATATTGAAATTGAGGTGAAAAAAAGACAGCCATATTTCTCAACGTTTTACTCTGTAACTTTTTCCTGCAATGTCAGATGTTTGAAAGCAATATACCGTTACATCTGCTTGACTCTTCTGGTTGCGGGGATATATAGGGCTTGTAGGTTCATCAAGAACCCTAGGTACCCAGAGCCAATAAATGAGCTGCACCTTCCAATGGGTTTTCATTCTATACCGGGTATACAGCAATTAATTTGCTGAAATATAAAGAGTGAAAAATAGGTATCAAGAAAACCTTTGTATTTACAAAATGGGCACAAGATAAGGTTTTGATAAGCAGTTATTTGCACATCTATGAATTCCGGGGTGCCCATACTAGCATGTGAATTACAGGGAATTTCTCAAATAGACATCTTTTTTACACACTCTTACATTTGGAAGGAAAAAATTTAGAGATAGACAAGGGGCAATAACACTTGTTTTGCTATTCTGTATTCCCCCCAGCCTCCCGATAAAAATGGTACCTCACTTGCATGGGTAGGCCTAATGCTTGCGACAGGAAACACAATATGGGCACATCACATTTTTACATTGAAATCTGACGTGTTTTTTGCAAAGTGCATAGCTGTAGATTTTGGCCTGTAGCTCAGCCGGCATATAGGGAAACCTACCAAACCTGCGGATTTTTGAAAACTAGACACCTAGGGGAATCTAAGATGGAGTGAATTGTGGGGCTCTCACCAGGTTCTGTTACTCAGAACCCTTTGCAAACCTCAAAATCTGGCCAAAAAACACCTTTTCCTCACATTTTGGTGACAGAAAGTTCTGGAATCTCAGAGAAGCCACAAATTTCCTTCCACCCAGCGCTCCCCCAAGTCTCCCGATAAACTGGCACCTCACTTGTGTGGGTAGGCCTAGCGCCCGCAACAGGAAATGCCCTAAAACACAACATGGACACATCACATTTTCCCAAAGAAAACAGAGCTGTTTTTATGAAAGTGCGTAGCTGTGGATTTTGGCCTCTAGCTCAGCTGGCACCTAAGGAAACCTACCAAACCTGTGCATTTTTTAAAACTAGACACCTCGGGGAATCCACGATGGGGTGACTTGTGGGGCTTTCACCTGGTTCTGCTACCGATAATCATTTGCAAATCTCAAAATTTGGCTAAAAACACTTTTTCCTCACATTTCGGTAACAGAAAGTTCTGGAATCTGAGAGGAGCCACAAATTTCCTTCAAACCAGCGTTCCCCCAAGTCTCCGTATAAAAATGGTAGCTCACTTGTGTGGGTAGGCCTAGCGCCCGTGAAAGTAAATGCCCCAAAACACAACATGGACACATCACCTTTTCCCAAAGAAAACAGAGCAGTTTTTTAAGCAGTGCGTAGCTGTGGATTTTGGACTCTAGCTCAGCTGGTGCCTAGGGAAGCCTACCAAACCTGCACATTTTTTAAAACTAGACACCTAGGGGAATCCAAGATGGGGTGATGTTTGGGGCTCTCACCAGGTTCTGTTACCCAGAAACCTCAAAATTTGGCTAAATAACCACTTTTTCCTCACATTTCGGTGACAGAAAGTTCTAGAATCTGAGAGGAGCCACAAATTTCCTTCCACCCAGAATCCCTCCAAGTCTCCCGATAAAATTGTTACCTCACTTGTGTGGGTAGGCCTAATGCCTGCATGCAGAAGGTAATGCCCCAAACACCATCTGGACACATCAAAATGATCAAATATAAAACTACCTGTTTTTGCAGAGGAGGGGGGGGGCAACTGCGTTTTTGGTCCTGGGCTCAGCAGCCATCTAGAGAAACCTACCAAACGCAGACATTTCTGAAAACTAGACACCCAAGGGAGTCCAGGGAGGTGTGACTTGTGTGAATCCTCCAATGTTTTCATACCCAGAATCCTCAGCAAACCTCAAATTTAGTTGAAGAAATCACATTTGTCCCACATCTCTGTGTGGGATCACTGCACTGGGACAAATTTCCTACCACCCAATGTTCCTCTCAGTCTTCCGGTAAAAATAACCTCACTTGCATAGGAGGGCCAAGTGCCTGTGACAGGGAAGAGCCAAAAACATGTTGAAATTGAGGGGGAACCAAAGCGAGTCCAAAAGGGCAGTTTGAAAAAAAAATGTTTAGGCTGACAAGAGCAGCAGAATTGTTATTGGTATAGATGAGGCAATGCTGGGTGTTAGGAATTTTGTGGATTCCTGCAGATTCCGGAAGGTTCCATCACAAAAATGTGGGAAAAATGTGTGGTTTCCAGCAAAGTTGGAGGTTTGGAGGGCATTGTGGGTAGGAACATGGTGCGGGGTGCATGAGAAGCACACCACCCTGGAATCACCCAGATGTTTAGTTTTCAGATGTGTCTAGGTCTTGTGGTTTTTTGTACATGGCAGCGTCCCAAAGTCCAAAAAGTGCATTCCTCACCAGTCCAAGTGGGACAATTTTGAGAGTTAGCCAAGCTCTCATGGCCCAAAAGTAAAACCAAAACCAAAAATAATCAAATGTCCTCTTGCTTGCCATTGGATAAGATGTTTTAGTATGTGGGGGAGAGCTGAAAGACTGTTACCCCCTTCAGTTTGGGTGTGGTCACTCCCCACATATAAAAATAAAAAAAATCCCTGGTGTCTAGGGTTTTCTGCCCCCCCCGGGGGCAGATCAACCTAATTACAATAGGCCGATGTGCCCCCACAACAAATTTGCCCACACAGGTGAACGACCCTTGCCTAAGGGGTCGTTACCCTCATTTGAAACTGACAAAAAAAGCCATCCCTGGTGTCTAGAGGTTTCTGCCCCCTTGGGGCAGATTGGCCTAACAAAAATAGGCAATGGCATAAATACAATTTACCTCCAGAGGAGCAACCATTGCCTAAGGGGTCGTTCTCCATATATAAAAAAAAAAGTGTCTAGGGGTTTCTGTTTTCCCCGGGGGTAGATCAGCCTAATTATATTAGGCTGATCTGCCCCCAGGTGGGGCAGAAAAGGGCTAAATATATTTTACCTCCCTGGGGAGCGGCCCTTGCCCAAGGGGCCGCTCCCCTTATGTATAAACATAAATAAAAAACAAAACTCCCTGGTGTCTAGTAGCTTCTGCCCCCCTTGGGCATATTGGCCTAATTATAATAGGCTGATGGCCTAAAAATAAATTGCCCCCCTGGGAAGCGGCCCTTGCCTAAAGGGCAGCTCCCCTTATGCCATAAACAAACAAAGAAAAAAATTCCCTGGTTTATAGTGGCATTTCTGCTGCCCGATCGCACTGCGATCGGGCAGCAGAATAGCAGAGACATGAAAGGAGAGGAAAGGTCTTTCCTCTCCTTTCATGCCTCTCTTGCTCCCTCCACGTGATCGGAGGAGACATGCTTTTGCATTTTTCCTCCGATCAACAGGGGTGGGGGCAGCCTCTGATGAGGTCAGCGCATGATCGCGCGCTGATGTCATCAGATGCCACGTGGGGTCGGGGGCGGAAGAGGAAGCGATTCCCCTTCCATCCCTTCCCAGGGGAGGGGGGTGCCAGGCCCCCGGGCGGAGCGCTAGCACTTCCCCCATGGGCCCCTGTCTGGACGTAACAGTTAAGTCCTGGGCACCCGAGCGGTGCTGCCCAGGACGTAGCCGTTATGTCCAGGGCACCTGAGGGGCTAAGATTTTCCAAGTGTTCCTCAAACCTTATTTTCCGTTTGCTTAGGGGTTTTATTGAGAAAACTACAATCACCTGTTGATATGTTTGGGCTGAATGTGTACCTTGAATACATTGACTTCTAGCTTGAATGCCATTTAACCTTACATGGGTCCTGGGGTGATGCCTCAGTTGAAGAACATTCTACATGTTGTTTCTGGGAAGTTACAATTCCCATTGTAAATAATCATACTATATTAGGTTTTCTCCTTTACAACGCCCCTTTAGCTTGTTCTTTCCCCATTATGACTCAAACGTGCTAAGCCCATATAGTTATGGCAATGTTGCTTACATGCCCAACATATTAGTTTTCAGTCACTCTGTTTGTCCGGAGCTGTGATCTGCTTCCCCCGTCAGAGAAGCAAGATCTCAGTAGTTCTCTTTATAGTAGGGGGAAATGTCTACCTGACCAAGTGCACTCTATCACTAATCAATTTTTAAAAATAAAACAGACTTCACAAGTGAATTGGATTTTAATTAAATAGTGTAGGAGGCTGGCCTGGTTTGTAGTGGTACCCAGGGGTACTTACACTCTGCACCAGGTCCAGTTATCCCTTATTAGTGTAGAAGAGGTGTCTAGCAGCTTAGGCTGATAGATAATGGTAGCTTAGCAGAGCAGCTTAGGCTGAACTAGGAGACGTGTAAAGCTCCTACTATACCACTGGTGTCATATGCACAATATCATAAGAAAACACAATACACAAATATACTAAAAATAAAGGTACTTTATTTTTATGACAATATGCCAAAAGTATCTCAGTGACTACCCTCAGTATGAGGATAGCAAATATACACAAGATATATGTACACAATACCAAAATTATGCAGTAATAGCAATAGAAAGCAATGCAAGCAATGTACAGTCACCATAGATTGCAAAGAGAGCACATAGGTACAGGGGCAACACAAACCATATACTCTAGAAGTGGAATGCGAACCACAAATGGACCCCAAACCTATGTGACCTTGTAGAGGGTCGCTGGGACTGTGAGAAAACAGTGAGGGTTAGAAAAATAGCCCACCCCAAGTCCCTGAAAAGTGGGTGAAAAGTGCACCTAAGTTCCACAAAGAGCACAGAAGTAGTGATAGGGGAATTTTGCAAGGAAGACCAACACCAGCAATGCAACAACAATGGATTTCCGGACGAGAGTACCTGTGGAACAAGGGGACCAAGTCCAAGAGTCACAATCAAGTCGGGAGTGGGCAGATGCCCAGGAAATGCCATCCTTGGATGCAAAGAAGCTGCCACCGGATGGTAGAAGCTGTGGATTCTGCAAGAACGAAGAGGACTAGGAACTTCCCCTTTGGAGGACGGATGTCCCACGTCGTGAAGAAGCTTGCAGAGGTGTTTCCGTGCAGAAAGACCGCAAACAAGCCTTGCTAGCTGCAAGGGTCGCGGTTAGGGCTTTTGGATGCTGCTGTGGCCCAGGAGGGACCAGGATGTCGCCAATTACGTGAGGAGACAGAGGGGGCGTCTAGCAAGACAAAGAGCCCACTCAGAAGCAAGCAGAATCCGCAGAAGTGCCGGAACAGGCACTACGAAGACGAGTGAACCGGAGCTCACCCGAAGTCACAAAAGAAGGTCCCACGACGCCGGAGGACAACTCAGGAGGTCGTGCACTGCAGGTTAGAGTGCCGGGGACCCAGGCTTGGCTGTGCACAAAGGAAATCCTGGAAGAGTACACAGGAGCCGGAGCAGCTGCAAATCAAGCGGTACCCAGCAATGCAGTCTAGTGTGGGGAGGCAAGGACTTACCTCCACCAAACTTGGACTGAAGAGTCACTGGACAGTGGGAGTCACTTGGACAGAGTTGCTGAGTTCCAGGGACCACGCTCGTCGTGCTGAGAGGGGACCCAGAGGACCAGTGATGCAGTTTTTTGGTGCCTGCGGTTGCAGGGGGAAGATTCCGTCGACCCACGGGAGATTTCTTTGGAGCTTCTAGTGCAGAGAGGAGGCAGACTACCCCCACAGCATGCACCACCAGGAAAACAGTCGAGAAGGCGGCCGGATCAGCGATACAAGGTTGCAGTAGTCGTCTTTGCTACTTTGTTGCAGTTTTGCAGGCTTCCAGAGCAGTCAGCGGTCGATTCCTTGGCAGAAGGTGAAGAGAGAGATGCAGAGGAACTCTGATGAGCTCTTGCATTCGTTGTCTAAAGAATTCCCCAAAGCAGAGACCCGAAATAGCCAGAAAAGGAGGTTTGGCTACCTAGGAAGGAGGATAGGCTAGCAACACAGGTAAGAGCCTATCAGAAGGAGTCTCTGACGTCACCTGCTGGCACTGGCCACTCAGAGCAGTCCAGTGTGCCAGCAGCACCTCTGTTTCCAAGATGGCAGAGGTCTGGAGCACACTGGAGGAGCTCTGGGCACCTCCCAGGGGAGGTGCAGGTCAGGGGAGTGGTCACTCCCCTTTCCTTTGTCCAGTTTCGCGCCAGAGCAGGGCTGGGGGATCCCTGAAACGGTGTAGACTGGCTTATGCAGAAATGGGCACCATCTGTGCCCATGAAAGCATTTCCAGAGGCTGGGGGAGGCTACTCCTCCCCAGCCCTGACACCTTTTTCTAAAGGGAGAGGGTGTAACACCCTCTCTCTGAGGAAGTCCTTTGTTCGGCCTTCCTGGGCCAAGCCTGGCTGGACCCCAGGAGGGCAGAAACCTGTCTGAGGGGTTGGCAGCAGCTGCAGTGAAACCCCGGGAAAGGTAGTTTGGCAGTACCCGGGTCTGTGCTAGAGACTCGGGGGATCATGGAATTGTCTCCCCAATGCCAGAATGGCATTGGGGTGACAATTCCATGATCTTAGACATGTTACATGGCCATGTACGGAGTTACCATTGTGACGCTATACATATGTAGTGACATATGTATAGTGCACGAGTGTAATGGTGTCCCCGCACTCACAAAGTCCGGGGAATTTTCACTGAACAATGTGGGGGCACCTTGGCTAGTGCCAGGGTGCCCACACACTAAGTAACTTAGCACCCAACCTTTACCAGGTAAAGGTTAGACATATAGGTGACTTATAAGTTACTTAAGTGCAGTGGTAAATGGCTGTGAAATAACGTGGACGTTATTTCACCCAGGCTGCAATGGCAGGCCTGTGTAAGAATTGTCAGAGCTCCCTATGGGTGTCAAAAGAAATGCTGCAGCCCATAGGGATCTCCTGGAACCCCAATACCCTGGGTACCTTAGTACCATATACTAGGGAATTATAAGGGTGTTCCAGTATGCCAATGTAAATTGGTGAAATTGGTCACTAGCCTGTTAGTGACAATTTGGAAAGAAATGAGAGAGCATAACCACTGAGGTTCTGGTTAGCAGAGCCTCAGTGAGACAGTTAGTCATAACACAGGTAACATATACAGGGCACACTTATGAGCACTGGGGCCCTGGCTGACAGGGTCCCAGTGACATATACAACTAAAACAACATATATACAGTGAAATATGGGGGTAACATGCCAGGCAAGATGGTACTTTCCTACACAACCCCCCCCAAACGAAGGACAATAAGACTAGCCATGACCTGATGAGTCTTCATTGTCTAAGTGGAAATATCGGGAGAGTCCATCTGCATTGGAGTGGGTACTACCAGGTCTATGTTCCACTGTATAGTCCATTCCCTGTAGAGATATGGACCACCTCAACAATTTAGGATTTTCACCTTTCATTTGTTTTAGCCAAAGTAGAGGTTTGTGGTCTGTCTGAACAATGAAGTGAGTGCCAAACAGGTATGGCCTCAACTTCTTCAGTGCCCAGACCACAGCAAAGGCCTCCCTCTCTATGGAAGACCAATGCTTTTCTCTAGGGGTCAACCTCCTGCTGATAAAAGGAACAGGTTGATCCTGGCCCTCAGAATTACGTTATGATAAGACTGCCCCTACCCCTAATTCAGATGCATCAGTTTGGACAATGAATTTTTTGGAGTAACAGGGGCTTTTCAGGACAGGTGCAGAGCACAAGGCCTGCTTCAGCTCCTCAAAAGCTTTCTGACAGTTAGCTGTCCACAATACCTTTTTAGGCATTTTCTTTGAAGTGAGGTCATTAAGAGGGGCTGCTATGGAGCCATAGTTCTTTATGAACCTCCTGTAGTACCCAGTGAGGCCTAAAAGGCTCTCACCTGAGTCTGAGTTGTAGGGGGAACCCAATCTATGATAGTTTGGATTTTCCCCTGAAGTGGTGCAATCTGTTCTCCACCTACAAGGTGTCCCAGATAAACCACCTTCCCCTGCCCTATCTGGCACTTTGAAGCCTTGATAGTGAGGCCTGCCTTTTGCAGGGCCTCCAAAACTTTCCACAGGTGGACCAGGTGATCATCCCAGGTGGAGCTAAAGACAGCTATATCATCTATATATGCTGCACTAAAAGCCTCCAACCCTTGCAGGACTGTATTCACCAACCTCTGAAAAGTGGCAGGTGCATTTTTCAAACCAAAGGGCATTGCTGTGAATTGGTAGTGCCCTCCAATGGTGGAAAATGCAGTTTTTGCTTTTGCATCCTCTGATAACTTGATCTGCCAATACCCTGCAGTCAAATCAAAGGTGCTTAGATACTTGGCAGATGCCAGTGTATCTATTAGCTCATCTGCCCTGGGTATAGGGTGAGCATCAGTTTTGCTTACCTGGTTGAGACCTCTGTAGTCTACACAAAATCTCACTTCCCTTTTCCCAGCTTTGGAATGAGGCTTTGGTTCAATTACCACAGGAGAGGCCCATGGACTTTCAGAGTGCTCAACCACTCCCAGTTCAAGCATTTTCTGGACCTCTTGTTTTATGCACTCTCTGACATGGTCAGGCTGCCTATAGATATTACTTTTGACAGGCAAGCTGTCTCCAGTATCTATAGTGTGCTCACACCTAGAAGTGGTGCCTGGCACAGTAAAAGAGAGTTCAGAAAACTGACCCAGGAGATTTATGCAGTGGTCTTTCAGCTCAGCAGTAAGACAATCTGCCAGAACTACACCTTCCACTAGAGCATCTTGTTCTGTGGAAGAGAAGAGATCAGGGAGAGGGTCACTCTCTTCTTCCTGTCCTTCATCTGTTGCCATGAGCAGGGTGAGATCAGCCCTGTCATAGTAGGGTTTTAGGCGATTGACATGGAGCACCCTAAGGGGACTCCTGGCAGTGCCTAAGTCAACCAAGTAGGTGACTTCTCCCTTTTTTTCAACAATAATGTGGGGTCCACTCCATTTGTCTCGGAGTGCTCTTGGGGCCACAGGCTCCAAGACCCACACTTTCTGCCCTGGTTGGTACTGAATCAGAACAGCCATCTGGTCATGCCATTGCTTTTGGAGCTCTTGGCTGTCCTGAAGGTTTTTACTGGCCTTTTTCATGTACTCTGCCATTCTGGATCTTAGGCCAAGTACATAGTCCACTATGTCTTGCTTAGCAGCTTTTAAAGGTTGTTCCCAACCCTCCTTTACAAGTGTTAGAGGACCTCTTACAGGGTGTCCAAATAGGAGTTCAAAGGGGCTGAAGCCCACTCCTTTTTGGGGTACCTCCCTGTAAGCAAAAAGGAGGCAAGGTAACAGGACATCCCATTTCCTCCGGAGTTTTTCAGGGAGTCCCATTATCATTCCTTTGAGAGTTTTATTAAACCTCTCAACCAGTCCATTTGTTTGTGGATGATAGGGTGTGGTGAACTTGTATGTCACACCACATTCCTTCCACATGGCCTTTAAGTAAGCAGACATGAAATTGCTTCCCCTATCTGATACCACCTCTTTTGGGAAACCCACCCTGGAAAAGATTTCCAGGAGGGCCTTTGCCACTGCAGGAGCTGTAGTGGTCCTTAGAGGAATTGCTTCAGGATATCTGGTGGCATGGTCCACTACCACCAAGATAAACCTATTGCCTGAAGCAGTAGGAGGGTCAAGGGGGCCAACTATGTCAACCCCTACCCTTTCAAAGGGAACCCCAACCACAGGCAGTGGAATAAGGGGTGCCACCTGTTTTGCTACTGGCTTGACAGGTGACACAGGACTTACAAAATTCCTTTGTGTCCTCTGACATTCTTGGCCAATGAAACAAGGGAACAAGCCTGTCCCAAGTTTTTATTAGTCCCAAATGTCCAGCCAAGGGAATGTCGTGGGCTAGAGTTAGGAGGAACTCTCTGTATTACAAGGGAATGACCAATCTCCTGGCTGCTCCAGGTTTAGGGTCCCTTGCCTCAGTATACAAGAGGTTGTCCTCCCAGTAAACTCTGTGAGAGTCACTGACATCCCCATTTTGCTGTTTGACAGCTTGCTGTCTTAGACCCTCTAGTGTGGGACAGGTCTGCTGTGCCACACTCAGCTCCTCCCTGGCAGGCCCCCCTCCACCCAAAAGCTCAGCAGTGTCTGCTTCCAGCTCCTCTGGTGTAGGTTCTGCACAGGGTGGAAATTCTTCGTCCTCAGAAGTAGAATCCACTGTAGAGGGAGGGATAGTAGGTAGTGTTTTACCTTCACTAACCCTAGCTTTAGGGAGCACTTGGTCCATTGTTCCAGGATCCAAGTCACCCTGTCCTTTTTGCTTTTTGGCCTGAGCAAAAATATGCCCAGGAATGCCCAGCATTGCTGCATGAGCCTCCAACTCCACTTCTGCCCAAGCTGATGTCTCCAAATCGTTCCCTAGTAGACAGTCTACAGGTAAATCTGAGGCAACCACAACTTTCTTTGGACCAGTAACCCCCCAGTTGAGATTCACAACAGCCATGGGGTGGCTAAGAGTGTTGTTATGAGCATCAGTCACTTGGTACTGGTGACCAAGTAGGTGTTGTTCAGGGTGGACCAGTTTCTCTATTACCATTGTAACACTGGCACCTGTGTCCCTGTAGGCCTGAACCTCAACACCGTTTATTAGGGGAAGTTGCTTGTACTTATCCATATTAAGGGGACAAGCAACCAAGGTCGCCAAATCAATGGCACCTTCAGAGACTAACACAGCCTCTGTGGTCTCCCTAACAAGACCAACCCCAACTAAATTACCAAAAGTGAGCCCAGCTACTCCCTTGGATTGGCTATTAGTAGGTTTGCTCCCACCACCACTGCTATTAATAGGGGCACTAGGTGTAGCAGTAGGGGTTGTGGTAGTGGGAGGCTTGGTGCTTTTCTTTGGACAACTGGGATCAGTTGTCCAATGGCCTTTTATTTTACATAAATAGCACCATGGTTTCTTTACTTGATTTGAAGAGGATTTGGACCCACCACCCCCACCAGAGTGTTTTTGTGGGCCTGATGAAGACTCATTTTTAGATTTGTCCCCACCCTTGTCTGAAGACTTACCATCCTTCTTCTTGCCATCCTTGTCACCCCCTGTATGAACTTTTCTGTTCACTCTTGTTCTGACTCATTTGTCTGCCTTCTTTCCCAATTCTTGGGGAGACGTCAGATCTGAGTCCACTAGATACTGGTGCAACAAATCAGACACACAATTATTAAGAATATGCTCTCTCAGGATTAAGTTATACAGGCTTTCATAGTCAGAAACTTTACTGCCATGTAACCACCCCTCCAAGGCGTTCACTGAATGGTCAACAAAGTCTACCCAGTCTTGTGAAGACTCCTTTTTGGTTTCTCTGAACTTAATCCTGTACTGTTCAGTGGTTAAGCCATAACCATCTAGGAGTGCATTCTTAAGAACTGTAAAATTATTGGCATCACTTTCCTTAACAGTAAGGAGCCTATCCCTACCCTTTCCACTGAAAGATAGCCATAGGATAGCAGCCCACTGCCTTTGAGGGACCCCCTGTACAACACAGGCCCTCTCAAGTCCAGCAAACCACTTGTTAATGTCATCCCCCTCCATGTAAGGGGGAACTATCTTGTGCAGATTCCTAGAACCATGCTCTTTTACAGGATTACTAGCTGTAATACTGCTGCTGCCACCATGGGGTCCAAACCCCAACCTCTGTCTTTCTTTTTCTAAATCAAATGCTTCCCTGTCTAGATCCAGCTGTTGCTTCTTGAGCTTCAGCCTGGACTCTTCCACTCTCAATCTATTGAGTTCCCTTTCTAACACTCTGTCTTCAGGGTGGGTGGGTTGGGCATGCCTTGACACAGAAGAATGGTGTGAATGAACAGAGGGAGACCTGTCCCTAACAGATGGCACTCTAACAACCTGGCCTAAAGGAGTAACTTCTATACTGTGATGAGAACTCACATCTGTACCAGCCCTGCTAGGTGGCCTGCTACGGTGCAGGTTGGGAAGGTTCCCTTTTAACACTTTTACTGGGGCTACCCCAGAATCAGAGTGTGAACCATCAGCTAATCTCTCGCCAGATGTGCCAGCTAAGGTCTTATCATTTTCAGTGAGCATGTTAACCAACAATTCTCTAGAGGGATTCTTCCCTACCCCTAAACCTCTTTCAATGCAGAGACTCCTTGCTCTTTCCAGCTAAGGTGGTCATAAGCAGTGCTGGTCAGATCTAGAGTTTGACCTGTACCAGACATGATAGAAAAGGTTTAAGGGACAGAAAAAGAAAGAAGAAGTTTCAGAACTTTTAAAAGAACAGGAAAAAAAAACTTTTTCAACTTTTTAAGAACTTTTTGAAAGTTTTAGAGGTACTTTTCAGCACTTAGCAAAGGAGTAAGAGAAGAAAAGCTAAACTTTTTGGTTAGGTGTACATACACTGAACTTGTTTTGTATATTTTTCTCTTATGAAAAGTACAAAATGACAAAGTGGTAAGTAGTTGCAAGTACTTATCCCACCGCTGCACAACCAATGTAGGAGGCTGGCCTGGTTTGTAGTGGTACCCAGGGGTACTTACACTCTGCACCAGGTCCAGTTATCCCTTATTAGTGTAGAAGAGGTGTCTAGCAGCTTAGGCTGATAGAAAAGGGTAGCTTAGCAGAGCAGCTTAGGCTGAACTAGGAGACGTGTAATCCTCCTACTATACCACTGGTGTCATATGCACAATATCATAAGAAAACACAATACACAGATATACTAAAAATAAAGGTACTTTATTTTTATGACAATATGCCAAAAGTATCTCAGTGAGTACCCTCAGTATGAGGATAGCAAATATAAACAAGATATATGTACACAATACCAAAATTATGCAGTAATAGCAATAGAAAGCAATGCAAGCAATGTGCAGTCACAATAGATTGCAATGAAAGCACATAGGTACAGGGGCAACACAAACCATATACTCTAGAAGTGGAATGCGAACCACGAATGGACCCCAAACCTATGTGACCTTGTAGAGTGTCGCTGGGACTGTGAGAAAACAGTGGGGGTTAGAAAAATAGCCCACCCCAAGACCCTGAAAAGTGGGTGCAAAGTGCACCTATGTTCCCCAAAGAGCACAGAAGTAGTGATAGGGGAATTCTGCAAGGAAGACCAACACCAGCAATGCAACAACAATGGATTTCCGGACGAGAGTACCTGTGGAACAAGGGGACCAAGTCCAAGAGTCACGATCAAGTCGGGAGTGGGCAGATGCCCAGGAAATGCCATCCTTGGATGCAAAGAAGCTGCCACCGGATGGTAGAAGCTGTGGATTCTGCAAGAACGAAGAGGACTAGGAACTTCCCCTTTGGAGGACGGATGTCCCACGTCGTGAAGAAGCTTGCAGAAGTGTTTCCATGCAGAAAGACCGCAAACAAGCCTTGCTAGCTGCAAGGGTCGCGGTTAGGGTTTTTGGATGCTGCTGTGGCCCAGGAGGGACCAGGATGTCGCCAATTGCGTGAGGAGCCAGAGGGGGCGTCCAGCAAGACAAAGAGCCCACTCAGAAGCAAGCAGCACCCGCAGAAGTGCCGGAATAGGCACTATGAAGAAGAGTGAACTGGAGCTCACCCGAAGTCACAAAAGAAGGTCCCACGACGCCGGAGGACAACTCAGGAGGTCGTGCACTGCAGGTTAGAGTGCCGGTTGCAGGGGGAAGATTCCGTCGACCCACGGGAGATTTCTTCAGAGCTTCTAGTGCAGAGAGGAGGCAGACTACCCCCACAGCATGCACCACCAGGAAAACAGTTGAGAAGGCGGCCGGATCAGCGATACAAGGTTGCAATAGTCGTCTTTGCTACTTTGTTGCAGTTTTGCAGGCTTCCAGAGCAGTCAGCGGTCAATTCCTTGGCAGAAGTGAAGAGAGAGAGGCAGAGGAACTCTGATGAGCTCTTGCATTCGTTATCTAAAGAATTCCCCTAAGCAGAGACCCTAAATAGCCAGAAAAGGAGGTTTGGCTACCTAGGAAGGAGGATAGACTAGCAACACAGGTAAGAGCCTATCAGAAGGAGTCTCTGACGTCACCTGCTGGCACTGGCCACTCAGAGCAGTCCAGTGTGCCAGCAGCACCTCTGTTTCCAAGATGGCAGAGGTCTGGAGCACACTGGAGGAGCTCTGGGCACCTCCCAGGGGAGGTGCAGGTCAGGGGAGTGGTCACTCCCCTTTCCTTTATCCAGTTTCACGCCAGAGCAGGGCTTGGGGATCCCTGAACCGGTGTAGACTGGCTTATGCAGAAATGGGCACCATCTGTGCCCATCAAAGCATTTCCAGAGGCTGGGGGAGGCTACTCCTCCCCAGCCCTGACACCTTTTTCTAAAGGGAGAGGGTGTAACACCCTCTCTCTGAGGAAGTCCTTTGTTCTGCCTTCCTGGGCCAAGCCTGGCTGGACCCCAGGAGGGCAGAAACCTGTCTGAGGGGTTGGCAGCAGCAGCAGCTGCAGTGAAACCCCGGGAAAGGTAGTTTGGCAGTACCCGGGTCTGTGCTAGAGACTCGGGGGATCATGGAATTGTCTCCCCAATGCCAGAATGGCATTGGGGTGACAATTCCATGATCTTAGACATGTTACATGGCCATGTTCGGAGTTACCATTGTGACGCTATACATATGTAATGACATATGTATAGTGCACGCGTGTAATGGTGTCCCTGCACTCCCAAAGTCCGGGGAATTTTCCCTGAACAATGTGGGGGCACCTTGGCTAGTGCCAGGGTGCCCACACACTAAGTAACTTAGCACCCAACCTTTACCAGGTAAAGGTTAGACATATAGGTGACTTATAAGTTACTTAAGTGCAGTGGTAAATGGCTGTGAAATAACGTGGACATTATTTCACCCAGGCTGCAATGGCAGGCCTGTGTAAGAATTGTCAGAGCTCCCTATGGGTGGCAAAAGAAATGCTGCAGCCCATAGGGAGCTCTTGGAACCCCAATACCCTGGGTACCTTAGTACCATATATTAGGGAATTATAAGGGTGTTCCAGTATGCCAATGTAAATTGGTGAAATTGGTCACTAGCCTGTTAGTGACAATTTGGAAAGAAATGAGAGAGCATAACCACTGAGGTTCTGGTTAGCAGAGCCTCAGTGAGACAGTTAGTCATAACACAGGTAACACATACAGGGCACACTTATGAGCACTGGGGCCCTGGCTGGCAGGGTCCCAGTGACATATACAACTAAAACAACATATATACAGTGAAATATGGGGGTAACATGCCAGGCAAGATGGTCCTTTCCCACAAATAGTTAAAATAGTGGTTGAGTAAAACTCTGTAGCTATCCCAAACTCGAGTTAACACAAGTAGTATTTTAATTTGGAACTTAAGCTTTCTTCATAGGAACAGTTGCAGCCCTTCACAATGAAAATACTATTTAGAGATCAGTCACTGTAGGTACATACCAACACTACATTCTTGCATGTGCTACTTTTTGATACTAGGGACTGCATGAAAGGATAGGAATGCCCCATAGCTACCAAGATATAGCACATTCCTGCGCTCTACTTGCGCTAGCGCAATTTTGGATTCCTAGCATCAATGCATGCACCCTTGTATCATGGTGCAAGAGCTCCTGCGTGCAGGCATGATTGTTTTTGTGTAGGAAGGAACCTTTCCTGCATAAAAACAATTATTTGAGGCTGTTTTCCTCTTTCCGTTTGTGCGGCAGAATACAGCACATGTAGAAAGAGGAAAAAACTAGGAGAAATAAAGATATTTCCCTTGGGAAGACGTAGCATTTTGATGCATTTCCAGGTCTAACACCCATGATGAATCCGGAAATGCTCCAAAATCCATGGGTGGATGCGTGGGAAACCCCACATTTTACCCATGGAACGCCTCCCTGGGGCAGTGTAATGCAAGGCAGCGACTTACGCTGCCTTGCGTTACCCCAGATTTACCATGCACGAAAGGGCCAGGCAAGGTGGCCTTGCATGGCTTGTGAAATCTCATCTAGGTTTTGAGTCTCCCTTGCGATACCTTGTGTGGAGGAAGGGAGACTCAAAACATTGGTAACTATGCCCATAGATGCCTTACCTTGAGCGCCACAAGGCCCAATTAGGAGTGACTTATTTAATATTTAAAAGTAGGGTTCTTTCCTATTGAAAGGGGTTACTGTGACAGGTACACCTAGATGTTTAAAAGCTACAGCAGCCAGGGTACACAGGTAGGCCTGACGCCATGTTTTGTTTGTCAATTCTAGGGAAGGCACAACATGTGTTGCAGTCCACAAGTGATATTTAACTTTCCATGCCACTGGTGTAATACGGCCTTAATGAAAAGATAAATATTCCAATTGAGGATTTGCTAATTTTACCATATCTTAACCCCTTACCTCCCCTCACCCCCTCCACTGCTGAGCCCTTATTTGGCTATCTGTGCTTAGGCCTTCATAACATTTGGTTCACATAAAGTATCCACAACAACCTACTACCAGTTTGTGGTGGAAACCAGTGTGAAACCCATGGGTGATAGAAAGCTATATATTTCTGGAAAGTGGATACATTTCCAAAGTAGCCAGGGGCTATATGTGTAGATTCCTCAAACTTTTCCCAAAGAAACTAAAGGCCTGATTTACAACTCGGCAGATGGTTTACTCCGTCACAGCAGTGATCGATATGCCGTCTGCCGAAAACTAAATCTGGTAAGACATATTGATATTTAGATTTCGGTGGATTGGATATACGTTACCGTTGTGTCAGAGTAACGCATCCACTGAGTTCTAAATCAAGCCCTAAGTGTTGAATGAAAAAAAATATTGAAAATGAGTAGGGGAAAAAAAACAGCCATTTGTGACAATACTTTCATCTGTGACTTTTAGTCACAATAGTTGATTTACAAAAGCAATGTACCATTGTGTTTGCTAGACTCTTTTGTTTGTTGAAAACCAATAATGGCAGTCAGCAAACAATGAGGGTAATCACCCAAAAAGAGGAATAACCTGACATTAAAGTTTCAATCTGCAATTGTAAAAATATTTTTTTTCTGACAGTCATGCTCAACGTTATTCCCTTATTGTGAAGTGGATGTTTACAACTGAGATTTGAAACATGCCAGTGCATTTTCCACAGTTGAAAGTAAGTTTTGCATTCTTAGGGGTAGATTTATGAAAAGTGGCGCTGCACCTAGTGAAGAGGCACTTTTCTTGCGCCCGTTAGCGGTCCCTGGAGCCCCATGGCCGTTAGGCTAACTAGCGTCATACTTTTTTACGCTAGTCCGGCGCTTTGCAGGATTAGCATAAAAAATGAGGACACTAATCCTGCAAAGCACCCAGAGGCCCATTGTAATCAATAGGAGCCTCTTTTTAAAGTCTGCACTTTGCAGGTGTTAAAAAATGCAGATAAAAATCTCCTTTTCCAGTACCAATGGTATTAGGGGAATCTTTGGAAAGGCATAGGCAAATCTCCCTGGCCAGTTTAGTGACAAGGCATTCTCTTTTGATTAGTGGTGCTGAAACCTGGAGGCGAAGAATTAGCATTTCTTGTTTTCTGCTGACACAAACAGGTGGATTGCTGGTGTGCCCATAGACTGAATAGCTTTTCTAGGCTTTCATGCTTTATTTTCCATTTGTGTGAGCTGCTGTCCTGTCTGCTCAGTCTGTCAGCCTCTATGTTATCCTCCCCTTGCAGGTGGATTGTCTGTAAGTTGATCCCTGGTGGTATTACCCATTTCCATATCTCATGGGCTAGTTTGCTTTGGATGAATGACTTTGTGCCCCACTGATGGTTCAGGTAAAATGTTGTTATATTGTCTGTCGGGATCAGTACGTTTCTCCCTGTTACTTGTGTCTGAAAGGCTTTCAGGGCTAGTAACACTGTCTTAATCTCTAGGAAGCTTATGTGTTATTGAATCTGTGTTGGTCCACTGGTCCCGAATTCTCAAGTTGCTGAGTGCGCGTCCCATCCCTTGTGGGACGTGTCTGCTGTAATGGTCACTGATGAAGTTGATGTCTTGAAAGGCCTCCCCCTGGCTATGTCTCTAGATGCCCACCATTATACCTCCTTCTGTATCCTTGCTATTACAACCGCTAGATCCTTCCAACTCCCAGTGGCTTGTGACCAATTGCTGCATAGCAAATCTTGGAATGGGTGCATGTGGAGTCTTGCGTGGGTTATGCGGGGAATGCATGATGGCATCATGCCCATTAGTTTCATAACTGTCCTCACTGTCAGAGATTGTCCCCTATGGCAAAGGCGAGTTTGCTTTATGATTGCCTGTACTTTCTTCTGAGTAGCGTACGCTTGTGCCCTTTTCGCATCCAGTCTTGCTCCTAGGAAAATCTTTTCCAGTTTTGGTTGTGGGGATGATTTCTTGTGGTTTATGGAGAACCCCAGCCCTTGCAGGGTTATGATCAAAGTTTGAATGTCCTTCTGAATTTCTCCTTTGTATTTGCCTTCACTAGCCATTCGTCCAGGTAAGGGTAGACATGAATACCCTTTCTCTTTAGGAATGCTGCAACTGTTGCCAGAAATTTTGTAAAGACCCTTGGTGGACTATGCTGAAAGGCAAGACCTTGAGTTGGTAGTGAAACTTCTCAAGCACGAATCTGAAGTATTTTTTCTGTGCCTGATTCACGATTATGTGTAAATAAGTGTCCTGTAAGTCTATGGTTGCCATGTATTCCCCGTCTTGTAGAAGTGGGATTACCTCTAGTAGCGTTGTCATTTTAAGTGTTGTTTGCAAATTAATTTGTTTATGAATCTGAAGTCCAGGATTGGCTTTAGCATAAGGTCTTGTTTTGGCACCAGGAAGAGCGTGAGTAGTTTCCCTTGTTCAAATCCTTTATTGGCAACCTTTCCATTCCCTGTTTTTGCATGAGTTCTTTTACTTCCTTCCTTAGTTGAACCATTTCTGGCTTGTGGTACTTTTTCTTCTTTGGTGAGTTTGGTGGTGGAGAGTTAGTGTGCTATTCTGCCTCACAATGGTGTTATGTGTGGGCTTGGGGCTATTTCTGAGTCATTAGGAGTTTCTTCCTACTCTGAAGGTTTGTCCCTTAGCTCTCCCTTTACCATGAAAAGGCTGCCTTGCAGGATCCTGCCATTGTTGGTATCCGGCTTGTTGACTAGCCTGGTGTGTACTGCTCTGGCTTGTTGTTGCTGTTGTTGCCCTGTTGTAAAGGATCCTCATCCTGTGGGTCTTCTGGGCACATTTCCTCCCCTCCTGAAGGTGCCTCTGTATTAAAGAGCACCCATTGCCTTTCCTGTCTTGTTGTCCTATTTAATTTGTTGCAAGGACTCCTCTACCTCATGGTCAAGCAAGGCATCGCTGGTGAATGGTTTGTTTATGACGGAGGCTTCAACTTCTGGCTTGAAGCCTAAGATCTTGAGCCAAGCATGTCTCCTGAGAGTTGTACCCGTACACATTAGTCTGCTCGCTGTATCAGCAGCATCCAGTGCTGATTTTAAGCAAGTGTTGGCGATATTCTTCCCGTCTTGGATGATTGCCTTTGCTCATTTCTTATCCTCCTTTGGGAGCTTCTTCATTAGCTCCTTATTCTTGCCCCACTGTTGGTGACCATATCTGTTGAGGAGAGTGTTGGAGTTTGCTGTATGCCATTGCATTGAGGCCTCTCTTTCCATCTTCCTCCCTGCCATGTTCAACCTTTTGCTTTCTTTCTCAGGAGGAGGGCCTTTGGAGGTATGTACATCACTCCTCTTTCTGACAGTAGTGACAATGATTGAGTCTGCCACTGTGTTTCCCTGAATATATTTGAGATTCTTTGAAGGTGTATACTTCTTTTCTACCCTTGGTGTCACACCTTTAGTTGAAGCAGGTTCTTTGAAGGCCTCCTTGCCCTAGTCCAGTATGCTGGGTAGCATTGGGAGATACAGATTTCGTTTGCTTGATGGTATAAGAGTTTCTAGGAGATAACATGAGTCTCCCTTCTCTTCCTCTAGAGGCACTCCATAAGTTTCAGCAGCCCTCTTTATCAGGCTGTTGTAGAATGTAATATCGAAAGGGAGTGAAGGTCTTCAGGGGTAATTGTCGACCTCCTCTTCTGGGCTCTCTGTGTCAAGGTCATTCCATTCATCCTCTAATTGCTCTGTTGCCTCTTCCCCATCGTGGTCATAGAATTCCTCCTCTGCCTCCTCTTCATGGGTTTCTGGCGTAATTCGGGCCTCCAGAGCAGCCTCTTCCTCTTCAACGTCTGTGGTCAAGGAGGGCTTACTTGGAATCCTCCATTACTTTAGTGTGTCGTCGAACTCCTTCTTGCGTTGAAGGAGCCCCCATTTCTACCTCTAGTGTCCGTCTCTTCTTCTCCGCCACTAAGGCCCTTTTGACGTTCTGCATCAAAGATGGTCTTTTTATCGGAGTAGGCGGTTCTTCCTCTGACGGTTTCAGGGTTTCTTACACCAAGGTGTTTTTCGGCAGTTTTGATGTTCTGCCTTCATCAGTATTCCTTAGTTGGGATCCGTGGGCCTCCTCTGTTCGTGGCTGACTCTCAATCATCATCATTTTCTTGGTTACTGGAGCTGCCTTTTGCAACTTTTTATCGGGGATCTTAGCCTCTGAGATTTATGGCAGTCATCTTACATTGTTTTTCGTCTTGGCATCCCCCTCAAAGAGTTCTATGTCCGATCCTCTGTAGTCTGATTCTGCACCCTCGACCTGCTCTTCATCTTTGCTGGAAAGGGACAGGTCCTTCAGAGACGTATGTGATGTCTGGTTGGGGAAACGCCCTTAACGCCGACTCCTTAATAACGAAGTCGTGGACAACGAAAGCGGAACAACGCTTTCGTTAACCAGACTTCGTTATTTTGTGCCTTAACCATGCATGTGCTGAACCACGCACATGCGTGGTTAAGGCACAGAACAAGGGTGTTGGCTGAGGAGGACGACGCAACGAGTCAGGTAAGTGAGGCTGTTTTAGGGCCTGGGGGGTCGGGTATTTTTAGTTTTAGCGGTGGGGGCTTGGGATTTTAGTTTTAGGGGCGGGTGGGGGTTGGGGTATTTTTAGTTTTAGGGGCGGCGTGGGGGGTTGAGGGGTTTTAGTTTTAGGGGTGGGGGTGTGGGGTCGGTGTATTTTTAGTTTTAGGGGTGGTGGGTTGGGGTTTTAGTTTTAGGGGCTGGGTGGGGGGTTGGGGTTTTAGCTTTAGGGGAGGGAGGCGAGGCGTATTTTTAGTTTTAGGGGCGGGGTGGGGGCTCAGGGGTTTTTAGTGTTGCGGGTTGGGGTTTTAGTTTTAGGGGCGGGGTGGGGGGTTCGGGGTATTTTTAACTTTAGGGGCGGGGTGGGGGTGGGGGTTTTAGTTTTAGGGGCGGGGTGGGGGGTTGGGGTTTTAACTTTAGGGGAGGGGGTGTTTGGGCGGTTTAGGGGCGGGGAGGGAGGGGAAGGGTATTTTTAGTTTTAGGGGCGAGGGTGGGGGTAGGGTTATTTTTTGTTTTAGGGGTGGGGGGGTCAGGCGGTTTAATTTTGGGGGAGGGGTATTTTTAGTTTTAGGGGGTGGGGGTTGGGTGGTTTAGGTTTTTAGGGGTGGGGGATTGGGGTGGTTTAGGTTTTAGGGGTGGGGGTTCGGGTGGTTTTAGGGGCAGGGTGAGGGGTTGCAGTAATTTTAGGGTTGGGGGTTGAGGTGGTTTTAGGTTTTAGGGGTGGGTTGGGGGGTCGGGTAATTTTAGGGGCGGGTGAGAGGGTTGGGGGTTTTTAGGTTTTAGGGGCGGCGTTCGGAGTAGTTTTAGTAGCAGGGGTGTTGGGATGGTTTTAGGTTTTAGGGGTTGGGGTAGTTTAGGTTATAGGGATGGGGTGGGGGTTGGGGTTGTTACAAGGGTGGGTTGGGGGGTCGGGTAATTTTAGAGGTGGGGTGCGGGGCTTGGGGGGGTTTAGGTTTTAGGGGCTGGGTGGGGGGCTTGGGGTAGTTTTAGGGGCGGGTGGTTTTAGGTTTAAGGGGTGGGGGTTGGGGTACTTTAAGTTTCAGGGATGGGGTCGCAGTCATTCTAGGGACGAGGTGGGCGGTTGGGGTAGTTTTAGGGGCAAGAGTGGGGGGTTGGCATGGTTTTAGGCGAGATGGTGGAGGGGGTCGCAGTAATTTTCAGGGGTGGGGGGCCAGGGTGGACGTATGCTGGAACCATGCATGCCTATCACTAATGCCTTTACCAGGAATGCCTTTACAACGAAAAATCGTTGATAAGGCATTTATGGTAAAAGCATTAGTGGTAACAACGCGGTCGTTGTTCCGACCTCGTTGTTCGGGCTTGCGTTGTTCCAGCATGTGCTGTTACGACATACATTCGTCTGGTTGTACATTGCTGTGTGGTGTTCCTCTCTCTGTTTTTGGCGCACCCTGAGTCTTCGGCACAAATGTGGTGCAGCCCTCACAGTCTCGTCTCCATGGTCTCTCGGCAGAAATAGATTGCAAACTTGATGTGGGTCATGCTGTGCGAATTTGTGATGGCAGTTCGGGCAGAATTTAAAGGGGAGGTTTTCCATTACCCCTACCTGACTTGTTTCTAAAGCCATGTGCAAATTCTGGCGGGGTCCCCCCACCGGGGTGCCTCAGCAAAGGTCTCTTTCTCTATCGGTCTCCTTTCGTCTCTTGTTTGGCGATTTCTTTCAAAGACTTTGACTTTTTTTCAGGATTCTTTGATGTTGTTCAAGAAAACTTCAGACCTCCTCCTTTTGCTTCTAGCTCGAACGGCAGAAAAAATAATCTGAGGATGGCTACCATGCACAGGAACTTCCAGAGCGCCATCTGCTGTTACAGGGGACAGATCTAGCACCAAATGGTGGTCGAAGACACCCGGGGGGGGGAAGAAAAAGAAAATAAAACAGACAATTCCAGACTCAACCACTAGATGGTGGAATAATGCACAGCATGTGAATCCAGAAAACGATTCATGCTGCAAAACATATTGCAGTGTCAGTGACATGGTGAGAGGGTTTTATAATTCAATAACGTCTTGCTATTCGTATTATGAGTTTAGAGGTGAATTTGAGGGTTTAAAGACGGTGAAGCATAGTTATCTCATTATAGTGTAGTATCGCTCATCGTGATCTCAGTTGTCCTCCAAGAGAAAGATGATTCACCTGACCTTCCTGCTGACGCACATGCAGCTCCTGCTTAAATGATAGCATTTGTTTTTATTATTCCAGGTTCCACATATACAGGAAACAGCCAACACATGTCTCCAACGAAGGACTTTGGCATCGCTGTAATGTAACCAAAACAATAACTGATGTACATTTGGAAAAAATACAAGGTGTATCCAAAAATACACAAACAAAGTTGTAGATTAGTACACCGTTAGACCTGTCAGCCTTAGGGTGATATTCCCCAAACCTTTTGCCTACTCCCTCATGTTTGCTGAAATTCATTTATGTTGGCTTTAGGACTCTGTGTACTTTACCACTGCTACCCAGTGCTAAAGTGATTGCTCTCTCTCATGTCAAAAGGATTGAAGCCATGGCTGGTATACACTACCCATGTAGAAGCATTACAAATTGACTGAGCCTTCTTTACATTACAGGTGACAACCTTTTCTGATACACTGATGTGATCACTGCTAGTAGTCTTGCATATAATGTCCAATCATGTAATCTTGTCTGATGTGGTCACTATTACAAAACTAATAATATTAGTAGCTGCAGTGATTTTCATTGAATAGAATTGTCTCTTATGTCACAGAACTAATTGGCAGTCCAGGTTGCAGTGAAGCTAGTAACACCCACAAAATAGGAAAAAAGGTTACAATAGGCCAGAAGGACCATTAGTGGTATTTAGCTGAATGAAAGGAGCATGAGAAGAAAATAATTAGAAGAATGGTAGGCAACAGTACAAAAGACATAGAAGGGTTTAATATAGCAAATTATTGATAAAAACTGCAAATGTAAACAACAGAGCATTAAAACTGAATTGAAATAAAATGTTCTGTTGCTAACCAGATTCTGTAAGGGTCACAGTAATCTAGAAAGATAACAAACTAGTATCAAGGAGAGAGTGGGTTATCAATGAGAAGGAATTGATTTTACTTTGGCATACAGCTAAAATAAATGATAAAGAATAAAAGTAGCACAGAATTCAGAAAAGGAAGAAGAGCCGTCTGGTATAGGCTTGGCTTTCTTAGTAGCTTGGAGTCGTGTTGAGTATATTGAAAACAGAGATAGATAGACGGCTGTTTCGGAGCAGGAGGCCCGAGTTTCTAACTCCCAAGATATTTCCCAGTTGACACGTAAGGGCGAGATGTTTCAGGAGAAGCTGGAATACTTGGAGAATGGTTTACGAAGGAATAACATTCGGTTACTGAACGTCCCCGAAGTACTGGAAGGGGTTAACATTAAAGATTATGTAATGACGCTGTTTAAGAAATTTTTACCCTCTATGGATCATTTAAAGAGGGAAGAAGATATCCAGAGAATTCATCGTGATCCCTTTAGGAGAAAGCCCGATAGGAAGTCTCCTAGGAAAATTCTTGTTAACTTTGATACTTACACCATTAAGGAGAAAATACTATCAGAGGCCCTAAAGGCGGGCAGCTTCTCAATGGGTGATTGGTCGCTTAAGATACGCTCAGACCTTTCTAGGGTAACGCTTGACAGGCAATGGGAGTTGGGGAAGTACATGCAGGAGCTCAGGTCTTTTGGTGCCACAGTTCAAATGAGATTTCCTGCATTTTTGAAGATTATGTGGAACAACACTATCTTCAATATTAGAGACTCTGCGGATGTTCGGGCTTTACTTGATAAGATGAAGTCCTCAGGTTGATGGCTTGCTCTTTTGGTTTTGTTTCACTGTCAAGTCAGCTGGAAACCAATCTCAAATGGGTGGTTGCATTCACTTAATTAGAAGGTATGGGAGGGTTCCCCGCTAGGGGTGGGTCGATGAGGTTTATGGGGTTTGTTGGTTGGTGGGCAGTTAGCACTGGGAATGCGGTGTGGGGAGGGGCTCGGGGATTAGGCAATTTTTTAAAAAAAGTCCTCAAGAATGTCGCATGTGGCTGTGTGAGGGATCTTGTGTTATTTTTCATGTTTATGATTTTTCTTTTTTCTTCTGGTCTCCTCTTTGATTAATAGCTAGTCGAAACAAGGTGTTGATTAAATTTTTATCTTGGACTGTTAATGGCCTGCGGGTTCCAGGAAGGAGGAAGAGAATATTTGAGTTTTTGAAAAGGATAGAAGAAGAGGTGTTTATTTTACAGGAAACTCACCTATTAGAAGCAAAATGGATAGAGTTTCTTAAATATTTGAATTGGGTGGGATTCTGCGCATGTACTAATCAATCTTGTGTTGTGAAGGGGTGGCAATTATCATCAAGAGGTCGGTTACTATGAAGATTGCAAAAGTCAGAAAGGATTCTAAAGGTAGGTGGTTGATCGTGGAGGTCGCCCTTTATGGGGTTTGGTTTACCATTGCTGGGTATTATGGGCCCAATATTGATGACCCCGCACCATTTCAAGACCTTTACAGCCATCTTCTGGCTGCTAAGTACCCAATTTTAGTGAGGGGGGCTTTAATATTTTATTAGACTCCATGTTAGATAAATACACGATAAGACCCACTGGGAATTCACCCAAAACTCGGCTTTGAATAAAACAAGGAATGTTATATCTCGGCCTGATAGATATTTGGCATCAGAAAGGTGGGGTAGGTTCGCGGTTTACATTTAACAAAAAGTATGGCCATTGTTCCAGGATCGATTTTTTTTAATTACAGCAACAGTTGAGGGATATGGTTAGATCAGTAACTCATGCACCGGCGCATCTCTCGGACCATTCAGCTGTCAGAATGCAGGTTATTCTTAAAATGTTTCCATCCATCCCTAGGTGGACAGTCAATCGTGCTCTTTTTTTTTTCGACAGTGATAGTAGAGGGCCTGAGGAGGGATACTAGAGAATTTTTTACATTTAATTATCAATCTACTACACTGCAGTTACAGTGGGATGCTTATAAAGCTTTTATTAGAGGTAGGTTAGTTGCTTTGGCCAATTGGTATTATCAGGAAGATAGGAATCAGCTTAAACAACTAGTTTCGTGGTCGCCTCCTTGCAGGAGGCTACTCAAAGAGTTGAAGAAAGCCAGCTGGGCTCTCTGAATGCTCAGCTGGAGAGGGCTAGAAAGGATTAGGGGCTATATCTTGAGAAGAAAATTAGAAGGTTGTGGGAATATAGCAGGTTTGTTCACTATGAGTATGCGGAAGCTTGTGGTAAGTTTTAGCCTGGAAGACCAAAACAGATCGCTCCAGGATTTTGTTTCCTCCATTAGATCAGAGGTTACTGGAGCCCTAGCTACAACTGAAGCTGAGATAGAGGAGGCATTTATAGGTTTTTTTCAGAACCTTTATATTGAAGATCTGCACGTTTCCGAATCATCGTTAAGAACTTATTTGGATGCCCTTCATCTTCCTCAGTTGTCAGAGGAGGATCAGATACAATTGGTCAGGGAGATAGATGGTGAGGAAGTGCAGGCTGCAATTCAGAACTTAAAGAAGGCAAAGGCTCCAGCCCCTGATGGTTTGCCTAATGAATTATATCGTAACCTATGTGAGGAGTTAACTCCGTTCCTGACAGAATTGTTTAATCTTCTTCTACAGGAAGGGGCTGTTGTGCCTAAATCCTGGGATGAGGCGGTTATTACTCTCCTTCTAAAGCCAGGGAAAGATCCAGTGTCCTGTAGCTCATATAGGCCTATTTCCCTGTTGAATTCGGATTATAAGATTTATACACATATTTTGTCCAAAAGGCTTCAGGATGTGATTTGTAAATTGATACACGTGAATTAGAAGGGATTTGTTAGAGGTAGACAACTGCATGAGCTAACCTATGATTTGCAGGGTGCGGTGGATTTGGCAGATATGGAAAAAGCCCCTCTATCGGTCCTTACCTTTGATGCAGCCAAAGCTTTTGATCTTGTTAACTGGCGCTTTTTGCAATGCGTTATGGAGGGTTTTAGGCTGGGTTCTAAATTTATTGGGACTATTCAGGCTATTTACAAGGACCTGTTCGCTAGTATTTTGATAAATGACAGGATCTCCCCTAGATTTAGGATTGAGAGAGGGACGCGTCAGGGTTGTCCCCTGTCTCCCCTTCTCTATGATCTATATATTGAGCCTTTGGCTGCGACAATTAGACCAGATATTGATATACCTTTCTTTAAGTGTTTGGGATGGGAAAAAAAGGTAGCCTTGTATGCGGATGATCTTATGATGTATACTGGTCATTCGTCACTTGTTTTCCTAGAATCCTGTAATATTTAAAAGACTTTGGTGAATTGTCAGGTTATTCTGTTAATCCTGAGAAAACTGAAATAATGTGCTGGAACACCACTTATAATAGCCCTTTAGTTAAGCAGTAGATCAGATATCTGGGGGTCCAGGTTATTTCTGACTTGAATGATCTAGCATGCTTCAATTTTGAAAAGCTTTGTAAGGAGACTCGTGCTTTTCTTAAGACCTGGGCTGGGCTTCCCTTATCGTTTATAGGGGGAGTTAATGTTCTTAAAATGATTATTCTCCCCAAATTTACTTTTCTGTTTAATGCTATTCCTCTGGAATTTAAGAAAAGCTGGTTTAAAAATATACAAGCAGATTTACCTTCTTTTGTATGGTCTTCCAGAGGGGTTAGGATCACTTGGCATAGGTTATGCAGGCCTAAGGGTAAAGGGGGGATTGCGGCTCCAGACTTTTATAAATATTATTTGGCTTTTCATTTGAAGAATGTTCGGTCTTTACTTCTTGACAGCTCTGAATACACTTTTTTGTGGGGTGCATTGACTCAAGAGCTTTCAGCGGCTGGTAGTTTCTTTCTGTATGAGTTTGGTCATCCCAATTTTTTAAAAAAAATTAGTTTGAAACTTCTTAAAGATGCTGCTAGGGTCTGGTGGCTGGCTCGGCAAGCACTAGGTATTCATTATTACAGTTTTTGGGCCCCGATTTGGGAATCGCCTGGCACGCCCGAATTTCTTTTAGACAAATTGGCTTTTCCATTGAAGGGCATAATGAGATGGGGACAAATTATGGAGGAGTCTAGGGTGTTATCCTGGTTTAGGCTCAAGGAGCTAACAGATTACAGGCTTTCCAAGTTTAAATACTTGCAGCTATTGAGTTGGGCGTCATCCCTTCAAGAGGAGAGAGGCGCTAAGAACTATTTGGTTGGAGAGGCTATTAACAGGTTTGGTTCATAAAGAGATTTCTGTCTGGTGTCGGGTGTTGCTTGAAGCCTCGGACTCAGAGGCCTCCCTCCCAGAGAAGAAGTGGGGAAGTGTCTTGCCAGCCCCAGATATAATGCAGATTTGGGAGTCTTCATTTTCCATGCTTTGGTCGGTACCTAGATCAGTTGCCCTGCAGAAGAATTATTTGTATACAACACACAGGGTTTACTGGTCACCCCAGAGGTTAACTGCTCTGGGGAAGGTAGAAAAGAAGTGCCCACGCTGTGAGGTGCCTAATGCAGGCGACATACACATGTTTTGGAGTTGCCCTAATCTCTTTTCTTTTTGGTCCTCGATTAATGGCTTTCTTAAACAGATTATTTGCATGGATGTGGAAGTGACTCCTGTATTAGTCTTTTTTTGGGTTTCTTTGGGTACCGTATGGGACTCCAAGTTGTCCAGGTCACATAAGGGTATGATGTTTCTACTGATGCTGCTGGCTAGAAGACAAAGATGTTTAAATTGGGTTAAATCCACATCTCCGAATATGACTGGTTTGCATCTGTTAACTACTTTTGTGATTTGGAACGCATGGGCCCGCTGGGCAATAGGGATGAATGTTGGCCCATTTGAGAGAACTTTGTGCAAATTGTTACCTCAGAAGCATAGTCCAATGATTACTACCACCTCCTTCTGTCCTCTTTGTCACCCCGCCATTCTCTCGTGGCTGGCTGCTGGTCTTGCAGGTCACGAGTTTTGGTACTGGCAAGGAGAGGTGAAAGGCTGCGTTTGCTCAGGCTGGATCCGTTTATATTAGATCGCCTTACGAGACGCAGGTTGATGACCCTCATGTAGCAAGGTGGGACTTTACTTTCTTTATTATTATGAGGACGAAAAAAAGAAAAAAAAGAAAACAGAGATAGGGAAAAAAAAGACCTTCCTGGAGGAGACATTTTGGAGAATATCTCTGTTCTTCAGATGGGATTGAGGGTATAGAGGAAAATTAATGTTCATGTCATGATGGTACAAAAGTGAAAATATATACTGTATGTGAAGTTCTAAGAGAAGCTGAGAAATATTAGAAGATAAGTATGAAACTGATTTTAGTATGGAGATGTCACCGCAAGGGCCTTATCGACCAAATGTTGTATCCAGTGAGAAAAACGCCAACATAGAAGAATTACTTACTGTAATCTTCATTACTCTGAGTCCAAGCCTTCATCGCCACAGTCACTACTTGATGAGTGATAGCTCCTGCGTAAAGACCTTCTAAAGCAGAAGTTAGCATGCTAGTTTACCATGCCTCCAAGATGAACGAATTCCTTTTCCTCTAATTAGCACAAAAAGTAAGCCACCCTTCTTACAGCTCCTTTTTTTTCAAAGCCTCATTTATGCCTTTAGCTTTGCTTGTCCTCAGCTGTTAGAGATGGCAAACTAGACTGTGTTGAAGGACACTTTGATTCAGGGTAATGAGGATTACCTGTGAGTAACCAAGACATTACCTCATTGTCTGTCTTGCTCACCACAGTCATTACTTGATGAGGTGATACCAAATCCTAGACTGACTTCATGATCATATCACTAACAGAATCACAGACTTGTGACATAAGAATACAAACAATAACCATATCATTCTTACTCCTTCCTTTGGTAGTAGAATAATAAATTGTTATTTTCCTCTGACATAGAGGACTCTAGAAAGGCCATATTCTCCCTCATATGCTGTAGGGAATCTGTCAATTCCTGCCCCTGCACAGATCTCCTTCTTACGTCCTCTTCCTCCCCTTTCAGGGTCACCCAGCATAGGGGTCCCCACACGTGCCACCTAGGGGATGTAGAACACTCTCTCTCCTTAAAGGCAGCTACAACTGATGCCTGGATCATTTGCTGAATTGCTGCCATTGATGGTACATCAGCAGAAGTGCCTGGATTTTCCTCCTGATTGTTTTATCTTTTCCTTAGCTTTTCCCAAGTTCTCCATTTTAAAAGCTGAATGAAACAGACACAAGAAAGTGTCACAAACTTCTTTAAAGGTACCAGGAAAGACCCCATGATTTGCAATCATGGTCCCTGTTTCTTAGCAACTACAAAGCTACATCCACAATGCTGTAAACTCCGACAGGAGATGCAACTGTCTGGAGATTCTGCACAGGAGATATTCGGACCAGACAAACAGTAAGCAAAGACATACTTCACTTTCTCCCAGCACGATGAGTCCTCTTAGCTCGACTTCTCACAAATGATCCCATTGAGTCAGCCAAAACAGGACTTTGAGTCACATAAATGAATGCGCTCGATGTAAACATGCGCCTATGGAGTCTGCTATGGCAGGACCTCAAAACTGTGTATTGAGTCTGCTAAAGCTAGACCTCTATCCTCAGTGGCAACATTTAATATCATTTATTATTAGACATACTTGAACGTTGCTTGAAGATCCACTTGCTCACAGAAGCTAAAAAAGGAGATGTAAGAGGGCAACTTACTTTTTATGCTGATTAGATGGAAAGGAAGTCAGCCATTTTGAAAGGATGCTAAACTAGCATGCTAACTTTTGCTTTCGAAGGTATGTCTGCAGGAGCTATTGCTCATCAAGTAATGACTGGCGAGGACCATGGACGAGAAGGTAACAAGGTAGTACCCAAACAGAGTTTGAGAACTCACATAGTGGTAGTGGAAAGGAGACATAATGAGAAGGAGTTGTCCCACAGTAGATAAGTTGTATCGAAATAATATATATAAAAAAATAGGAAGCCAAATGCAAAATAAATGATGTTAAACTTTAGTACAGTTTGCATTGCCCAAAGTGAATCTAATGTACAGCAATATGAAACAAAACAAGTATAGGGTGCTCAAATATCACAATAATGTAATAAGAGATGTCTGAGACTGGTGTGTTCACCGCTATGCTAAGTAAGACGCAAGTAATAATGGAATTAGGGTGGCATTTCGTAAATGTGTCATACAAAGAAATTAGGAAGCAGTACAACCTATGTAAGCAATGATCAAATGAAAACCTCTCATGGCCATTAAAACAGAATTTATTTTTGACAAACGGGAAATTATTAGTATGAAATTGAAGAAGAGCACAAATTATTATCCGGCCTATGACAAGAAAAATACGCTAATGATCCTAAGTGGTAAATGTTTAATTAGTATGTCATGTCTAACATAAACAAGGAAAACATATTAGAATGCTAATTACTACAGAACCTCAGACTATTTTTCAAGGAAGGGATCAGAGCAGCCTGAAAGCTCTAAAATCAACAGCAGGTGGGGAACTCCAACTGCTCTTCTGCATCAGTTACCTGGCATTTGAAGTATATGAGTTAAGGAATGAAAACATTGGAACACCTCTGTAAAGCAAATAAGATGGGTGACTTGACCAGCCATCAACCTGTAGGTCAGCTAAGGGAAAGTTTGGGATCTGTGAACGGGAGGCTTATAAATCACATCAATAGTAATATAAAGCTTCCTTGCATAGTGCCAAGATGGGGCTGTTGACACTATAGCAGTTTTAGATCTTGAAAATCCCCAAATTAAGAAGAATAGAGCTGATCTCAATTGCACCGGCTCACTCTTCTGGACTAAACATGCCTGCTAGAGTTGGAGGTGGTAACTTCCCACCTTACATTAAGGTCCAATGAGATGCTGTATCTGATTTGGTGTCCTGCCAGCCCACTCTTAAATCTCCAACTGCCAGACAAAAATAAAAAAGGTAGAAAACTATATTGGAAACTACTGATTAGTGAAACTACAGTGGGCACTCTTGATTACTAAGGGCATGTTTTCTCTATGTCCTGTACCTGACTATGTACAGCAGTAGGGAGAGATAATGTTACCTGAAAGTTATTGATCTATGCGTGAGAATCAAAATCTCAAGTGTGGAATTCCCGAAGCTGGTATTCATTAGACCTAAAAATGAAAAACTGTTCTGAGAATTATTGAAAGAGTTGGCCGAAGAGCCTTCATCAGTTCACCCAGCACAACTGATGATCTCATATCCAGCAACAGCCATTCAGAGGTACCTGCATCCAACTGGGACCTATTACAATTCAGAATCACATTCCTAATCGGCTCTGCAGTACACCTTTAATTCAGTGTGTGTGGGCAAGCCTGGGACGGTGCACCCAAATACAAAAAATGTCTGCAACCACTGAACTGCCTTTCACTGCAGCTGTGGGACGTCCTCAGTTTCATGGAAGACAATGATCCTCTCTACAGCGGGATGCACTGATCGAGTGCACTTATGGAGAGTGTCCCTGGAACACTCATGCCTTCCTCCCAAGTAGCAAACTTACAGAGCACACTAACTCTGTACTGCATTATATGTGTTGCACACTCAATGTGCTTCCCAGCTTCCCAACAGCATGTTTGCCCATGTGTCATCTTTTTTAACAAGGCACGTGGGGCAAAGAATCATCAACGTGTGCAAGGAGCCATGTCTCCATGCAAATCAGGAAAATAAACTTTAAGACTGCCCCAGTACAGAATTTATACTGGTGCAATTCATATTACAAAATAGCAGCACAAGTGTCAGTGGTTCCTTCTGTATTACCAAAGTGCTCGTGAGTGCAAAAGTGTAAATGGATATCAATCACTCACCAGGAACCCTTAATGTGATACTCTTACAAGATGTTTAACAATATGGAACCATCTTCAGATGCAGCCTCAAGACCACTTCTTCTTGATACAGTTAAGCTGAGACCAAGTCCTATAGGAACATTTTCACAAGCCGAAAATCCAAGTTCTATCCCACTACCTGCATTCACAGGTTAGCATTACTTTTAACGAGGTTCTGGTGAAACAACTCATGGTGGTACACTCATTTTCTAATTTTTCAACAATTACCCATAGGGTAACAGATTTCTAGAGACATCCATACTAAAGCTCTTACTGGTTAACATTTTTTAACTTGTGTTTGACACAGGAAAAAAGTGCTGGTATTTGTGATCCCAGATAACCTGTTTGATATGGAGAAGTGCAGGTACTTTCCCATTAAAATGATCAAACCCCTGCTCAGATATGATGGCACTCTCTTTTAAAGTAAATGATGTGCCGGTATTTAGTAAACTACCTTCAACACCTCCGATACTCGCCCGCTTCCATTAGTCCTTCTCTCCCTGCCCTACTTGCACTAGTGTTTTCAGTTTTGCGTTTGGTCTGGGAACCCTTGAAATTTCATTTCGATCTCTCCTTGCCTGTTTTCCTCTTCCACTGCACTCTCTCAGCTCCAAGCATGGGGTGTGATAGAACGCCAGTTTACATTTGTTTGGATATAGTGTCACACAGACATGGTCTATAACGTGTGTTCCAATAACACTGAGTAATGCAGCACACAGAACCATGGTGTCCTGTGCCGATTCGATGCTTTCTCCTACTTGTCCTGCAATTGCAGTATAAACGTATTTGCAGTATTAGGGCATACAACCATGGCTGGTGTATATTCATTAGGTCAACTTAGCATGGCCTTCCTAGCCATAGTCTTCCATACTGGATTTAAGGGCAGTAACCAAGCACAGATACCACAAGAGGTGTGTTTTTGCCCATT